>NC_143258.1:57196770-57503539 GCF_984573655.1 Nuphar pumila
AGATTTATCTAACAATATCAGGAAATTGTTGGATTTTGCTAGATATAAGCCTTTTTGCCATGATTCCCTTAAATCAAAAGTGATAAAGTATGAAATAAAATGGAATAAATAAGGAAGATAAGATATGAAATTTCGAAATTGGGGTCCAAATGACCAAAATACCCCTAATAACAAGACTATGGCCTTGAAATTAGGGTTTTGAAAAAGATATTTTGATAAAATGCAAGTTTTGAAATTTGAATGGAATAAACTAAAACCAAATATGCTATGACATGATTAAAAATATGAAATTAGGGTTAGGGATTTCGAAATTTAGGTCAAATGACCAAATTTCCCCCGATAGCAAGACTATGGCCTTGAAATCAGGGTTTTTAGAAATAAATTTTTGGTAAAAATTTGGGTTTTATGACCTAAATGAAATCAAATAACTACAAAATTAAACCTAAAGTATCCTAAGATTCTTATGAACATAATAAAACCCTAAAACTATATGCTTATGCACAAAAATCCAATAATATCACAAATTTTGTGATTTTTGCAGTGTTTTTGGATCTTTCAGGAACCCAGTTTTGCAATTTGCTTAATTCAGTCATCAAATGGATTCCAAAATCCATAAAAATTGGTACCTGCACTTGTTATAACCCTAATGTTGAATTGGAATTATAAAAATAATTTTTTGACATTAAATTAGTCCGAAAATTGCATTAAACCTTAAAAATATGCTATTTTTGACCTAATTCACCAACCAGTCTCAGTCCAAGACCTGAACCAGGGGTCAAATCTCCATGGAAATTTATGAAATTTTACAAAGACTAACTAAGAATAAAAACAGAGATTTCCCAATTTACAGATCAGAAAAATCATCTTTGGTTAGGGAGAAACCTTTCCGGCAATCTGGGCTAAAATATATCACTTTTAACAGGGATTAAAACGGCTACTTCAGATTGAAAATACAATCATAAATAGAAAACCTAAACAAAAATCTCTGAAATTTTAGTAGTGAATAGTAGACAGAAAAATAACAATACTCACTTTTTGCAGATCTAAAATCGGATCTGTGGTTTGGGATTTATGACTAACACAAGTCTGATTAGGGTTTTGGTAAACCCTAACGAGTTTTAAATTTAAAAACAGATTCTCTGAAAGGGGAAAAATACTAAACAGTAATTAAAAAATCCGAAAATTTCACAGAAGACAGATCTACTCAATGTGAATCCATATCACTTTACAGATCTAAAATCGGATATAATATGAGAGAAATATCATAACAGCAAGTTACCTTTTTTATTTTAACCACGATTTTAAAGCTTTAAAAACCCGATTTGATGTCTGATTTTTTTGACAGGGTTCCCGAGATCCAAAACCTCTGATTTTTCTACAATAACTCAATAACTCATGCATGCATCATATATAAAAAAATCAGAAATAAACAATGAGAACTTCAATCCGAAATAACATTATCTTTACTGTTCTAAACCTAAAACACACAGAAATTTAAGAAACTTGACAAACCATGCATTAACTAATGTAAATCAATAAAATAAACCATAAAACAGTAAATAAAAATTATTTCTATGCTATAGAATGTAAAACAAACATGAATAAACCATGAAAATAAAATAAAAACAGGGAATCAATGGCTGGAATTTGATATCACCTTTAAAACATAGATTTAACCCATTAAAAGGGGTAAATCATATATTTTATTGGTTAATAATGTAAAGAATCATATTAAAATCAATTCTAATGTATTAAAATCTCTGTAAATCATCCAAAAGAGGGTTAGATCACCTTCTTGGATCGTTCTTGCTGATTCTTGATGGTTTTTGAGGTTGAATCCATGGTTTAATCCATGAAGGTGATGGTGCCAATGGCTAAATCATGCTTAAAACAATGAAAAATATTAAATAAAAACTAAAAATTCAAAAAAATAATTACCTTGAGGTTGCTGCAATGGAGGAAGGGCTGAAGAGGAGAGAGAAGCTCCAAGAATCCAATAGGAGAGAGATGGAAAAATTGACCCCCTTTATGCATCTATTTATAATAAAAAAATTAGGTTTAAATTTTAACACTTTTGAAAATCTTGGACTCTCTAAGGGGGGCGATTTTGGTGTGAGTTTACCTAACTAACCCTAGCCTAAATTATCCTAATTAAGTCCTAATTAGCCCCTAGATAAACCTAGAAAATCCCAAATGTGGTGCCACTTGGCATTTTCTCACATTGGGTTTTTAAAGTTTTAACTAAAACTTTTAAAAACAACAATTTAAAAACCAAACTTTAAAAATGAGTTTTCAAAATAGATTTTGACTCTTCTAAACTTCTAAAACTAACCAAGGCACTGACTAAGCCTAAGCTAACCCTGACTTTCTCAAATGTGGCGCCACCCCGAGTGGGCCCTACTTGATTTTGTCAAAAAATGATTTTAAAACTTAAAATTAAGAGAGTTTTCAAAAGATTTTCAAAAGCAAACTTGAAATTAAAAGTTTTGAAATGGCATAGAGTTCCAACTGGGTTAAAACTCCTCTGGATGTGGCGCCAACTGAGTGGGCCCACATCTAATTTTGAAAATTTTGAAATAAACACTGAAAATGGCTTTGAAAAAGGGTTAAAATCGACATTTGAAATTCAAGATCTTTGAAAATAGGGTCTCAAGCGAACTGAAACTCCGGGTTAGAGTCCTGAACTCTTAGGACTCTGAGATTTTAGATTTTAAAAGCCAAATGAAAGAATTTTCAAAAAATTTTATCAAGAAATGATGAAATAAGTCAGAAAACACAGTCAGGGTTAGACTCCTAACTCGACCGAACTCTAAAATAGAGTCCTGAACTAACTGGACTCTGTAAAATGACCTAAATTTTGAAAATAATCGAAAAAGACTGAAAATGGAAGTAAAACAGACTCCTGACTGGATTAGGACTCTGAGACAGAGTCCTGATCGGACTGAGACTTTCAAAAATTTGAGAAATTTGATGAATAGAGGAATTCAGAAGCGACACCACCTCAATGGGTCTCATCTGTGAATTGAAATCGATTAAAATTTGAATTTGAAATGAATCCAGATTGTTTCCTTGAGAAAATATTTCGAAATATAAAGTCCTGAGGTTGGAAAATGACAGAGTATTGAATAAAAACCCAGGTTTTGAAATTGATTTTGAAACAAAGCTTTAAAATTCAAATCTGGATTGAATGTTTTGAAAAGAGGAGTGTTGGATCTCGAAAATGAGATGGGATGACATGCAATGCTATGCGATGCAATGAAATGGTATGCCGAATGCATGCAATGATATGCAATGACACATGAAATGTAAGTACTGGATGAGGGTGAAAATTTGGGGTGTTTACACTGACCAATAAGAAATGGATTCAGAAAGTTTGACCAGTAAAAACCAGATTTAGGAAGTTCGACCAGTAAAACCGGATTTAGAAAGTTCGACTAGTGAAAACTGGATTCTAGAAGTTCGACCAGTAAAAACCGGATTTACAAAGTTTGACTAGTAAAAACTGGATTTAGGAAGTGGGCTTCACCCGAAGGTTGACCGGTAAAAATGGTTTCGACAAAAGACTCAACTCAAAGGTCGAATTTGGAAAATATTAGTGTTTAGAAAGTGCTTGATGATTGTGATGTGAGATTTTCAATCTTCACCCTCATGGTGACAAATGCCACGAGTCTCAGGATTTATCCCTTATCCTGAATGGGTAATAAATTTGATGTAAATTGATGCAAATGAATACAAATGAATGCAGATGCATGCAAATGAATGCAAAATGATGTAAACGGATGCCCATGTGTGCAAAATGAAAGATTTTCTTGATCCTGCCTGCATACAGGGTGTTTTGAAGACAATTTTCGAAATAATGCCCTAGTGTAATGGGGAAGTAAGATATTGGACGAAAGGATAAATAATTGATATTTGAAGAACGCTCTCTAACTTTTGATTGATTCTAGAGGGACTCTGAAGAAGTTATTCCTTATGAGAGATATCTTGCAAGAGAAATAAGGCAAATTGATGATTTATTGATGTACTGGAAAAATAACTGATAAGAGAATTGGGACTACATCTTCTTTTCAAAATGACAAAAGTAAGATGGAAAGGATAAGAGCATTAGTATCATCATTGTTCTTTGTGTTCAGGTAAGATAGCTGATTGATTTTCTGACTTAGCCCTTACAAGCAATCCTTTGTTGATGCAATCTTGCACGATGTTCTTGAAGTCAAAAAAATGTTCTATGTCATGCCCCAATGCTCGGTGATATTTGCAGAATTTATTCTTCCATTTCCCCAAAATGACAGCAGGTTCAGCAGCCTTTGGAAGTCTAATCATATTTTTGGCTAACATATACTCGAGCATGCTCTTGAGTGTCTGATCTAATGGGGTGAATTGGTGATCACATCTCCAACCTTCATGTTTTGACTTCTTTTGAGTGTTTGCCTTCTGCTGGGAGTAGGATTGAAGGGATTTGGCCAGGATAGTCGGTTGACTGTTTTGTATTCCCCTAGAATATTCTTATCAACGTAATCCTGGACAATGTTTTTGAGGATGAAACAATTTTCGGTGTCATGTCCTATTGCACGATGAAACTTGCAAAACTGTTCTTTAAACCTACCCATAATTGTCGGGGGATCGATGACTTTTGGTAAATGAATCATGCCTTTTGCGAGCAAATTTTCTAGAGCAGTTTTGAGCTTCTGGACCAGAGGAGTGAACTTTCGATCAATGCTCCAGTCTTTGTGTTTTGGTTTCTCTTGATCTTTCTCTTTATGCTGAGGATTAGATTGAAGAGACTTATCATTGTTGGAGATATTTTCTTTTTGGTCCTCAGATCCTTCTGAATGGTCATCATGATTTTTTTGGTTACCCTTGAAAGTGCAGTAGGATCGAGGCAACGAGCACTAGAGGGGGGTGAATAGTGTTGAGAAACTATATTTTGATGACACACAATATGATACACTGTCATATATGATATGATAATATGCCTTCATGAATAATGTTATATTATGACTGGATATGATTTGTCATGTATTTAATGAGTATTTGATGCAAGGTTAATTCACCCAAAAAGGATGGAGACCTCCTGCTCAAGTACAACCTTGGTGCAATCATACTCTCTGAAGAAAAAGCTTGATGGGCCATTCATTCTTAAAGATCATCTAAAGAGATCGGCTACTTCAAGATGAAGATTTTTTTTTCTTTAGAGTCATATGTAACAGAACCTTCAGAAGCATGCATATTGCATATTACATGCTTTATCATACAAGCCACTCATTCACAAAAGCCATATTTCATAAAAGCATACAATATTTTCAAAAAGCACCTTTTTTGAAATCTAATCATTGTACCTTCTTATAAACTTTTATGAAAAAGGTATTTTGACAAGATACAATAGCTCATGATTTCAAAAGCATTAATTGTACCTTCTATCATGTATAAGACAACTTGAAAAGAAATAAAAAGTAATGATTTCAAGTATGTAAGGAAAAGACAAACATAAAAACCGACTAGTTGTACTAAACAAAGAAAACTAATATTATTATAATATGTTTAGAAAAGATTTTAGTTACCTTATACAAACTCAAGAATGTCGACTTGCTTCTCATTAAATGCAACATGTAAAGATTCTTCAATGCAAGATGTTCTTTTATTAAAAATACGATAAGCTTTACTTCTAGAGGAATATCCAAGAAATATTGATTCATCTGATTTTGAATCAAACTTATCAAGATTATCTTTGGTATTTAACAAGAAACATTTACTACCAAAATTTTTGAAATATGAGATCTTTGGTATACGATCATAATACAATTCAAAACATGTTTTATGTAAGATTGGTCGAATAAGAACACAATTTAAAACATAACATGCTGTATTTATTGCTTCAGCCCAAAAGTATTTTGGTAAATTTTTATCTTGAAGCATGGTTCTAGCACATTCTTGCAAAGTTCTATTCTTGCTTTCAACAACTCCATTTTGTGGAGCCGCTCTAGGAAAAGAAAAGTTGTGAGATATATCATGTAAATCACAAAACTTTAGAAAAAATTCATTTTCAAATTCACCACCATGATCACTACGAATTTTAATTATAGATGTAGATTTTTTATTTGTAATTCTTCTACAAAGTTTAGAAAATTCCGAAAAAGCATCATTTTTGCTTTTTAGAAAAATCACCCATGTAAACCGAGAATAATCATCTACTATAACAAAAGCATACTTGCTACCATTCAAACTTTGAATTCTAGATGGTCCAAATAGATCTAAATGTAAAAGTTCAAGAGGACGTTTTGTTGAAACTATATCTTTTGCTTTAAAGGAACTCTTGATTTGTTTACCCCTTTGGCAAGCATCACATAAGTGATCTATCTTATATGGTATTCTAGGTAGGCCTCTTACAAGTTCATTCTTGGATAACTTGGAAATAATTTTAAAGTTAACATGTCCAAGTTTCTTGTGCCATAACAATTGAATTTCATTTGAAACAATAAGACATTTTTCATTAAAAGTGGGTAACTCATCTAGATAAAGTTCATACACATTGTTCCTTCTTTTACCTTTAAAAATGATCTTTTTAGATTAAAAATCATAAATTAAGCATAAATCATTTTCAAAAGAAACATGAAAACCTTTATCACATAATTGACTAATAGATAATAAATTATGCATTAAACCATCTACTAAAAGAACATTTTCTATCAAGGAAAATTTTGGATTACCAATATTACCAATACCGATTACTTTTCCCTTGCTATTGTCACCAAAGGTGACGGTTCCTCCAACCTTACTTTGGAGGGTGGAAAATAACTCCGGCCTTCCAGTCATATGTTTGGAACAACCACTCTCCAATATCAATTTGCTCTTTATTTTGTGTACCTACAACAAAATTAGAAGACAAAGCATTTGACCCCTTTCTATTTTCGGGTCCATGAGAGTTAGTCTTAGGAATCCATATCCATTTGGATTTGGTTTTCTTTGATAATAAATATTCTTTCTATAAAAAGATTTAGTATTTCTAGAGTAATCATGTCTAGGCTTATAAGCATTATAAGTTCCATGATTAGATGCATTTCTATTAGAACTAGAAAGTTTAGTTCTATGAACAAATGGTTGAGAATAATGTCTTTGATTCTTCACAACATAGTTTGGTCTATTTTGAGTATCAAAGAAGCTATATCCCAATCCGGTTTTATTAACCGAGCATCTTTGAGAACCAAGAAGTCTTTCTAGATTCTCTTGACCATTTGTGAATTTGGTCACTATAGAAAGAAGATCATTTGATTTTTCTTTTAGACTAGATATTTCTTTTTGTAAGAGATTAGTTCTAATTCCAATTTCTTTTATCTCAAATGCTTGACAAGAGTTTTCCTTCTTGAGATCTTCTATCTCTTGAAGTAACACTTTGTTTTGAGAGTCAAGAGTTGAATTTTCGGTTTTTCACTCTTTGTTTATAGAACTAAGACTCTTAAATTTAGCATATAAATCATTAAATGCTTCTAATAACTCATCATAGTCAAATTGACTTACCGAATCTTCTTGTATTACAAAACACATTTTGGCGACTTCTTCATTTGATTCTTCATCGAAAGAGGAGTCACTATCATCCCAACATGCTTGAAATGCCTTTTTCTTCTTGAATTGGTCCTTGGGCTTGATTTTGAGAATAGGACAATCTTTCTTGATATGTCTAGCCTTTTTGCAATTAAAACACTTGACTTCATTGGGATTGGAAGAATCCGCTTTCTTTACCTTTCTTTGAAATCTTCCTTTTTTGATGAATCTTCTGAATTGTCTTGTGATGAGGGAAATATCTTCATCTTCATCTTCTTCTAAATTTTCGGAGTCATAAGTAACCTTAAAAGTAAGAGATTTCTTCTTGGGTTCTTCTTCTTGTTTGTCTTGAAGTTGGACTTCATATGCCATTAGGTTACCAACCAAATCTTCAAGAGTGAGAGTGTTTAGATCATTTGTCTCTTCAATAGCTGTGTTTTTTCTCTCCCATTAAGGAGTTAAACACCTTAGGATCTTTCTGACTAAATCCACTTGTGAATATTCTTTTCCAAGGGATTTCAGAGTGTTAGTTATATCGGTCATTCTTGTTACCATGTCCGATATAAATTCATTTTGCTTCATTTTAAACAATTCAAATTTATGTACTAAAGAAGCAATTTTAGATTCCTTTACCTTTGGCGTACCTTCGTGAGTCACGAGAAGAGTATGCGAGATTTCATTTGCTGTAGAGCATTAAGAGATGCGATTGAACTCTACCTTGTCAACGGCACAATATAATGCATTCATTGCCTTGGCATTAAGTGAAACACTCTTCTTTTCTTCATCGGTCCATCGGCTGAAATCAGTTGATGGAGTTTCGTATTTATCTGAAACCACTCTCCAAATATCGAGATCCATGGATTGCAAGAATATTATCATTCTCACTTTCCAGTATCCATAGTTTGTTCCGTCAAAGAGAAGAGGACGAACAGAGAAGCATTCTTCTTTGTGCAGAGATGTTGTAGTTGCCATACTAGATGATGATCAAATCAAAATAATAGCAAACCTACTCTGATACCAAATGAAAGTGCAGTAGGATCGAGGCAACGAGCATTAGAGGCGGGTGAATAGTGCTTTTAAAAATTGTCTGCGAAATTTTAACGGATTTTGCAATACGTAAAGCAAACACACAAAGAATACAATAGTTTATCCTAGTTCGGTCTTTCCCGACCTACATCCAGTCCCCAAGCAAAACCTGCTTGAGATTTCCACTGTCAACCTTGTGTAACTACAAGATCAAACATACCAAATCCGGTCCGACTTCCAGTAACACACCTACTGAAAGCAAACAACTCCTTTAAACCAAGGAGTTTTCTTTTACAGAAAATAAGTAACAACTTACAATATAACCTATGAGCCCTTCTTTTGAATGCAAATGAGATGCAATTGGCTTTTGAGGTTGTTGAAATACTCTACTCACGAATTCACTATATCTCAAAGGAATTTGAGTGTAAAACTGAAGTGAAAAATATCATGTGAGTGAGAAAATGAATATGAGTGAAAAGCAAAGAGTAAATGATTCAAATTGATTGAATTAAAGTTATTTTGAGTGTAAAATGCACTCATATTTATAGTTTCCATACGTTGAGGGTATGAAAGGGTGTCAAAACAGTCCCTTTTGAATGATCAAAACGTTTGAAAAATGAAAAGACACGGCTTTTTAAAGTTTAAGGAAAAATGGAAAAATTAGTCGACTGAAACAGTAGTTAGTTGACTAATAGTTAGTTATTAGTAGACTGACAGTTATCGTCGGTCGACTGATATGTTAATCGAGCCGTTTGAAAATCTGAACTTTTGAAACTTAGTCGACTAGAGATAAAATTAGTCGACTGATAATATCATCATTAGACTGAAAAACCTTTCAGTCGACTGCTGCTAAAATCTTCTAAAAAACATATATTCTGTCCGGTCGACTGATAAAAGCATTAGTCGACTGCTGCTAAAATTTTCAGAAAACAGACATTCTGTCCAGTCGACTGATAAAACCTTCGGTCGACTAATTTGACAAAAATAACTTTTTAGAAAATATGGCGCGAAAGGATTAGTCGATTGGTGAGTCTATTAGTCGACTAATAAACACGAAAATTTAAGAAAAGAGTTTTTTAAAAAGATTTTCGTGAGGGGTTCTTTTAGAAAAGTTTTTCTAAAGACTTTTTAGGTGAAATGCAACCTAAATATGCACTCTAAGTAAGGCTCTTACAAGAATCTAAGACTTTTAATGAATTTAATATTTGCACACTAGTCTTCAAAGATTCTTCATCGAATTCTTCAATGTTTGTCATCTTTCTTTATCGCCTTAGCTAAAATGTAGTTGAGTTACTTGTTCATCATCAAAACCTTGTACTTGAAGTATCATGTACGGCTTCATTGTCGTAACAACCCTTGCTATTGTTGGCAGGAAGAGTGAAGTATGCCTTCGGAGGTCTGACCATATCTTTTGTGAGCACGTATTCCAAGAAACTCTCAAGCATTTGATCCAATAAGGCCATCTTACGGTCCTGGTTTCGATTGTCCCATTGTACCTTCTGTCGAGTGCTTGAGTTCTGCTAAGACTTGGCCTAGACAACTGGTTGACATTCTTTCTCATCCTCAACGAAGAAATTCTTATCGATATAGTCTTGGACGATATTCTTGAAGATAAAACAATGTTCAATATCGTGCCCCATTGTTCGGTGGAATTTGCAGAATTGATCTTTCCATTTGCCTTTTGCGACAGGAGGATTAACAATCTTTGGGAGTTTAACCATTTCCTTGACCAACATGTATTCAAGGATCTTTTCGAGGGACTGATCTAGAGGAGTAACTTCACGATCGTAACCTCGACTGTCATGTTTTATCTTCTCTTTCTGTTGACTCAATTTTTTACTCTGCTTTGAAGATTTTTCTTTCTGATTTGTATGATTGCCTTTGTTATCTTTGCAATCATTAAGGTTGACATTGGCGAAGAAGGCAAAATTTATCTTCCTTTTTGAATCCTAATTATTTTTGACGGGGGTGATGCCCTCATAGAGGTCTTTGCTCGTGAAGACCTTTTTGCCCTTGTCATGGTCTTGCAAATCTTTAATTACCTCAGCCATTTTCTTCAACTGTACTTGGACTGGATCATCCATTGCTTGACTCTTCAATTTATAGGCTATCCCTTGTCTATGAGGGGATCTTTGAAATGCTTGCTGGACTCCATACTCTTCATCAGTGTCACCTACCGATTCTGATTCATCAGATGTATCCTCATGTTGGATATGTTTCTTGGATATCATCAGTTGCTTCTTCAGTGTTTGGCCCTTAGTCTTCTTCTTTCTAGATATCTTGCCAGAATTGGCCTCTGCTTGCTCTGCCATCATCTTACTCATCATCTTTTAAAACATAACATACATCTGGGGATCAACATCATCATTACCCTGCTGATTTTTGTTTCTGATAGATCTTGAAGAGGCCATTTTCTGTTCTGAGGCTTGGCGAGTAACTGATATGCTGAACGGGTGTAATTTTTTTGCCATACCTTTTCTGAACCATATAATGTCACAAATGCTCTCTGCTAGGCAGAATTGATAGTTAGGCTTTTGAAAGAGATTTTGATTGGAGGTAAATATTTGCTGAGAATTTTGGTAGACAATTGAAAGAATATCCCATTACTAGAGATTGAGTCGTCGCTGGGATTACAACAATTGCGTTGTCATTCCTTTGCAAAGAAAATAAACAACTGAAAATTATGCCTTGTTACCTAGGCGAGGTCGTCAAACCAAGATAGGATGAAAATTAAAGGAATTTTATTAAAGGAAAAACATGATTTTATTAATAATACACTTGACAAAAGGGAGGGGGACAAACAATTTTCCACCACTCCTGATAATCAGAGGACACTCGAGGACCGGGAAAAATAGTGAGAGTAACAAAAGAATCTCAGCCATGTCTGGCATAATGGTATGCTCCGTACCACTGATCTGATGTGAGATCGAAGTCTGGCAAGATCCCTGATAGTAGACGAATTTCTATGCGCTTCTGTCTCTGAGAGAATTGCCTGACACACCGCTCTGGATGGTAGTATGCGGAGAAGAATGGGCCAAGTAGCCTAAATCGCTTGCCATACGCGTAAGTATATATGGGAGGTGATTCCTGACGATTAAAATAGTCCCACACGACTTCTTTTTCCTGAAGGTTATCAATCAAGAATCGGTATCGCGCAACTGGAAGAAGTTTTTCACCATTGTATTTGAATAAACTGGCTCGGGTTGGCACATGCCGGAGGAACCAAGATTATAATGCATAGGTGCACCCTTCGACTAGAATTGATTCTCCAAGTGTGAAACGGGTCAACCCTCGGTACAGGAAAGCGAGTGTGGCCATGGCTATAGAGAGGCGACTGGTCTGTCGACTTTCCCACCTTCACAGAAGTTGAACTATCCTGATATCCATGTAATTCCTTCCATCTGGAAAGAGAGCTAATCCCACAGTGCATAAGACCATCGCATGCTGGATTCTCTCTCGAGCTGTTCGAGATAAGGAATTGACTTCCACAAATGCCCCATACTGTCTGTAGATTTCGAGCAGGTCCACATATTCATTTTCATTCTCCTCTATCAAGGGCCAAGACTTGCGTCCTGTCATGCGGGCTAAAGCGTCTCGGGGATCCAGACCCTTGACATTGATCAAAAATTGTTTCTCCAGTGGATCTTCAGGCTGACTAGCTGGTTCAGGTAATCCCATAATCTCTGAGAATTCGTCCATCAATAAAGTCATCTCCCCTCATGGGAACCAGAAGGTACTAGTGCTCGGATTCCACCGCTCTGCCAGTGCGTAGATCAAATTGCCGTTGACTGTCTGCTTTCCCACTGCGGATGCCAGTTCCAATCCACAATCGTCCAAATGGTCCAGAAACATACGAGAAAAGTTCTTGAGCCATGAATAATACCATCGGGGAAGGAAGGATCCGGTGCTGAGGACTCAATGTTCAGGAAGACCTTGTCGCACATCGTAGGAGATGTGACCCTCAGGAAAGACTGAATCAAGTTGACTGGATGCCATCAGACTGAAAAACATGGAAAATTTGGAATTTTGAAAATACAGGAATTTTGAAAAATTACAGGCAAGATGAAAATAAAGCAGGAAATTTGAGATCCAGAAGGAAGGAAGGATCGAAAATCACATGGAGTTTTGAGGAAAAATCAAGGAGAATTTGGAAAATCATCCAGGGTTTGAATAAAATAGAAATTTTTAGCTAGTATATGGAAATAGATGGGAAAATTGGGGATTTTTGAAAATCATCCAGTATTTTAGAAAACTTGTGGAAAATGTAATAAAAGAAACTATCATTCAATCACATCTTGTACAAACAAGTATGCACATACAACATTCTCTAAAAGCTGACTCTAGGTGCACAAGTTTTGAAATAGCTGTAGGACCTTAATCCTAACTCTAAGGTTCAGATCAACTGTGTTCAATCATGCTATGCCGATATACTTAGGCCGAGACCCGATGTACGTGGCATAAAATCCATTTCTCCGGTTCTAAGTTCAAGTTTTCCAACATCCTTGAGCGTCTGCTGATATACGTTGGACTATGGCCCTTGGTACGTGGCAGAGGGGGTTTTCACCCAAATAGGTGGCTCAGTTGTGAGGATTTATCCCGAACTATGGTTCTGGAAGAAAGCCCAACAACATGAAGACCGGGTAAAGATAGGTGGGGTGGTTTTTGAAAACATGAGCACATGCAAGCAAACAGATGGCTCTAAGTCCTAAAGAGATGAAATTTTGAAATATTTGAAGAAGCAAACATTGTTTTCATACAAATCCTAGATTGAGGAGTGTTGTATTAGACCTAAGTCTATGTGAGCATGAATAATTCTCCTCAATATGGTGCTATCAAACCATGTTAGTCTACATGCAAACTATGTCAGCTGGGTTCAAGTCTAGGCTCCTAGGTTCACATGATAACATAAAGTAAAAGTTGACATTCCATGGAACACGATTTTGACAATTTGAACTAAGTTAAGCACACAATTGATCAGGCGAAGACAGTCCCATCTCGGTCGCCAAACTTGTTGTCATCGCAAAATTTTACTTTTGCAAGTCAAACTGACATTTGAAAAAGATTTTGAAAATAACTCGCCTCCGTTTTAAAATGCGGGATAATTTAGAAGAATGGGACTCACATGTCGGTATGAGGTTCAACCGTTCCTGGCACCTTTACCAGGGGTAATTGAACCAAGGATCAAGAGTGTGCTTAGCTTTGCTCAACTTGTCTAAATCATGTTCTATTTCCTAAATGCACAAAGAATCAGGCATGTACTATGAATTTTCTGAAAATGCAGGTTTGAAAACATGATGCTTGTTTAGAATAACTGAAATACTTGGAAAATTCTTGAAAAAGATGTCACTTGGAAAATCATGAATCATGGTGAAAGAATATTTCTGAGGAAAATGAAAATCGATTTCTGAAGAATCCACGTGTTTTGTGAAAATGGATTTCTGAAGAGTTTCAAATAAGTTTGGAAAATTTGATTTCCCTGAATTCAAACTTTGAAATTGAATATATAACTTAGAAAATCATGATTTAAACTTGATAAATACTTGAAATATCATTTGGAAGCTCAAAGTTTTGAGAAAATCACTTTCTGAGAAAACTTAAAAAATTTTGAGAAAATCGATTTCTCAGGATTGGAATTGGAATTTGCAAATGAATGAAATGAATGAATATGGATTTTAAAGACTTGATTTTGAGGAATTGAGAAAATCCTTTTGTATTTTTGAGAAATGTAGTGCATTTTGAAGTTAGCCTAAGAGTGTAGGCTGAATGTGGCTAATACGAAGATCACAAATCTGGGTCTCATTCGTATTCTGACTATGGCCATAAATACGAATTTCACCAAGTTTGTCAACTTCATAAGAGCTAGTGCACGTGCCATTCGTGTAGACCATAGTGAATTTGTAAAGAATGTGCATGAATTGGCATACATAGCAGTTATATATCAAAGTTTAAAACTACATGCAATGAAAATCCTAATCTAAGCATAAATTGAAATTCTTATTCCAAATTTAATTACAGTTTACATCACTAATTGAATTTAAATACAGAAAATTAAAGAAAAGTAAAGTCTTCAATATCCCTGCAAAACTAAAAAAATGGATTAGTGAAGATATGTTGGCTTTTCTAGGTTTATCCAGCAATATCTGGAAATTGCTGGATTTTGCTAGATGCAAGCATCTTTCCATGATTCCCTGATATAAACTTAATGAAATATGAAATAAAACTAAACAAATAATAAAGATGAGATTTGAAAATTCAAAATTGGGGTCAAAATGACCAAAATACCCCTGATAGCAAGACTATGGCCTTGAAATCAGGGTTTTCAGAAAGAGATTTTGTAAAATGCAAGTTTTAATATTCAAATAAGGGTAAATTAAACCAAAAATGATATGGCATGATTAAAAATATGAAAACTAGGGTTTAGAATTTCGAAATTGAGGTTAAATGACCAAATTGCCCCTGATAGCAAGACTATGGTCTTGAAAACAAGACTTTTCAAAAAATATTTTGGGGAAAACATTGGGTTTAGGGTCTAAATTGTTACGACAATGAAGCCAAACATGATACTTCAAGTACAAGGTTTTGATGATGATCAAATGAAATCAACTGCATTTCAGCCAAGGCTATAAAGAAATTGAAGAATTCGATGAAGAATCTTTGAAGACTTGTGTGCAAATGTTTAATTCATTAAAAGTCTTAGATTCTTGTAAGAGCCTTACTTAGAGTGCATACTTAGGTTGCATTTCACCTTAAAACTCTTTAGAAAAACTTTTCTAAAAGAAACACTTTTGAAAATCTTTTTAGAAAACTCTTTTCTTAAATTTTCATGTTTATTAGTCGACCAATAGACTTATCAGTCGACTAATCCTTTCGCGCCATATTTTCTAAAAAGTCATTCTTTTCAAATTAGTCGACCGAAGATTTTATCAGTCGACTGAACAGAATGTCTGTTTTCTAGAAAAATTAGCAGCAGTCGACTGAACAGAACATGTGTTTTTTGAAAATTAGCAGCAGTCGACTAATGCTTTTTATCAGTCGACCGAACAGAATGTTTGTTTTTCAGAAGATTTTAGCAGCAGTCGACTAAAAGGTTTTTCAGTCTACTGATGATATTATCAGTCGACTAACTTTTCCCAAGTAGACTAAGTTTCAAAAGTTCAGATTTTCAAACGGCTCGATTAACAGATCAGTCGACCGACGATAATTGTCAGTCTACTAATAACTAACTATTAGTCGACTAACTGATGTTTCAGTCGACTAATTTTGTCGTTTTCCTGAAACTTCACAAAGGCATGTCTTTTCATTTTTCAAATGTTTTGATCGTTCGAAATGGACTGTTTTGACACCCTTTCATACTCTCAACGTATGAAATCTTTTAACTATAAATATGAGTGCATTTTACACTAAAAAACACAGAGAAACAACAAGAATTCAATTGATTTGAATCATTTACTTATTGTTTTTCACTCCTATTCATTCAAGTATTTGTTTTCTCACTCACGTGATATTTTCACTTCAGTTTTTCACTCAAATCACTTTGAGAGATAGTGAATTCGTGAGTAGAGTGTTTCAACAACCTCAAAAGCCAATTGCATCTCATTTGCATTCAAAAGGAAGGCTCATAGGTTGTATTGTAAGTTGTTATTTCTTTTCTGTAAAAAGAAGGACTCCTCGGTATAAAGGAGTTGTTTGCTTTCAGTAGGATTGTTACTGAAAGTGGGACCGGTTATGGTCTGTGTGATCTTGTAGTTTACAAGGTTGATAGTGGAAAATCTCAAGCGGGTTTTGCTTGGGGATTGGATGTAGGTCGGGTTAGACCGAACCAGGATAAAATCTTGTGTTCTTTGTGTGTTTGCTTTTCGATTTGCAAAATCATTCTATATTCCGCATAAATTTTTTTAAAAACACTATTCACCCCCCTCTAGTGCTCGTTGCCTCGATCCTAGTGCACTTTCATTTGGTATCAGAGCACAGGTTTGCTATTACTTTGATTTGACCATCAACTAGCATGGCAACTACAACATCTCAGCACAAAGAAGGAAGCTCTTTTGTTCGTCCTCCTCTCTTCGACGGAACAAACTATGGATACTGGAAAGTAAGAATGACAATATTCTTGCAATCCATGGATCTAGATATCTGGAGAGTTGTTTTAGAAAAGTACCAAACTCCATCAACTGATTTCAGCCGATGGACCGATGATGAAAAGAAGACTGCTTCACTGAATGCCAAAGCCATGAATGCATTATATTATGGCGTTGACAAGGTAGAATTCAATCGCATCTCTCAATGCTCTACAGCAAATGAAATCTGGCATACTCTTCTCGTGACACACGAAGGTACGTCAAAGGTAAAAGAATCTAAAATTGCTTCTTTAGTTCATAAATTTGAATTGTTCAAAATGAAGCAAAATGAATCTATATCGGACATGGTAACTAGAATGACCGATATAACTAACACTTTGAAATCCCTTGGAAACGAATATTCACAAGTGGATTTAGTCAGAAAGATTCTAAGGTGTTTAACTCCTGAATGGGAGAGAAAAACCACTGCTATTGAAGAAGCAAATGATCTCAATACTCTCACTCTTGAAGACTTAGTTGGTAACCTAATGGCATATGAGGTCCAACTTCAAGACAGACAAGAAGAAGAGCCTAAGAAGAAATCTTTTGCTTTTAAGGCTATTTCTGACTCAGAAAATTCAAAAGAAGATGAAGATGAAGATATTGCCCTCATCACAAGGCAATTCAGAAGATTCATCAAAAAGGGAAGATTTCAAAGAAAGGTAAAGAAAGCAGATTCTTTCATTCCCAATGAAGTAAAGTGCTTTAACTGCAAAAAGGCCGGACATATCAAGAAAGATTGTCCTCTTCTCAAATTCAAACCCAAGGACCAATTCAAGAAGAAAAAGGCATTTCAAGCATGTTGGGATGATAGTGACTCCTCTTCCGATGAAGAATCAAATGAAAAAGTCGCCAACATGTGTTTTGTAGCACAAGAAGATTCGGTAAGTCAATTTGACTATGATGAGTTATTTGAAGCATTTAATGATTTATATGCTAAATTTAAGAGTCTTAGTTCTAAAAATAAAGAGTTAAAAATTGAAAATTTAACTCTTGACTCTCAAAATAAAGTGTTACTTCAAGAAATAGAAGATCTCAAGAAGGAAAATTCTTGCCAAGCACTTGAGATAAAAGAAATTGGAGTTAGAACCAATCTCTTACAAAATGAAATATTTAGTCTTAAAGAAAAGTCAAAAGATCTTCTTTCTATAGTGACTAAATTCACAAATGGTCAAGAGAATCTAGAAAAACTTCTTGGTTCTCAAAGATGCTCGGTTAATAAAATCGGATTGGGATATAGCTTCTTTGATACTCAAAATAGACCAAACTATGTGGTGAAAAATCAAAGACATTATTCTCAACCTTTTGTTCATAGAACTAAACTTTCTAGTTCTAATAGAAATGCATCTAGATATGATTATTCTAGACATGTTTATTCTAAATCCTTTTATAGAAAGAATATTTATTATCAAAGGAAACCAAAATCCAAATGGATATGGGTTCCTAAGACTAACTCTCATGGACCCGAAAATAGAAAGGGGTCAAATGTT
Organism: Nuphar pumila; assembly: GCF_984573655.1. Classification (NCBI taxonomy): domain Eukaryota; kingdom Viridiplantae; phylum Streptophyta; class Magnoliopsida; order Nymphaeales; family Nymphaeaceae; genus Nuphar; species Nuphar pumila. The sequence continues at coordinate 57,214,943 of NC_143258.1, forward strand.
CTGTTTTCTAATTTTGTTGTAGGTACACAACATAAGGAGCAAATGGATAATGGACAGTGGCTATTCCAAACATATGACTGGAAGGCTGGAGTTATTTTCCACCCTCCAAAATAAGGATGGAGGAACCGTCACCTTTGGTGACAATAACAAGGGAAAAGTGATAGGTATTGGTAATATTGGTAATCCAAAATTTCCCTTGATAGAAAATGTTCTTTTAGTAGATGGTTTAATGCATAATTTAATATCTATCAGTCAATTATGTGATAAAGGTTTTCATGGTTCTTTTAAAAATGATTTATGCTTAATTTCTGATTTTCAATCTAAAAAGATCATTTTTTAAAGGTAAAAGAAGAAACAATGTGTATGAACTATATCTAGATGAATTACCCTCTTTTAATGAAAAATGTCTTATTGTTTCAAATGAAATTCAATGGTTATGACACAAGAGACTTGGACATGTTAACTTTAAAATTATTTCAAAATTATCGAAGAATGATCTTGTAAGAGGCCTACCTAGAATACCATATAAAAAGGATCACTTATGTGATGCTTGTCAAAGGGGTAAACAAATCAAGAGTTCTTTTAAAGCAAAAGATATAGTTTCAACAAAACGTCCTCTTGAACTTTTACATTTAGATCTATTTGGACCATCTAGAATTCAAAGTTTGAATGGTAGCAAGTATGCTTTTGTTATAGTAGATGATTATTCTCGGTTTACATGGGTGATTTTTCTAAAAAGCAAAAATGATGCTTTTTCAGAATTTTCTAAACTTTGTAGAAGAATTACAAATGAAAAATCTACATCCATTATTAAAATTCGTAGTGATCATGGTGGTGAATTTGAAAATGAATCTTTTCTAAAGTTTTGTGATTTACATGGTATATCTCACAACTTTGCTTTTCCTAGAGCGGCTCCACAAAATGGAGTTGTTGAAAGAAAGAGTAGAACTTTGCAAGAATGTGCTAGAACCATGCTTCAAGATAAAAATTTACCAAAATACTTTTGGGCTGAAGCAATTAATACAGCATGTTATGTCTTAAATCGTGTTCTTATTCGACCAATTTTACATAAAACATGTTTTGAATTATATTATGATCGTATACCAAATATCTCATATTTCAAAATTTTTGGTAGTAAATGTTTCTTGTTAAATACCAAAGATAATCTTGATAAGTTTGATTCAAAATCAGATGAATCAATATTTCTTGGATATTCTTTTAGAAGTAAAGCATATCGTATTTTCAATAAAAGAACATCTTGTATTGAAGAATCTTTACATGTTGCATTTGATGAGAATTGTGAGCAGGTTATACCTCTAAGCGAAGGAGAAGAAGTAATACTTCAAGAAGAACCCTTGATAGAGAGTACTTCTCAAGAAAATATTCCTCTTCAACCGGTTTGGAAAGAAGTTCCTAATCATCCACATGAACAAGTTATTGGTGAAATAAAGAGTGGTGTCCAAACTAGAAGGCAGTTCGAAAAATATATTGCAAATGTTGCTTTCATATCTAAATTAGAACCAAAGAATATCAATGAGGCATGTGATGATGAATTTTGGCTTTTAGCCATGTCTGAAGAACTTAACCAATTCACTAGGAATGATGTTTGGGATCTAGTTGATAGGCCAAAGGATCATCCGGTAATTGGAACAAGATGGGTCTTCCGAAATAAGCTGGATGAAAATGGTGAAGTCATTCGTAACAAAGCAAGGCTAGTAGCACAAGGCTATAATCAAGAAGAAGGCATAGATTTTGATGAAACCTATGCACCAGTGGCTCGATTAGAGTCAATTCGAATGATGCTTGCTTTTGCTATTTACATGAACTTCAAGTTATATCAAATTGATGTTAAGAGTGCATTCTTAAATGGACACATCAATGAAGAAGTTTATGTAGAGCAACCTCCAGGCTTTGAAAATGAGAAATATCCAGAAAAAGTCTACAAATTGAAAAGTGCTTTGTATGGACTCAAACAAGCACCAAGAGCGTGGTATGAAAGACTACGAAACTTTCTAGAACAATCTGGTTTTTCCATTGGTCGGGTAGACTCCACTTTATTTATTAAAAAATCTTAATTCAGATATTCTTATTGTGTAAATTTATGTTGATGACATAATATTTGGTTCTACTAACGATTCTCTTTGTAAAAAATTTGCTAAAGCTATGCAGGAAGAGTTTGAAATGAGCTTGATGGGTGAATTAAACTACTTCCTTGGACTACAAATAAAGCAAACTGAAGAAGGAATCTTCATCAATCAGGCTAAGTATACAAAAGAACTTCTCAAGAGATTTGGGATGGACTCATCGAAATCAAGAAGGAATCCTATGAGTACAACTACTTCTCTTGATAAAGATGAAAATGGTAAAAGTGTAGATACTAAGCTCTACAGAGGTATGATCGGATCTCTATTATACTTAACTGCTAGTCGACCTGATATTATGTTTAGTGTTTGTATGTGTGCAAGATTTCAAGCTAATCCAAAGGAATCTCATTTAACTGCAGTAAAACAAAATCTTCGTTATTTGAAAGATACTTTAGATTTCGGTTTGTTTTACCCAAAATCATATTCCTTTGATTTAGTTTCATATAGTGATGCAGATTTTGCAGGAAGTAAATCTGATCGCAAGAGTACTAGTGGAACTTGTCATTTCTTAGGAAATTCCTTAGTCTCTTGGTTTAGTAAAAAGCAAAATTCAGTATCACTCTCAACAACTGAAGCAGAATATATAGCGGCTAGTTTAGCATGTTCACAAGTACTTTGGGTGAAACAGACCTTAAAAGATTTTGGTTTGAATTACTCCACAACAACTATTTATTGTGATAACACTAGTGCTATAAATCTTTCGAAAAATCCTATTCAGCACTCAAGAACTAAGCATATTGAAGTTAGACATCATTTTTTAAGAGATCATGTGTTAAAAGGAGATATTTCGTTAAATTTTATTTCCACTAAAAAACAACATGCCGATATCTTCACTAAACCTCTTAAAAATGAAGATTTTATGAGAATTAGGAGAGAACTAGGTATTTGCTCGTTTTTGGATTTATAAAAATGCAGATTTTTGAACAAAATCTCAAAATCGCACTATATTAGTCGACCGATAAAATTTTAGTCAACTAAATTTTTTTTTAAAATTTTTAAATGAAGGGACCCGACACCCCTTGGATTTGTTTTAAAACCCGTTTTTTTAAAAAGAGGCATCGTTTCACTTCGTACCTTTTCGTTTTTCTTAAAAAACGAAAACCCCTCTTTCTCTCTTGCCTCTCTCTCTTCCGAAAAACCCTCGGAGTGCCATTCGACTCCATCTTCGCCAAGATTTTCTTACCGTAACAGGGAGACGCCAGAATCTTCTGGCCGTGATCTTGAAACGCCGGAATCCTGTTGCAGTGACTGGCGCATCTTCAAAACATGCCGAAACTCTCTTGCCGTGACAGTGTATTGCCGGAATCCCCTTGTGGCCGACCTCTCCTCGCCGTCAGCCACCGTATCGTCCTTCGTTTTTGATCGCCGGAAAGCTTTTTCCCTTTGCCGGACGTCATTTGGAAGCCGACATTTTTTTTGGTAACTTTTTTACCATGCCTCGTACGAAGTCTGCATCTGCAAAAGGTTTAGGTTCTCCTCCTCCTACACCTACTTCAAGACATGGTTTTTCACTAAGATTACTTCGCAATCCTCTTCTCTATGACACTTTTGGATCAATTTCTGCACTACCTATTCTACCAGGCCGAAATGTTCTATTTCACTTGTTTTCTCATTACAAAATAAGAGAATTATTTCCTGGTATTTCACATCTTTTTGATGCTTGTGCAGATACCCTTCACTATCCGTTTCTTATTCACTTGTTTTACATGAATTTACAAATGAATCATGAAACTGGAGTTTTGTCCTCTCTTGTTCGTGATGTTGAAATCGAGTTTGATTCGAAATTACTTAGAGAAATTCTTGAAATTCCACCTTCAGACACTCTTTTCAACACTATTGAATTGAATGATGAAAGAGTTTTTGAACAAATTCTTCTTCCAGAAGCACCTCACTGCCCTCCTTTCAAAAATACTAATCTTCAAACTCGTGCACGCATTGCTGGACGAATCCTTGCCCACAATGTTCTACCCAAAACTGGTTCTTTTGATTATTATTCCACAGATCTATCTACGGCTCTTTATGTTTTATTTGGAAATATTTCTGTCAACTGAGCCAATGTGTATTTTACAAACTTGTGAAAACAAAAACCATTTCTTCCTTATGGTTGTCTTTTAACCCGTATTTTTAGACATTTCAAAGTTCTTTTAACAAATGAAAAATACATTGAGCAAAAAGAGTTCTTTGATCAAACAATTTTTAAAAGAATGAAAATTAAATATCTGCCTCCTTTAAATGTTGATTAAACTGAACCATCTGATCCTAATGAACCATCTATTTCTGAACCTTCACCTTCTGCGACACCTTCATCTCATGCAAAAAGAAAGAAATTTTCAACAAATCAAGACCATGATGAAGTTATGCAGAGACTGGAAGCTTTGGAGCTGCATCAACACACTTTTCGTGAAGATGTGACTCAACAACTTGCTTCAATTCAGAAGGATGTAACTGCCATTAAGGATTTGCTAAACTCTCTTTTCTGATCTTTGATCTTTGAAATACATACTTTATGGGTTGTAATATTTTTAAACTTGTATCTCTATTTTGCTTATGCTATTTTTGGCCTTACTCTTTTTGATTCTGACAAAGGGGGAGAAAAAGATAAAGATAGCATTACATTGAAATTGCAGGAGATCTTGAGAAAAAGATGATAGCAATTACATTGCAGGAGATCTTGCATAAGAAATGCAAAATTAAGAGAAAAAGAAAGCTTTGAATGAATGTATTTCTAAATGCATGAAGAAATGATGAATGGAAATTTAAACCAATCAATATGTGATATATGTGCTAACTTTTAATGTTTTGCAGCATATTGATAGGGGGAGTAAAATCTCCATCTATGCATCTAAATGCTTCATCTTTGATTAAGTTTGTCATCATAAAAAAGGGAGAGATTGTTATGACAATGAAGCCAAACATGATACTTCAAGTACAAGGTTTTGATGATGAGCAAATGGAATCAACTGCATTTCAGCCAATGCTACGAAGAAATTGAAGAATTCGATGAAGAATCTTTGAAGACTTGTGTGCAAATGTTTAATTCATTAAAAGTCTTAGATTCTTTTAAGAGCCTTTTAGAAATTTTTTTTTAAAAGAAACACTTTTGAAAATCTTTTTAGAAAACTCTTTTCTTAAATTTTCATGTTTATTAGTCGACCAATAGACTTATCAGTCGACTAATCCTTTCGCGCCATATTTTCTAAAAAGTCATTCTTGTCAAATTAGTCGACCGAAGATTTTATCAGTCTACTGGACAGAATGTCTGTTTTCTGGAAAAATTAGCAGCAGTCGACTAATGTTTTTATCAGTCGACTGAACAGAACATGTGTTTTTTGAAAATTTAGCAGCAGTCGACTAATGCTTTTTATCAGTCGACCGAACATAATGTTTGTTTTTCAGAAGATTTTAGCAGCAGTCGACTAAAAGGTTTTTCAGTCTACTGATGATATTATCAGTCGACTAACTTTTCCCAAGTAGACTAAGTTTCAAAAGTTCAGATTTTCAAACGGCTCGATTAACAGATCAGTCGACCGACGATAACTGTCAGTCTACTAATAACTAACTATTAGTCGACTAACTGATGTTTCAGTCGACTAATTTTGCCATTTTTCTGAAACTTCACAAAGGCGTGTCTTTTCATTTTTCAAATGTTTTGATCGTTCGAAATGGACTGTTTTGACACCCTTTCATACTCTCAACGTATGGAATCTTTTAACTATAAATATGAGTGCATTTTACACTAAAAAACACAGAGAAACAACAAGAATTCAATTGATTTGAATCATTTACTTATTGCTTTTCACTCCTATTCATTCAAGTATTTGTTTTCTCACTCACGTGATATTTTCACTTCAGTTTTTCACTCAAATCACTTTGAGAGATAGTGAATTCGTGAGTAGAGTGTTTCAACAACCTCAAAAGCCAATTGCATCTCATTTGCATTCAAAAGGAAGGCTCATTGGTTGTATTGTAAGTTGTTATTTCTTTTCTGTAAAAAGAAGGACTCCTTGGTGTAAAGGAGTTGTTTGCTTTCAGTAGGATTGTTACTGAAAGTGGGACCAGTTATGGTCTGTGTGATCTTGTAGTTTACAAGGTTGATAGTGGAAAATCTCAAGCGGGTTTTGCTTCGGGACTAGATGTAGGTCGGGTTAGACCGAACCAGGATAAAATCTTGTGTTCTTTTTGTGTTTGCTTTTCGATTTGCAAAATCATTCTATATTCCGCAAATTTTTTTTTAAAAGCACTATTCACCCCCTCTAGTGCTCGTTGCCTCGATCCTAGTGCACTTTCATAAATGAAGTCATATAAATATAAAAATAATCATGAAGCATCCTAATATGATTCTTAACTTGAACAAACCTTAAAAATGAGAACTTATACATGAAAATCAAGAAATATCACAAAAATCACAATTTTGGCAGTGTTTCTGGATCCTGCAGGTACCTTGTTTTGCAATTTGATCCATTCAAGCATCAAATGGATTTCAAAGTTCATAAAAATTGGCACCTGCACTTGTTATAACCCTAAAATCAGATTGAAATTATAAAAATACATTTTTGACATTATTCCAACTCGAAAATTGCATTAAAACCCTAAAATAAGCTATTTTTGTCCATGGTGACAGACCAGTTTTAGTGTTAGACCCGAATCAGGGGCCATATATCACCATGAAAATTTCTGAAATTTTACAAAGGTAAACTAGACAGAAAAACAAAGAATCTCCTATTTACAGATCGGAAAAATCATCTCTGGTGAGGGAGAAACCCTTCAGAATTGCATTAAAACCCTAAAATAAGCTATTTTTGTCCATGGTCACAGACCAGTTTTAGTGTTAGACCCAAATCAGGGGTCATATATCACCATGAAAATTTCTGAAATTTTACAAAGGTAAACTAGACAGAAAAACAAAGAATCTCCTATTTACAAATCGGAAAAATCATTTCCGGTGAGGGAGAAACCCTTCCGACAATCCAGACTAAAATTTAATGAATATAAAATTGGTTAAAACAGGTACTTCCGATTAAAAATACAGAAATAAATAACAAACTTAATCAATAATTCCTGAAATTTCAGCAGTGAATATTAGACATAAAAATAATGAACTTCCTTTTTTATAGATTCTGAATCCAATCTACGGTTTGAGATTTATGATCAGCACAAGTGAGATTAGGGTTTTGGTTTACCCTAACGAATTTTAAATTTTAAATCTGATTCTATGACAGAGGCAAAATACCAAACAGAGGCAAAAAATTATCAAAATTTTACAGTAACTAGTGCACATCAATATGAAGCCACTGCACTTTACGGATCTTAAATCGGATATCAGATGAGAGAAATAACACAACTACAAGTTACCTATGAATTTCAACAATGATTCTAAAGGATTGAAAATCACGGTTTAATATTTTATTTTTTTAGCAGAGTTCCTGAATCCCAAAACATCTAAAATTTTTACAGTAGTTCATTGACATATCCGTGTATCACATATAAAAAAATCAGTAATTTCTAACCAGTATTTCAATATAAACTAACATGCTTTCTATTGATTTGAAATTAAAATCTACAAAAATCTGGGAAACACTAAAAAAATATGATTTAATCATGAAAAACCATAAAAAATTATCAAAACAGCAAAACAAAATTGATTTTAATGATGGAATACATGTAATAAACACTAATATGCTAAAAAAATAAATAAAACACAGGGAATCCATGGCTGGAATTGCTTTTACCCTTGAAACCATGGATTTAATCCATTTAATCAAATAAATCTCATGTTTTCTTGGTTAAGAATATAAAAAACAATGCAATAAATGATTCTAATGGATTAGAATCATGAAAAACAGCATGGAATAGGGTTGGATCATCTTCTTGAATTGAACTTGAGGTTCTTGAGGTTGAATTCATGGTTTAATCAATGAAAAAGGAGGTGCCAATGGTGAAATCTAATATAAAATCATAAAAAACTAATAAAATAATATTAAATAACTCACTTTGGAGCTGCAGCTGCAATGGCGGAATATGGAGGTGCTGGAGAGGAGAGAGATGCCACGAAAATTTGAGAGAGAAAAGAGCTTCCTTTTGACCCCCTTTAGGTCCCCTATTTATAGATTTTTTTTTTGGATTTTTTTTTTGGATTTTTTTAGGAAGAGTTTTGATTTTTTGGACTCTTTTTAATTGTTTTGATAAACCACATGGGGAGGACAATTTTTTTGGAGAATTCTAACCTAAATTGACTCTAATTAAGCCCTAATTAACACCTAATTAAACCCTAGAAAGTCCAAATGTGGCACCACCTAGTATGGACCCACATTTGGTTTTTAAAACTTGAATTTAAAACCTTTAAAACCCAATGGTTTAAAACTTAAATAAAATAGATTTTTAAAATTGCTTTTGACTCCTCTAAACCCCTAGCCTAACTAGGACAATGACTAACCCTAGTCTAACCTTGACTTCTTCAAATGTGGCGCCACCCCGAGTGGGGCCCACTTGAATTTTCAAAAACGATTTTAAAACTTGAAAATGAGAGGTTTTTCAAAAGAGATTCAAAAGTAGACTTTGAGATTGAAAGGTTTGAAATCGTACAGAGTCTTGACTGAGTCAGAACTCCTCTGGATATGGCGCCAACTGAAGGAGCCCCATATCGAAGTTTTGAAAAACTTGAAATAAATACTAAAAATGGCTTTAAAAAAGGGATAAAATCAACAGTTGAAATTCAAAGTTTTGAAAATAGAGTTCCAAGCTAACTGGAACTCTGGGCTAGAGTCCTGAATTTTTAGAACTCTGAGAATTTGGATTTTAAAAGCCAAATGAAGGAGTTTTTGAAAGATTTTATAAAAAAAATGGTAAAATAAGGCAGAAAATGCAGTCAAGGTTAGAGTCCTAATTCAACCGAAACTCTGAAATAGAGTTCTGAATCAACTGGGATTCTACAAAATGACCTAATTTTCGAAAAGAAATGGAAATGAATGAAAATAGAAGTGAAAACAAACTTCAGGATAGACTCCTAACTGGATTAGGACTCTGAGACAGAGTCCTGATCGGATTAAAACTCTAGATTTTTTTGGTATTTTCTGAAAAACAGATGAAAGGACTTGTAAAAACAGTGAAAATCATGACAAATACTGAAATAAAACAGAGTCCTGATTCAACTGAGACTCTGTGGACAGAGTCCTAATTGAACTAGGACTCTCAGATTTTTGGATTTTCTGAGAAAACAAATGAGAGAATTTTGAAAAACAGTTAAAATAGGATGGAATTGAAGTTTTGGTTCAGAGTCCTGACCTGATTAGGACTCTGAGAAAGAGTTCTGATTCGATCAGAACTCTAAGAATTTTGGTTTTCTGATAAGCAAATAATGAAATTTAAATAGAAATTTTAAAGATCAGTAAAAATGGAGTGAAAAAACAAACTTGGGATAGAGTCCTGATCCGATTAGGACTCTGGGGTAGAGTCCTGATTTGATCAGGACTTTGGGATAAAACCTCAGAATTTTGAAATTCTTTGATAAAAGTGTAACAGTTTTGATAGATGGAAAGATTTTTGAAAGATTCTCTCAAAATTGAAATCAGGATCAGAGTACTGATCCAACTAGGACTCTCTGAACAAAGTCCTGTTTTAACTAAAACTCTGAGTTTTTGACTCATTTTGAAAGATTTGGTTAAAAGCAGGTAAAAACAGAGACAAAAGACAGAGTCCTAATCCGACTGAAACTCTGAAGAAGAGTCCTAATCTGACTGAGATTCTTAAAGAAGAGTCCTAATCCAATTAGGATTCTAGGATTTTGGCCAAAACGGAAGATTTTGAAAGGTTTTCTCCAAAACAAGTAGAAAGGGTAGTAAAAAGTAGAGTTCTGATCCGACTGGGACTCTAAAAAAAAGAGTTCTGATCCAACTAGGACTCTAAGATTTTGGCCAAAACGGAGGAAACTGACAAGGGATATGACCATAACTGGTTTAAAATCAGAATGGAGTTTTGAAAATGTTTTAAAAAGATAAAAAGATAGAGTCCTGATCCAACTAGGACTCTAAAATTTTTGGGAAATTTGATAAATGAAGGAATCCAGAAGCGACACCACCTAAATGGGTCTTATCCGAGAATTGAAATCAGTTGAAAATTGGGTTTAAAACGAATCAAGATTGTTTTCTAAGAAAACATTTCAAAATATGAGGTCCTGGAAACCTAGGTTTTAAAACTCATTTTGAAAGAAAAGTTTTAAAACTTGAATCTAGATTAAATATTTTGAGAACAGAAGTGCTGGATCTCGAAAATAAGATGTAATGACATGCAATGGTATGCAATGCAATGAAATGGTATGCCGAATGCATGCAATGATATGCAATGACACATGAAATATATAAACACTAGATGAGGGTAAAAATTTGGGGTGTTTACAGATGCCCCTCTTTGCTACTAAGTCGGTTGTAAGCCGAGCTCAATGGCAAAGAAAAACACACCAAATTTTGTAACGCCACAACTTTTTATAGTAAAAATTTTGGAGTAAAATTTTTTTTTTTTTTAATAGCGGAAGTGCACGAAACACAGGTCGGGTGCATTACAGGGTAAAATAGAGAAGTACTAAAAAGCATACCCTTCATTAATTAAAACATTAATGTCATTAACTACATCTCATAACAAAAATGTAAATCTACTAATCAGAGTTCAAACATAAAATACTGAATTAAATGAGATCTCTTGACTACTTCCATATATGACGCCCACGATGCTCCAATTTAGTTGCTTCCTGAAAAATATTTAAAGCAGAAGGGTCAGACTCCCCTGTCTGCGTAAGAAGCATAATATTCATATGTGGTGCTCAGTGTCCTGTGTTCAAATATGTGCAACAACTGTAGATATAATTAGCATGAAAATTTATATCATTCTAAGGAAAAGATTATGCTTTCGAATTCATGATACCATGCAAAAGATAATTGAACTAAAGATACATTTATTCACCTTAGCATAAGCTGTAGATTCTACAAGTTTTACGAATGTCATATCAACAGTTTTCAATTCTTCAAGAATGAGTATTTAATTTAACTTAACTTATTTAATGTTTATCTTACTCTTACCCTGTGGGTACGCACAAGCATAGACCTCGTAGCGGACCGTTACAATACGGGTGTCTATTAATTAATAACCCGTATGACTAGCCGTACGGATATCCAAAGGGGACGGTCTGTGACTGAGAGGGAACTCTCCAGTGGCTAGAACAAGAATTAGGATGCACCCTATACTTCTGCAGAAGACTTGGATCTACCACCTAGTACGCATTGGTAGTCTTGGTCCCCTAACTTTGTGGACTGGGGACCCAGTGAGACGCCTAGCTCTCACGAAAACAAGAATGTCCACGAAGCTTGTACCACCTACCCTCTCCAAGGTAGACTATGGGTCTAGTAACATACACCATCTTTCAGGTGTACCTAGAACCCAGAGAATCCGGTAACATACACCGTTTTTCAGATGTACCCAGAATCTCGAAGGTTTTATATTTTATATTTCATTTCTTATTTTTTTGTATAACCATGTCCGAATCCATCGCACCATGAGGGGTCCAATAACATATACCGTCTCTCAGGTATACCCAGAACCACACAAAATTTTATGATTTTGCATTCATTTTAGCCTTTGTTTGTTTTCCAGTGCAAGACATCACATCACAGGGAATTACCAAAATCCCGAACCCACCATTGAGTTCACAAACAATGTATTCATCTACCATTTGATGTGTCTCCTAAGCATCGGTCATATATATATATATACTAGGTATACGTATCGTGCCCCACTGGTGATGTGGACTGCATGATCTGTCTCACACATGTTCTTTCATATGTGCCTATGAGGCAAAATTTCAAAAGCTTTGCACCATTCCATCAAAACGTCCTCTTTTTAAAGATTTTCAACCTCTTTCTAAAAAAATCGCAGTTTTCCTTTCGAGGTTCCGTTACATCTTTTTTGAAAATTTTGAAACTGAAATTTAATGGGTTTTGAAAATCCACAATTTTTAAAATGGACAAATCTTATCTTTTTCAAAAATTTCGGTTCATTTACCTAAAGTTTAGGTAAAATGAAATGTTTTAGGAAAGTTGGGCCGTGGCGCCATCTAAGGCTACTTCTAAAAAAAAAATGAATAGTGAAACGAAATAAATGGGAGGCTTTTAGGGAAATGCCACCTCAGCCAGCTTTAAAATCCTTTTGAAAATAAAGTTTTACTTTGTTTGGCAAATTTCTTATTTTCAAGTGGGGTGCCACCCATGTGTGGGCCCACTAACTATTTTATAAGATAAATAATATTGAAAGAAAATTAAAAAGAGGAATTTGCAAATTGGTACCATCTCCAGGTGGACTCTGCTTGAAAATAAGAAAAATACCTGAGAATTTGAGTGTGATGCTAGTTCAAGGCGGGTCCCACACCATTTATTTGAAAATAAAAGGCAAAAGAAATAACTTCTTTTTGGAATTTTTATAATACGAGATAAAACTTTGTCTTTTTTCAAGAATTTGGAAGAAAATGGTTTTTCAGGGCAAAAATATGTATAAAGAAAATGCAGAAATTTTGTAAAGAGATTTAAAGTCTTTTTGCAAAAAGTTTTGAGATAAAATCTTCTAGATTTAAAATTGTGTCCCAAAATTTTAAAATCAATATCAAAATATCCAGATTGTTTTCCTGAGAAAACTTTTGTAATTCGGAGTCCTGGGGGTAAAATGGGAAGAATTGGTAATTTTGAAAACCCAGGGTTTTGAAATCAATTTTGAAACGGGTTAAAACTCGAATCTGGATTGAGAATTTTGAAATCGAGAGTTCTGGACCTCGAAATGACATGCTGTGTAGTGAAATGATATGAAATGTTCATACAATGCTATGCAAAGACATGTTTCAAGAAATGCCATTCTGAGTTAGGAAATGGAAATTCTAACTTTTTGTCGAGAATAGGATTTTGACAATTTGCAAATGAAGATATTTTTGAGCCTAGATAGAGAAATTTTAAGACTCGGGAATGAAATTTTGGGCTTTCTGCAAGGTCCAGTCTCAAAAAATAACCATTTTGCCCTCCAGTGATTTTGAAGAACAGAAATATGATGTTTGATGGAGATATTAGGAAGGTGAGTGAAAATTTGGGGTGTTTACAGATGTCGCTATTTGCTACTAAGTCGGCTTGTGGCTGAGCTTAGTTGGCAAAGAAAAACACACCAAATTTGAGCTATATATAAAATTCCCCAGTTGGAAGGATATGACTGGGTATGAGAAAATTAGCCCAGTGAAGATGATAGATATGAAATGGAGAATGAAGAGGAAAGATTCGCTCTGTGGCGGTGAAGTTCAGGTTTTTGCCCTTAACCTGGATAGGACATAAAATGTTTCCCATGGGAAAAAGGCTCAAGTTTTGACCCTTAATCTGATTGGGGAATGAAATACCTCATTAAAATGAGGCTCAGGTTTATACCTTTATGCTGAATGGACAAAAAATGAAATACCTCTTTGAATGAGGCTCAGGTTTATACCCTTATCCTGATCGGGCGAAAAATGAAATACCTCTTTGAATGAGGCTCAGGTTTACACCCTTATCCTGATCGGGCGGAAAATGAAATACCTCATCAAAAGAGGCTCAGGTTTATACCCTTATCCTGATCGGGCGGAAAATGAATGGAATCCTCGAAAGAAGAGACCATGATGGAACCTCCGGATTTTGCACAACAAATCCGACAGGGGTTTTGCAAAAGGAAGAAAAATGGGGTCCCTAAAGCTTGAAAAGGGGTTGATCTTGGGCGTCTCATTGCTGAGACTAAATAGCTTTTGCAATTGCCTTTTGCGAGAAAATGATTGGTGGCTCGACCTCGAACCAAAATTGGACCGTCTTTGGTGGGACAGTGGGGACACTGGGAAGTGTGCAAATCTGAGAGCTCGCACTCTCAAATTATAAAAAGAGAGAAGGAATCAAGTCCTTAAGAGGGATTGAAAATTGGTGTCTGGATGTATCAAAAATGGAGATCAACCTCTCATTTCACATCAGGATAGCTAGAAATATTGTCAAAATATTGAGAATTTTGTTGTTGATTCAAAATATTTGAAAATGATGCACAATTTTGTAAAGATATTCCTCCTTTTCTACCTGAAGCATTACCTCCAAACGAGATTCACTTCGTAGAATCAAGATTAAGAATCCAAATTACTTAGCATTGACCTTCTTCAAGGAAGCTATCAATTTCTTTGATATGAACAGAAAAGAGAATTTGATATTATGAAAGCAATTGATGAAATGATATTGATAATAGAATTCCACAAATTTAAAGAAGATTCTTGATATATTTGGCAGTTTGATATCCTGGGAGCTTCTCTCATGATAATATTTCTGCACTCTTTTGACTCTCTTGGGTTTTGGTTACATTCTCCTTCATTTTGGAGATGTCTTGACTTTTCTTTCTTTCTTTTTCCTCTCTTGCTCTCTTTTGGAAGGGTACGTCACAAACTCTTTCAACTTGGAGATGTTTTGATCCTTCTTTGCCTCAGGGTTATCTTGATGAGATTGGCTTATTGGTTGGAGATCTTTGGATGATAGCGAAAATTAAATATCTTTTAGGAATTGTCGGGAGGTTCATCACATCTGCCTTCATCTTGACAGTGTTTTGGGCTTTCCCTGGAAGGATCCGTCACAAACTCCGTCATCTTGGAGATGTTTCAAATCTTCTTTGGCCCCGGGGGTCTACTCGCTTAATTCGTCTTCATCTTGATGACAATTGAGAGATCCCTTTTGCGGATATTTAATTGCAGCTTAGGTGATTTGAGGAGACAGGGCTTGGGTGAATTCTCTCTTTTTCTTGCGCTCAAGATATTTCCACTGCCTCATCTTTACAAGAATAATCTTTAGATATGTGCCATAGTCCTGGGCTTAGGGGTAGGGCATCCATATCTAACTACCGATGAAAAAAACCATCATGGTTGGTCCATATCAAGTGAATGCGATCAATATCAATCATCTATAGCTTTGCAATAACATTGAATCTTCTTTTTTGGCCATATCGAGGATTTATCCTTCATTCTTTTGGTTGGAAAATAGAAATAATTTGAATTTTGAATCTCTTTTCGCAAAAGCTTCTCTCTTTTAGAAGTAATGCTGAAGGTAAATTGAGGTAAAGAATTATGCAATAAAGATTCTCAAATCAACAAATAATTTGATTGACAAATTGACAACATGTTCTTGAAATCCTTGGTGAAAGAGAGCATTTGAGGTCTGGCTCAACACATCCGTGATGAAAATTCTCCTCTCTTTTTCCCCAAAAAGAGAGACTCAGGTTTAGCCCTTACCTGAATGGAAAATGAAAATTACTCCTCTTTTCCCTAAAGAGGAGGTGTTTGCAAAACGAACTTTCGAAGAGAAATTAAGCTTTCGTCAAACCTCCCTAATATTAGGCTTATCTTATGGAAAGGGGTTTGATAATAGTGAGGTCGGAAAATTGGGTCATGAAGAACGAGTCTATCACACTCTCCCTAAACAGAGGGCCCTCCATGACGAAAAATGGCCTAGTATGAAAATTGAGGGGCCACAAGGAAAGCGAGTCTCCGTCGAGCATCTCCCTATAAAAGGGTTCCTTGTGTGAAATTGGAAATTGTTTTGCAAACCGTTCACAAAGACACGAGTCCCTTCAAACTCTCTCTAAAAAGGGCTAAGTGAACGAATTGGACAGCATGCAAAAAGAACGAGCTCCCTCGAGCTCTCCCTAAAAAAAGGGTCTCTCGCAAGAGAAAATGATTGAAATTGGATATTGGGATTAATTCACCCAAAGGTCGAAATTGGAAATTGGGAAATTCATTGTTAGAAATTGGGTGACCCGGAGGTCAAAATTGGATGACCTGACGGTCAAAATTGAGAATTGGTTGACCAAAAGGTCAAAATTGCGTGACCCGGAGGTCCTGTTATCATCGCAAAATTTTACTTTTGCAAGTCAAACTGACCTTTGAAAAAGATTTTGAAAATAACTTGCCTCTATTTTAAAATGCGGGATAATTTCAAAGAATGGGACTCGCATGTCGGTACGAGGTTCAACCGTTCCTGACACCTTTACCAGGGGTAATTGAACCAAGGATCAAGAGTGTGCTTAGCTTTGCTTAACTTGTCTAAATCTTGTTCTATTTTCTAAATGCACAAAGAACCAGGCATGTGCTATGAATTTTCTGAAAATACAGGTTTGAAAACATGATGCTTGTTTAGAATAACTGAAATACTTGGAAAATTCTTGAAAAAGATGTCACTTCAAAAATCATGAATCATGGTGAAAGAATATTTCTGAGGAAAATGAAAATCGATTTCTGAAGAATCCAAGTGTTTTGTGAAAATGGATTTTTGAAGAGTTTCAAATAACTTTGGAAAATTTGATTTTCCTGAATTCAAACTTTGAAATTGAATATATAACTTAGAAAATCATGATTTGAACTTGATAAATACTAGAAATATCATTTGGAATCTCAGAGTTTTGAGAAAATCACTTTCTGAGAAAACTTAGAAGATTTTGAGAAAATCGATTTCTCAGGATTGGAATTGGAATTTGCAAATGAATGAAATGAATGAATATGGATTTGAAAGACTTGATTTTGAGGAATTGAGAAAATCCTTTTGTATTTTTTAGAAATGCAGTGCATTTTGAAGTTAGCCTAAGAGTGTAGGCTGAATGTGGCTAATACGAAGATCACAAATCTGGGTCTCATTCGTATTCTAACTATGGCCATAAATACGAATTCCACCCAGTTTGTCAACTCCATAAGAGCTAGTGCACGTGCCATTCGTGTAGATCATAGTGAATTTGTAAAGAATGTGCATGAATTGGCATACATAACAGTTATATATCAAAGTTTAAAACTATATGCACTGCAAATCCTAATCTAAGCAGAAATTGAAATTCTTATTCCAAATTTAATTACAATTTACATCACTAATTGAATTTAAATACAGAAAATTAAAGGAAAGTAAAGTCTTCAATATCCTTGCAAAACTAGAAAAATGGATTAGTGAAGATATGTTGGCTTTTCTAGGTTTATCCAGCAATATCTGGAAATTACTGGATTTTGCTAGATACAAGCCTCTTTCCATGATTTCCTAATATAAACTTAATGAAATATGAAATAAAACTAAACAAATAATAAAGATGAGATTTGAAAATTCGAAATTGGGGTCAAAATGACGGTTTTTCATGATTAAATCATATTTTTTTAGTGTTTCCTAGATTTTTGTAGATTTTAATTTCAAATCAGTAGAAAGCATGTTATTTTATATTAAATTACTGATTTTTTTATATGTGATACACGGATATGTCAATGAACTACTGTAAAAATTTCAGATGTTTTGGGATTCAGTAACTCTGCTAAAAAAATAAAAGATTAAACCGTGATTTTCAATCCTTTAGAATCGTTGTTGAAATTCATTGGTAACTTGCAGTTGTGTTATTTCTCTCATCTGATATCCGATTTGAGATCCGTAAAGTGCAGTGGTTTCATATTGATGTGCACTATTTACTGTGAAGTTTTGATAATTTTTTGTCTCGGTTTGGTATTTTTCCTCTGTCAGAGAATCAGATTGAAAATTTAAAACTCGTTAGGGCTTACCAAAACCCCAATCTGACTTGTGCTGATCATAAATATCAAACCCTAGATCTGATTCAGGATCTGTACAAAAAGAAGTTCATTATTTTTATGTTTAATATTCACTGCTAAAATTTTAGGAATTATTGATTAAGTTTGCTATTTATTTCTGTATTTTCAATCGGAAGTACCTGTTTTAACCAATTTTATACTCATTAAAAAATTTATCAAAACAGCAAAACAAAATTGATTTTAATGATGGAATACATGTAATAAACACTAATATGCTAAAAAAATAAATAAAACACAGGGAATCCATTGCTGGAATTGCTTTTAACCTTGAAACCATGGATTTAATCCATTTAATCAGATAAATCTCATGTTTTCTTGGTTAAGAATATAAAAAACAATGCAATAAATGATTCTAATGGATTAGAATCATGAAAAACAGCATGGAATAGGGTTAGATCATCTTCTTGAATTGAACTTGAGGTTCTTGAGGTTGAATTCATGGTTTAATCCATGAAAGGGGAGGTGCCAATGGTGAAATCTAATATAAAATCATAAAAAACTAATAAAAATAATAAAATAATATTAAATAACTCACCTTGGAGATGCAGCTGCAATAGAGGAATATGGAGGTGCGGGAGAGAAAAGAGCCTCCTTTTGACCCCCTTTAGGTCCCCTATTTATAGATTTTTTTTTTGGATTTTTTTAGGAAGAGTTTTGATTTTTTGGATTCTTTTTAATTGTTTTGATAAACCACATGGGGAGGACGATTTTTTTGGAGAATTCTAACCTAAATTGACTCTAATTAAGCCCTAATTAAACACTAGAAAGTCCAAATGTGGCACCACCTAGTATGGACCCACATTTGGTTTTTAAAACTTGAATTTAAAACCTTTAAAAACCAATGGTTTAAAACTTAAATAAAATAGATTTTTAAAATTGCTTTTGACTCCTCTAAACCCCTAGCCTAACTAGGACAATGACTAACCCTAGTCTAACCTTGACTTCTTCAAATGTGGCGCCACCCCGAGTGGGGCCCACTTGAATTTTCAAAAACGATTTTAAAACTTGAAAATGAGAGGTTTTTCAAAAGAGATTCAAAAGTAGACTTTGAGATTGAAAGGTTTGAAATCGTACAGAGTCTTGACTGAGTCAAAACTCCTCTGGATATGGCGCCAACTGAAGGAGCCCCATATCGAAGTTTTGAAAAACTTGAAATAAATACTAAAAATGGCTTTAAAAAAGGGATAAAATCAATAGTTGAAATTCAAAGTTTTGAAAATAGAGTTCCAAGCTAACTGAAACTCTGGGCTAGAGTCCTGAATTTTTAGGACTCTGAGATTTTGGATTTTAAAAGCCAAATGAAGGAGTTTTTGAAAGATTTTATAAAAAAAAATGGTAAAATAAGGCAGAAAATGCAGTCAAGGTTAGAGACCTAATTCAACCGAAACTCTGAAATAGAGTTCTGAATCAACTGGGATTCTACAAAATGACCTAACTTTCGAAAAGAAATGGAAATGAATGAAAATAGAAGTGAAAACAAACTTCAGGATAGACTCCTAACTGGATTAGGACTCTGAGACAGAGTCCTGATCGGATTAAAACTCTAGATTTTTTTGGTATTTTCTGAAAAACAGATGAAAGGACTTGTAAAAACAGTGAAAATCATGACAAATACTGAAACAAAACAGAGTCCTGATTCAACTGGGACTCTGTGGACAGAGTCCTAATTGAACTAGGACTCTCAGATTTTTGGATTTTCTGAGAAAACAAATGAGAGAATTTTGAAAAACAGTTAAAATAGGATGGAATTGAAGTTTTGGTTCAGAGTCCTGACCTGATTAGGACTCTGAGAAAGAGTTCTGATTTGATCAGAACTCTAAGAATTTTGGTTTTCTGATAAGCAAATGATAAAATTTAAATAGAAATTTTAAAGATCAGTAAAAATGGAGTGAAAAAACAAACTTGGGATAGAGTCCTGATCCGATTAGGACTCTGGGGTAGAGTCCTGATTTGATCAGGACTTTGGGATAAAACCTCAGAATTTTGAAATTCTTTGATAAAAGTGTAACAGTTTTGATAGATGGAAAGATTTTTGAAAGATTCTCTCAAAATTGAAATCAGGATCAGAGTACTGATCCAACTAGGACTCTCTGAACAAAGTCCTGTTTTAACTAAAACTCTGAGTTTTTGACTCATTTTGAAAGATTTGGTTAAAAGCAGGTAAAAACAGAGACAAAAGACAGAGTCCTAATCCGACTGAAACTCTGAAGAAGAGTCCTAATCTGACTGAGATTCTTAAAGAAGAGTCCTAATCTAATTAGGATTCTAGGATTTTGGCCAAAACGGAAGATTTTGAAAGGTTTTCTCCAAAACAAGTAGAAAGGGTAGTAAAAAGTAGAGTTCTGATCCGACTGGGACTCTAAAAAAAAGAGTTCTGATCCAACTAGGACTCTAAGATTTTGGCCAAAACGGAGGAAACTGACAAGGGATATGACCATAACTGGTTTAAAATCAGAATGGAGTTTTGAAAATGTTTTAAAAAGATAAAAAGATAGAGTCCTAATCCAACTAGGACTCTGAAATTTTTAGGAAATTTGATAAATGAAGGAATCCAGAAGCGACACCACCTAAATGGGTCTTATCTGAGAATTGAAATCAGTTGAAATCTGGGTTTAAAACGAATCTAGATTGTTTTCTGAGAAAACATTTCAAAATATGAGGTCTTGGGGGTTGACAAATGACAGAATGCTGATTAAAAACCCAGGTTTTAAAACTGATTTTGAAAAAAAAGTTTTAAAACTCGAATCTGGATAAAATATTTTGAGAACAGGAGTGCTCGATCTCAAAAATGAGATGTAATGACATGCAATGGTATGCAATGCAATGAAATGGTATGCCGAATGCATGCAATGATATGCAATGACACATGAAATATAAAAACACTGGATGGGGGTAAAAAATTGGGTTGTTTACATGTCCATATTGAGAATTGAAAATTGAGAGTATGAAAATTGGGTGACCAGGAAGTCGAAATTGAGAATTGAGTGACCCGAAGGTCGAAACTGGAAATTGAATTTGAACAATTGAAAATTGGGTGACCTGGAGGTCAAAATTGGAGAATTGAATGACCCAAGGGTCGAAATTGGAAATTTGAATAATCCGAAGATTCAAACTAGAAATTGGTGGGCAAAAGGTCAAATTCGAGAAATTGACTGACCCTGAGGATCAAAATGACTTGGATCAACCTAGGAGAATAAATGGCTCGAGTTAGAGCTCGAATATGGTAAGGAGATCACGAGTCAGAACCCGGATCAACAAAGGAGAATGAAGAGCTCGAGTCGGAGCTCGAATAAAGAGATCATGAGTCGGAACTCAGATCAACAAAGTAAAGATAATTTGAGAGAAGACCCGAGTCGAAACTTAGGATCTTCAAAGGAAAATAATTTTAAAGGAAAACTCGAGTCGGAACTCGGTTTTTCATAGGAAAATAATTTTGAGAGAAAACCCAAGTCGGAACTCGGTTTTTCAAAGAAAAATAATTTGAAAGAAAGCCTGAGTCGGAACTCGGTTTTTCAAAGGAAAATAATTTTGAGAGAAAACCCGAGTTGGAACTCAGTTTTTCAAAGGAAAAGTAATTTGAAGGAAAACCCGAGTCGGAACTCGGTTTTTCAAAGGAAAAGTAATTTGAAGGAAAACCCAAGTCGGAACTTGGATCTTCAAAGAAAAATATAGACCAACTTGAAAGTTGGATTTTGAAAATGTACCAGTTCGAGCACTGTTTTTTTTTTTTGAAATAGTATCAGTTCGAGCACGGGATTTTGAAATAATACCAGTTCGAGCACTGGGTTTTGGTTCAGTGCTAAAGATTGTCTTTCAATTTCGAATAACAATTAGGAATTGTGATGGGACTGTTTGTTGAAATCCCAATACTGACTGAATTGATGTTAATGTAGTTGGATGCAAATGAATGCAAATTGATGTGCATGAATGCACAAGTGTGTAAAATGAGGAATTTGTTTATCCTGCCTGCATACAGAACAAATTTTTTAAAAAATGCCCCAGTGTAACTGGGAAAAGAAAGTTTGATCCTTATTGAAGAGAATAGGGAGATTACAAAGGAAGAATAGATGCTTCAAGTATAGAACTTTTTCAAGTGTCGAACATTAATGGGATCTGGTAATTCTACCCCATCGGCATTGATGAGCCGATATGAGTTGCGAGGTAATGCTTCTTTGACTACATAGGGACCTTCCCAATTTGGCGACCATTTCCCACCGGGATGATGCTCGAGATAAGCTGTGGATCGAAGTACTAAATCATTGACTTTGAATCTCCTTTCGATGACAGATTTTGCATATTGCCTGGCTATTCTCTGGCGATATGATTGAGCATGCTCTGCTGCCTTTAGCCTTCTCTCGTCGAGCAAGTCTAGCTGTACCAGTCGCTGCTGCTGGTATTGATCAAGAGGTAATTCTAGCAATGATGCAAATTTCAAAGTGGGCTTCTAAACATGTAGCGGTAATACTACTTCTGTTCCGTAGACCAATTCTGATGTAGTAGCATTTGTTGGAGTGCGAATAGTGGTTCGGTAGGCCCATAGTGCATTGTGGATCTTCTCATGCCAGTCACGGCCTATTTCTACAGTTCGCTCCAAGATACAAATTAAAATCTTGTTGGTAGCTTCTGCCTGACCATTTCCTTGAGGATAATATGGAGCAGAAAATTTATGATGGATTTTAAACTTCGAGCAGAAGGTCTTCATTCTTTCATTCTTGAAATGACTGACATTACCTGACACGATGTCATGTGGGATGCCGAAACAACAAAGGATGCTCTTGTGAATAAAAGAGACCACGTGTCGGCCTTCTACTGTGCGGAGGGTGATAACTTCTACCTACTTGGTGAAATATCCCGTTGCGGCAAGAAAGTATTTGTGGCCATTTGAAGCAGAAGGAGTGATGGGACCTACGACATCATAGGCACACATAGAAAATGACCATGAAGAGACAACAGATTGCAAATACGTTGCTGGAGCGTGAATAGAAGGTGCATGCATCTGACATTGGACACACTTCTTCACAAAATGATAACAGTCTTGTTGCATAGTCTTCCAGTAGTAACCCGCTCTGATGATCTGCTTGACAAGGGTTTGGTAGCCGACGTGGCCACCACAAATGCCTTCGTGTGCTTCTCGCACGACTTCCTTGGCTTCGTCTTTGTCTAAGCATCTGGAATACTCTGAACTAAAACCACGACGATAAAGGACGTTGGCCAGAATGAAATATTGGGTAGACATACGTTGAATCGCTCGCTGCTCTTTCTTTGAGAGTTCTGGAGGAAATTCATCGGTTTCTATGAAAGTTTTGATATTGTAATACCAAGGCTTCTTCTTTTGCTTAGGCTAGTTTACTTGTTTTGTTGGAAGGAAGGCATGTTGGTCAAGTCTGCCGATTTCAAAAGAGCAACAAGATTCTCCATTCTTGAATGCCATAATGGAGCCTAAGCTGGCTAGGCTATCAGCCACTTGATTAAAATCTCTCTTGATATGGAAGAGCTGAAATTCTTCGAACTTGCTGACAAGAGCTGAAATGATTTTCTGATAGGGAAATAGCTTTTGATCTTTCACTTGCCATTCGGCTCGGATTTGATTGACAACGAGTAATGAGTTGTCGTAAGCATGCACTCTCTTGACATTAAAGTCTAGTAGAATCTTTACACCTTGAATCAGGGCTTCATACTCAGCCATATTGTGAGTGCATTGAAAATCTAACTTGAGAGAAAATGGAATCATCTTTTTCTCAGGAGTGAATTATAGGATTCCAATGCCTATTCCAGCCATATTCTTGGAACCGTTGAAAAACAAATTCCAGATAGGATATTGCTGAATATTGCTTATTTGCTCAACTGAAAAATCATCTTCGACTTTCACTTCTTCTGTTAAAGGAAAATCTGCCAATTGATCTGCGATAGCTTGACCTTTGATTGATTGTTGGGAGACATATTCCAAGTCATATTGCATTAGCAAGACTTGCCATTTGGCGACTCGTCCACTGAGAAAAGGTTTCTCTAAGATATATTTGAGAGGGTTGAGTTTAGAAAAGATTTTGACTTCAGATGCCAATAGATAGTGTCTTAACTTCTGACACATCCATACTAGAGCTAGGCAGGTCTTCTCTATTTTTGAGTATTTCTTCTCATAGTCTATGAAAGTCTTACTCACATAATAAATGGCGTGCTCTATCAAGCTGCGTTCTTTGTATTGCGCCAAGAATCCGTCGCATGCGACTTGATTGACTGATATGTATAGCAAAAGGGGTTTTCCAATTATGGCAGCTTCAGGATGGGAGGATTGAGAAGATACTTCTTGATCCGATCGAACGATTGCTGACATTCTGGTCCCCATTCAAACTTCACTCCTTTTCTAAGTAAATGGTTGAAAGGCTCGCATCTCATTGCCAAGTTGAAAATAAATCGCCGAATTGATTGCATGCGTCCCTGAAGGCTACGCAATTCTTTGAGATTTGTCGGGGGTGACATATCAATGATAGCCTTTGCTTTGGCTGGGTCAACTTCAATTCCCATTTTGCTGATCAGAAAACCCAACAGTTTCCCTGATTCGACTCCAAAAACACACTTTTGAGGGTTAAGTCTTAACTTATAAAGAATGAGCCATTTAAAAACTTGATCAAGGGCTTCAAGGTGATCTTCTTCCTCTTTGGATTTCACGAGGATATCATCAACATAAGCATTCATGATTTTGCACATCTGATCGTGAAAAATGATAGCCATTGCCCGTTGGTATGTTGCTTCAGCATTCTTGAGCTCAAATGGCATGACTGTATAGCAGAAGGTGTCCCAAGGCATAGTAAAGGAAGTTTTTGATTGGTCGCGGGCGGCCAAATAATCTGATTGTAGCTGGAATATCCATCCATAAAAGAGAACATGGCATGTCCTGCCATGCTGTCGATTAGGAGATCAATGCTTGGAAGTAGATAATCATCTTTCGGAGTTGCTTTATTGAGGTCTCTGAAGTCTATGCAAATCCTCACTCTCCCATTTTTCTTTGGAACAACGACAATATTGGCTAACCAATCTGGGTAGTCAATAGTTCGAATGAATCCTGCTTTGAGCAATTCTTCAAGTCCTTCTTTGACTTGTTGTTCTATTCTGGGATCCATTTTCCTCAACTTCTACTTGACTGGCTTAGCATCTGGCTTCAAAACGAGGCGGTGTTCGACCAATTTTGGGTCTAAACCTGGCATATCTTTATATGTCCATGCAAATAATTCTTCATGTTGCTTAAGAAAATTTGTAAGCCTTTTCTTCTTTACCGGGCTCATACTGGTTCCGATCTTGAGAATTTTGGGATTGTCTTCTGAACCTATATTGACATCTTCAGTCGGGTCTTGGACTATAGTTGATGGTTCATCCTGCTTCTGGGCTTAGGCAAACTCTGGTAATTCCTGAAGAGACTGATCAAATTCTGCATAATCATCTGACTGCTTTGCAACCTTGCCATCTCCGGTGCTCGCTTTGACTCGGTGAATCGCTGTCGATTTCTGGAAAGCCTCTGGATTGAGAACAAGCTTCTTGATTGCTCGGGAAGTCATTCTGAAATTTTGGATAAGAAATTTGGTTCAGGTAAAATCGCCCATCATAATACAAATAGTATTTGAAAAGAATCATGAATAAAATGACATTGAAATTATGAGATAGAGAGAGGAAATGAATGGCATCCAGATAGACAAAGAAACTTGACATTTTATTGATTTGACTTGATCACAGACATTTATTTTGAAAGGAATAGAAAGGAAGTGCAACAATGATTTCTTAATGTGCTCTCTTAATAAAAACAATCTTCTTTTGTTGGCCTTCGCCGGAGAATCCTAGTTTTGCTCTATGGGGACGATGCTTTTGAATCACTGGCTCGATGCGGCCATCTTCATTCTTGCCCAATCCTTTGAAGGGTTGATAACCATGCTTCAGAAGTAAATCAAATCCCTTTCTTGCTCTCATGAACTGCGGAAACAACAAATGATCTTTGAGAGTGTTGTAGTTGATCCGACCTCCAATCTTAAAGAATTTGGGATTTCTATCGGGTCATGGCTATAGTGTGCAGAGATAATTCTGGGGTTGTTTGGAGTATTTCAAGACTTTCTCTAAGACTAATTTCTTCACTTTATCTAATTCTAGGGATATCTGCTGTGAATGACGGTCGAGAGATCATGGGTTGCGGGAGCCTTTCTTCTGGGTCCTCTCCCAATACAGTTGTAATTATTCCACCTTTGGACCATTTTACGCATTGATGAAGGGTGGAAGGTACCGCATTTGCATTGTGAATCCACGTCTTTCCGAGTAGTAGATTGTAGGTTTGTGGTACATTGACCACATGAAAGAGGATGGAATGCACTAAGTAATTGATAAACACTTCCAGAAATATCTTGCCTTTAGCTGTTTGACCATGATTGTCAAATCCATATATAGTGATAGAATCTGGAATGTACTCTTCTTCCTTGATGCCTAACGCCTTTGCTGTCATTTCAGGACATATGTTGAGGTTGCTGCCTCCATCAACCAGCACATGGGGCACTATCATTCCTCTTACTCGAACAACAATGTACAGGGCATTACTATGGAAGGAGTGAGGCTTTGGAAGGTCCTCATCCGAGAAGGTGATTGGCACATTTGTCATGGCTAAATTCATAATTTGAGCCATGTCTTGAGGCGTGGTACTGGGTTTGACTTTAATTTTTCTGAGCAAATCATCCAGTACTTGTTGTGCTTGCAAGAACTCTTGGCTAAGTCCAAAATTGAAACATTGGACAGAGCAGTCAGTGGTTTTTGTGTTCCCTTTTCCGGCATGGGTTTGATGAACTGATTAAGGAATTCAGAAATTCCTCTTAATTTGGGGGACGATCTTGTGGGTTCTTCAGACACTTTCAGCTTGCCGGATGCTGAAATTACGTCCATCTTCTTAGGGGCTGGTGCTGCTTGTCGTAACACCAAAACCTGATGCTGAACTTGGAGATCTTGAAAAGAACACAACTTGATATGTTCTTGAGTCTAGAATGGCTGTTCAGATATTACTGTTGTGGTGTGCGGAGGAAATGGCTGATTGAGAATGTCCATTTTCTCTTCTTCATCTCCTTCCACCAAAAGATTCTTGTCAATAAGATCCTGCATAATATTTTTGAGAATGAAGCAGTTCTCAGTGCTGTGTCCCACTGTCCTGTGGAACTTGCAAATTTGGTCTTTCCATTTCCCCATGGGCACAGGGGGATCAGCCAGTCTAGGCAATTTGATTATTTTTTTTTACAGTATATACTCGAACACATCTTCAAGTGATTGGTCGAGAGGAGTGAATTTTCTGTCGTAGCTCCATCCTTCATGTTTAACCTTTTCACGCAGTTTTGGCCCTTGATCTTGCTGAAGGGGCTTGTTATATTGAGGAGCAGGCTTCCTTTTCTGATCACCTTTGTTGTTTGCATTGCCTGCGCCGTAACAGTAATCTTTCTTCTGCCCTTTGTAATGATTTAGGTTGTTGTTGTTGTTGTTGTTGTTGGCATAATAGGTGAAGTGAGTTTTCTTCTTCTGTTCACCTTGGGGTTATTCTTGGGAAATGTGAAGCCTTCATAGACTCCATTCTCCATGCTTAGCTCGAGCCATTCGGCTCGTTCCATCAACTCAATGAAAGTAAGGGATGGTGCAGTGGAGATTAATCCTCTTAGAGGTTGCGAAAAATTATTGAGGATTAGTGATAAAGCATGTCTTTCTGATATAGGATCCCTCATCTTGTTGCAGACTGATCTCCATCTATGAATGAAATCCCGTACTTTTTCATTTTCATTCTGCCTTAGATTGCAGAGATGGCTTAGTGTCGGGAGCAGCTCTGTGTTGAACAAGAAGCGTTCAATAAACAACTTCACCACTTTATCGAACTCCTTGAGTTCGATGGGATTGATATGATCAGCATACCATTTAGTTGCAACTCCTTCCAAGCTGCGGGGAAAACATAGGAATAATGCTCTGTTGTCTCTCTTAAATCTTAAGCACTTTGCGAAGAACATGGCGAGATGAGCTTTTGGGTCGCCGAAACCATCGAACTTGATGACTTTTCGGGGAAGGTTTTCGAGATCATCATCCCCTTCTAGGCCCTCATAGAAGTCTTCGCTAGTGAAGACTTTCTTGCCCTTGTCGCGGGCTTGCAAATCTTTAACAACTTTGGCCATTTCCTTGAACTGTACTTGCAGGGGCTCTTCTGTGGCCTGACTTTTTGATTTGCGGCTCCTCCTTTGCTTCCGACCATGTTTCTGAAATGTTGGAGGCACATCATATTCTTTATCGGTATCTTTCGTTGATTCTGTTCCATCTGAAATTTCTTCTGGCTGAATCTGCTTCTTGGAAGTCTTTGTTGATTTCTTATCTTTGTGACCATGGAACTTCTGTCTAAAAGGATTCTTCTCTGAACTAGTCCCGGCCTGTTCGCTCATCATTTTGTTCATCATTTTCTGGAACATAGCATACATCTGCGGATCTATGCCATCATCTTCTGGTTGCTGACCTTGACTTCTGACGAATCTGGATGAATTCATTTCTCCTTCTGAGGCTGAGGAATACTGAGGTGATGTTGTTTTTCTTCCTGATCTTGTCTGAACCATCAAATGTTGTGGATGCTCTCTGCAGGGCAAAGACCTGATTAAATTATGAAGGAATTGGTTTTTGGAAGAAATATTTGCTAGAAATATGGTAGACAATTTGAAAAAGATATCCCATTAAGTCATCGCAGAAATCATGACAATTGTGTTGTCATTCTTTGAAAGAGAAATAAACAACGGAAAATGTGCCTTGTTACCTAGGCAAGGTCGTCAAACCACAATAGAAAGGGAAAAAAATTTATTGGAATGAGAAAAAATGAACTTTTTATTGATCTTGACAGAGAGGTGGAGGATAAACAATTTGCCACCATTCACGATAGTCGGCAGACACTTTAGGACCAGGAAATAATTTGAGGGTAACAAAGGAATCCCAGCCGTAGCGGGCGGAATGATATGCCCCAGACCATTATACTGAGGTGAGATCGAATTTTGCAATAGCTCATGATAGTAGTCGGGATTCGACATACTGCTGCCTCTAGGAGAACTGCCGAACACATCTCTCCGGTTGGTAGTAAGTGCAAGAGAATGGTCCCAACAATTTAAACCGCTTGCCATAAGCATATGTATATCTGGGAGGAGACAGTTGTCGATCAAAGTAGTCCCAAACGATGTCATCTTCCTAGATGTTGTCGATCATGGATCGGTACTGTGCCACTGGGAGAAGTTCTTGACCATTGTATCTGAAAGAATTCGCTCGGGCTGGAATATGCTGGAAGAACCAGGATTGAAGCATGTAAATGCATCCTTCAACGAGAATAGACTCTCCAAGTGAAAAACGGGTCAAACCTTGATAAAGGAAAGCAAGTGCTGCCATGGCTATGGAGAGACAGTTGGCTTGTCGACTTCCCCATCTTCTCATGAGCTGGATTATTCTGATATCCATGTAGTTTTGTCCATCTGGGAAGAGGGCTAATCCTACAGTGCATAGAACCATTGCATTCTGGATCCTTTCTCTAGCTATCCTTAATAATGAATTGACTTCAACGAAGGTCCCACATTGATGGTATAACTCAAGCAGATTGATGTATTCATTTCCATCCAACTGGATCAGGGGCCAAGATCGGCGGCTTGTCGTACAAGCTAAAGAATCTCGGGGGTCCAAACCCTTGACATTGATTAGGAACTGATGTTCTAATGGATCTCCTCGTTGACCGACTGGTTCTGGTAATCCCATAATTTTTGAAAATTCATCAATTAAAATGATCATCTCTCCCCATGGGAACCAGAAGGTACATGTCCGTGGATTCCATCGCACTGCCATTGCGTGGATCAGGTTGCCGTTGATGATCTACTTTCCGACTGCTGACGCCAATTCTAATCCGCACTCGCCAATTCTAATACGACTGCTGAACATGCGGGAAAAGCTTTTGAGCCATGAATAGTACCACCGGGGAATGAAAGTTCTGGTGCTAAGGGCTCGATGTTCAGAATGACCTTGTCGCACCTCGTAGGAGATGTGACCTTCTGAAAAAATAGGATCGATTTGACTGGATGCCATCAGACTGAAAACATAGAAAGACTCAGAATGAGACTTAGGAAAATATAGGAAATTTTGAAAATTTTGCAGGCAGGATATAAAATGCAGCTGGAAATTCGAGATCCAGTAGAACGGGAGAATGAAAATCCACTTGGAGTTTTGAAAGAAATTATATGTTTGGGAAAATCATCCAGGGTTTGAGAAAATAAAAGAAAAGATGATAGTATGGATATTTGGAAAAATATTTTGGGGAAAATATGAGAGAAATAAAGGTAACATACAAACAGTCACATCCTGCACAAACATTTATGCACATTCAGCATTCCCTAAAATGCTGACTCTAAATGCATCATTTTGAAAACAGTTGTAGGACCCTAATCCTAACTCTAGGTTCAGATCATCTTTGTCCAATCCGATTATGCCGATATACCCGAACCGAAATTCGAGGTACGTGGCATATAATTTCAACTCCAATTCTAAGGTAAGGTTTTCCAACATCTTTGAGCGCCTACCGATATACTTCAGACTATGGCCCGCGGTACGTGGTAGGGGGCGTTAACCCAAATAAGTGGCCCAGTTGTGAGGCTCTGTCCCAAACTAGGGTTCTGGAAGAGAGCCCAGCAACGTGAAGACCAGGTAAAATAGGTAAGGGAGGTTTGAAAAAATGATCACATGCAGAAAATAGAAGGCTCTAAGACCTAGAGAGATAGATTTTGAAAACTTTTGAAGAAGCATACATTGTTTGCATTCAGATCCTAAATTGAGGAGAGTTGTATTTAGACCTAAGTCTATGTGAGCATGAAAATATCTCCTCAATCTGGTCCCACCATACCATGCCTAGTCTATATGCAATCAATGTCAGCTAGGTCAGAGTCTAGGCTCCTAGGTTCGCACGATATCAGAAAAAGGGCTGACATTTTGGAACACAATTTTGATAATTAAACTAAGTCAAGCACACTTTTGATCAGACAAGGACAAGTCCCATCACGATCGTCAAACCTGTTTTTGTCGCGAAATTTTTGTCTTCCCTTTCCTGCGAGAGAGATAGGAAAACGTTTCCGCGAGTCAAACTTGACTAGAGTTTTGAAAATTGTTTTGAAATACTCACCTCCATTTTTTAAAATAGCGGGAAAATCCATGGGAGGTGGCTTGACCTGTCGGTACGAGGTTCGACCGTTCCTGCCGCCTTTAACAGGGGTAATCGAACCAAGGAACATAAGTGTGCTTGACTTAGCTGAATCATCGAAATTGTGTTCTATCCTAAATGCATGGAGAATTCAGGCATGTGTTATGAGATTTTGTAAAATGCAAGTTGGAAAAACATGATGTATGCTTAGAAAACCTTTGGGAGTTGGCAAAGTCTTTCTCAGTCAAAAGATAGAAATCAATCTCTCAGGAAACTTAGATAAAAGGATTTGAAAATCATAAGAAAGTTTATAAAGATTTGGGAAAATCATGAAGGAATAAGAATCTTGGAAAAATAGAGAGGATTCTTGAGAAAATCTATTAAAGAGGAACTATTTGTCAGAGAAAACTCCAACTTTGGAAAGTTTCTTTGAAAAATGATTGAAATTTACAGGAAAACTCTTTGGAGAAGGAAAATCAAAACTCAGGAAATTGAAATCTTGAGAATCTTAGCCTTGAAATATTTGAAACTCGATTTTGATTCTTGAGAAAGATGAAAAACTCCTTTTGCAAAAGAATATTAAGAAAATAACATTTTCTAGGGAAGATCACGGGAAACTTGACTTGGGAAATCCAACTTCGAAAATTTTCAGAATTTCTTGAGGAATCGATTTCCATGGAATGAAATTTTCTTGAGAAAATCATGAGAAAAGCAAATGATACCATGATGCAGATGATTTGAATGGATGAATGCACTTTGAAAAGGACATCTGGAAAGATTTTCTGAGAAATTTGTTGAAAAAATGTGTATTAAGCCAAAGTAAATTCTTCACATATTCTGACTGTGCCATGAACATGTTCAGAGTTTAATTGATTTAATTCACAATATTTTGCAAAATTGGAAATATGATATGCAATTTTGAAGATAGCCTAAGAATGTAGGCTCTGTGTGACTAGTAGAAAGATGTTGAATCTGGGTCTCGTCCATATTCCGACTAGGGACGTAAATATGGACTCCACCGAGTTCATCAACTCTCTAAGAGTTGGTGCACGTGCCATTTGTGTTCATCCACAGTGATTTTGAAATAAAATACATGAACCACGTAATCAAGATATTGCAAGAATTCAAACTATATGAAATGCATCTTAATCTAAGCAGAAAAATAAATATTATTCCAAAGTTTACATTTGATTGTTACATTGCTGGCATAAAGCTAAAAAAAAATGTATGAAACCAAGGAATCAACATCTTCCAGATATTCCTTGCAAGTGAAAATTGGTACTAGAAATACACTATATAAAGAAAGGATTGCAGGTCTCATACTAAGGACAATGAGCCATAGATAATGCTTGAATTATAATGTCTAGAATATGAACAAAATATTTGAGAAACATCTAAATGCCGCATTTAAGCTGAATGAAGAATATATATATGGATATGCCTAAATGAAAATGTATGGATGTGAGACTCCATGTGAAATGAGAGATGCAAAGGTATATATATAATCTGATGTTTAGGCTCATACTAGATGAGATGTGCATATGGAAATGCTTCTAAGAAAAGACGACTATCTAAGTGTATGAAATGGTATATATACCTAAACATAGCATTTGGAGTTGTATGCATAACACACCTAGATATATTGTTTATGCTAATAGAGAGATACACATGCAGGGAGTGATAACATTAGACAATGATTTCTATGCACATAATGAAGAGAAATATATATATATATATATGTGTGTGTGTGTGTATATTTTTCCTTTTTGTCATATGTATACATACAAATGATAGGCTATATATATGGGATGAATGTAAAAAGGGTGATGTTACCATAGATGTTATACAGGCATGATGGGCCAAGAATAGAGCATGAAATAAGTGCAAAATCAGTAACACATTGAGGAATATTCATAGTACCCATGCAACAAATGTCTTACATGTATACATTATTGGAGATTGGAGACAAATATTAATAAACAATCATAACAGAATGACATAGCAATAGACCAGATATATAAATGATATTTGATTATTGAAATTGGAACAAGGTGCAAGAGATGACTACTTGTCAATACATACAAGAAAGATGTGTTAGTATACAGCCAGAAGCTTTGAACATGAATGCAGAGGTAAGGGTAACCCAAATTTTGCAGAAAAGATAAGTTGTCATAAACTTGCACAATAACATGAAATGCTGAATTAAAATGGGCATGGAATATGAATGTTACTATGCCCAATGAAGATGTTAACTGCTACAGCAGGCACAGGTAAATCAGTGGAGTTGGGCCCTAAAAAAAAATGTCATGACGATGTGCTGGAGGGATAATACACAGGACATACCGCCCCTGCTATGGGGTTTTGTCAATGTAGGAAACAATTACATGATATCATTCTTGCTGCTGTTTACAAATACACAGGACTAGGTGTTGTACATATTGATATACAACACTTGTATTGTGGAAGTCAATCTTATCAGAAAAACAGAACTTCATAATGGCACCAATATGGATTATCTTGGTCACAATAGAAAGTTTTATGCAAAACCCAACAACAGTCCAGATCTGGAGATGCACAATACATTATATACCCTTCCCCATTCCTGATAACTCACTACATATTCACACTTATTACGCCTACTCATTGTTCATTAGCCTAATGCCATGTGAGTCATTATATAACTCAGATTTGCAGAACAAAATGACATTATAATCAGGATCTATGGCTGATGATGTTAGTATAAGTAGCTGCAACTAGAGAAAGAAAATGATGAAACTATTGAGAGTTATAGAGCACATAAATGACAATAGAATATCACTCAGATGAGTCATTGATTACAGATCATTCCCTGCGAAATGATTGCTTTCACCTATTGCGATATACACATATAGGTAATATGCAAATTCCATTGAACCCAACTGAGTTTCAGACTTACTGTTGACTGGTTAATTTCCAGTAGTTTGGAGATCATAATGTCAACAAAACTTACCTAATAAAACTCATAAATAATGAAGGGAAAATGACTTCTCTTTTTAGCAGCTAATGTAGAAGCATTAAGAGATAACCACAAAATGTGAATACAGATGTACAAAGGGGCAATGAAAACAGATATATAGCATTTTGAAACCTATTAAGTATTCAAATACAGACCCTAGGCAATCATTTATGGAGTAGTCAATCTTAAGAATCAAATTATATGGAATATGCAGAAGAAATGCCTCTCATGGTGAAAATGAGGCCTTAAATGGCCCTTCATCTTACATCAACTCCAGCTAACATACTGCAACAAGGTTTTAATTTAGTAACACAAAACGAAATGAAGATAACACACAACCACACGTTACCTTGTAGATCCCCTGCTCTAAATGACCTGTAGAAAGCAGATGAGGGTCGATTTTCTGTTGCTGGGCTGAAAGAAATGGGGAGGAGCCTTGCTGGATCCCCTGCACCAAACGATCTATAGATAGCAGATAAGGGTCGATTTTCTGCTGTCTGGGCTGAAAGGGATGGGTCTCTATCACACGTCCAGCCAAGACAAGTTTTGCAATCTGGATGGAAGAGAAGGAATCCTCTAGTGGCAAGACTCCACCGCCCAGCAGAGGGTACCTCACGGCAGAGAAGAGCTTCGGTGGAGGGGCTGAAGGAAGAGGTGAGTCTACCTTCACGATCAGCAGTCAATGGAGGGGTTGATCTTCTTATACTCGTGGCGCTCTTCAATCTGGACGGCAGAGATGAAATCCCCAAAGGGGAAAAGCTTCACGGCAGATCAGCTTCCTGCAATAAGAACAAAAAATGTCAAGAAATCAATCGGACACCCCTTTTTCCATCAAAACGTTCCCTTTTTAAAGATTTTCAGCCTCTTTCTAAAAAATTGCAGTTTTCCTTTCGAGGTTCCGTTACATCTTTTTTGAAAATTTTGAAACTGAAATTTAATGGGTTTTGAAAATCCACCATTTTCAAAAGGGACGAATCTTATCTTTTTCAAAAATTTCGGTTTATTTACCTAAAGTTTAGGTAAAATGAAATGTTTTAGGAAAGCTGGGCCATGGCGCCATCTAAAGCTACTTCTAAAAAAAAAATGAATAGTGAAACGAAATAAATGGGAGGCTTTTAGGGAAATGCCACCTCAACCAGCTTTAAAATCCTTTTGAAAATAAAGTTTTATTTTGTTTGGCAAATTTCTTATGTGTGGGCCCACTGACTTTCATATAAGATAAATAATATTGAAAGAAAATTAAAAAGAGGAATTTGCAAATTGGTACCATCTCCAGGTAGACCCCGCTTGAAAATAAGAAACATACCTGAGAATCTGAGTGTGATGCTAGTTCAAGGCGGGTCCCACACCATTTATTTGAAAATAAAAGGCAAAAGAAATAACTTCTTTTTGGAATTTTTATAACATGAGATAAAACTTTGTCTTTTTTCAAGAATTTGAAAGAAAATGGTTTTTCAGGGCAAAAATATGTATAAAGAAAATGCAAAAATTTTGTAAAGAGATTTAAAGTCTTTTTGCAAAAAGTTTTGAGATAAAATCTTCTAGATTTAAAATTGTGTCCCAAAATTTTAAAATCAATTTCAAAATATCCAGATTTTTTTCCTAAGAAAACATTTGTAATTCGGAGTCCTGGGGGTAAAATGGGAAGAATTGGTAATTTTGAAGACCCAGGGTTTTGAAATCAATTTTGAAAAGGGTTAAAACTCGAATCTGGATTAAGGATTTTGAAATCGAGAGTTCTGGACCTCGAAATGACATGTTGTGTAGTGAAATGATATGAAATGTTCATGCAATGCTATGCAAAGACATGTTTCATCAAATGTCATTCTGACTTAGGAAATGGAAATTCTAACTTTTTGTCGAGAATAGGATTTTGAAAATTTGGAGTTGAAGATATTTTTGAGCCTAGATAGAGAAATTTTGAGACTCGGGAATGAAATTTTGGGCTTTCTGCAAGGTCCAATATCAGAAAATGACCATTTTGCCCTCCAGTGATTTTGAAGAACCGAAATATGATGTTTGATGGAGATATCAGGAAGGTGAGTGAAAATTTGGGGTGTTTACACCATCATGGTTTCTTCATTCGAGGATTTCGTTTATCGTCCCCTTTCAGGTTAAGGGTTAAGCCTGAGCCTCATTTTTTCATGAGGTATCATCTCCTTTCAGGTTAAGGGTTAAGCCTGAGCCTCGTTTTTCCATGAGGTATCGTCCCCTTTCAGGTTAAGGGTTAAGCCCGAGCCTCATTTTTCCACGAGGTATCGTCCCCTTTCAGGTTAAGGGTTAAGCCTGAGCCTCGATTTTCCACGAGGTATCCTCCGCTTTCAGGTTAAGGGTTAAGCTTGAGCCTCATTTTTCAACGAGGTATCATCCCCTTTCAGGTTAAGGGTTAAGCCTGAGCCTCATTTTTCCACGAGGTATCGTCCCCTTTCAGGTTAAGGGTTAAGCCTGAGCCTCGTTTTTCCACGAGGTATCGTCCCCTTTCAGGTTAAGGGTTAAGCCTGAGCCTCATTTTTCCACAAGGTATCGTCCCCTTTCAGGTTAAGGGTTAAGCCTGAGTCTCGTTTTTCTACGAGGTATTGTCCCCTTTCAGGTTGAGGGTTAAGCCTGAGCCTCGTTTTTCCATGAGGTATCGTCCCCTTTCAGGTTAAGGGTTAAGCCTGAGTCTCATTTTTCTACGAGGTATCGTCCCCTTTCAGGTTAAGGGTTAAGCTTGAGCCTCAATTTTCCATGAGGTATCGTCCCCTTTCAGGTTAAGGGTTAAGCCTGAACCTCATTTTTCCATGAGGTATCGTCCCCTTTCAGGTTATGGGTTAAGCCTGAATCTCGTTCTTCCACGAGATATCTTTCATCCCATCCAGGTTAAGGGCTAAGCTTGAGCCTCATTCCGATGAGGTGAATCTTCTTTATTCTTTATTCCATATTTGTCATTACCGTCATAGCCAATTCCTTCATACCCGGTCAGATTCTCCTAACTGGGGCATTTTTTTATATATAGTCCAAATTTGGTGTGTTTTTCTTTGCCACTAAGCTTGGCCCTATACCGGGTTAGTAGCAAAGAAGGACATCTGTAAACGCCCCAAATTTTCACCCTCATCCAGTGTTTATATATTTCATGTGTCATCGCATATCATTGCATGCATTCGGCATACCAATTCATTGCATTGCATAGCATTGCATGTCATTACATCTCATTTTCGAGATCCAGCACTCCTGTTTTCAAAATATTTAATCTAGATTCAAATTTTAAAACTTTTCTTTCAAAATCAATTTTAAAACCTAGGTTTTTAATCAACATTCTGTCATTTGCCAACCTCTAGGACCTTATATTTTGAAGTGTTTTTCTTAGAAAACAATCTGGATTCATTTTAAACTCAATTTCAATTGATTTCAATTCTCAGATGAGGCCCATTTAGGTGGTGTCGCTTCTCAATCCCTTTATTTATCAAAAATCTCAAAAAATTCAGAGTCCTAGTCAGATCAGGACTCTATATTTTCATCTTTTTGAACTTTTTAACACACCATTCTGATTTTAAACCAGTTGTGGTCATATCCTTGCTCATTTTCGTCATTTTTGTCCAAAATTCTAGAATCCTAGTTGGATCAGGACTCTTTTTCCAGAGTCCAAGTTAGATCAGAACTCTATTTTTTACTACCTTTTTTACTTGTTTTTTAGAAAGCTTATCAAAATCCTTTGTTTTTGGCCAAAATCCTAGAGTCTTAGTCGAATAAGGACTCTTTCTTGGAGTCCTAATCGAATCAGGACTCTAGCCTAATTTCGTCTGTTACTTCTGTTCTTTACTTGTTTTTAAAATCTTTTCATCTGATTTTCAAAATCTTCTATTTTAGCCAAAACTTTAAAGTTTTAATCGGATTAGGACTCTTTCTTAGAGTTGCAGTCGGATCAGGACTCTATCTTTCATCGTTATTCTTACTTGTTTTTAATCAAATCTTTCAAAATCTTTCAAAGAGAAGTCAAAAACTCAGAGTTTTAGTCAAAACAGGACTCTGTTTAGAGAGTCCTAGTTGGATCAGGACTCTGATCTTGATTTCAATTTTGAGAGAATCTTTCAAAAATCTTTCCATCTATCAAAACTATTACACTTTTATCAAAGAATTTTAAAATTTTGGGATTTTATCCTAGAGTCCTGATAGAATCAGGACTCTGCCCCAGAGTCCTGATCGAATCAGAACTCTATCCAAAGTTTGTTTTCTCACTCCATTTTCCCTAATTTTTAAAATTTCTGTTTAAATTTCATCATTTGCTTATCAGAAAACGAAAAATTCTTAGAGTTCTGATCAAATCAAGACTCTTTCTCAGAGTCTTAATCAGATCGGGACTTTGAACCAAAACTTTAATTTTATCTTGTTTTTGACTGTTTTTCAAAATTCTCTCATTTGTTTTATTAGAAAATCCAAAAATCTGAGAGTCCCAGTTCAATTAGGACAATGTTCCCGGAGTCCCAGTTGAATCAGAACTCTATTTTGATTTCAATACTTGCCATTATTTTTACTGTTTTTACAAGTTCTTTCGTCTGTTTTTAGAAAATACCAAAAAATCTAGAGTTTTAGTCTGATCTGGACTCTGTCCCAGAGTCCTAATCCTGTTAGGAGTTTGTTCTAAAGTTTGCTTTTACTTCCTTTTTCATTCATTTTCATTTGTTTTTCAAAAATAGGTCATTTTGTAGAGTCCCAGTTGATTCATAACTCTATTTTAGAGTTTCGGTTGAGTTAGGACTCTAACCCTGACTGTATTTTCTGACTTATTTTACCAATTTTGATAAAATCTTTCAAAAACCCCTTTATTTGGCTTTTAAAATCCAAAATCTCAGAGTCCTAATTGGTTCAGGACTCCGGTTCAGAGTTTTAGTTCGCTTAGAACTCTATTTTCAAAAACTTTGAATTTCAATTATTGATTTTAACCCCTTTTTTAAGCCATTTTCAGTACTTATTTCGAATTTTCAAAACTCTGATGTGGAGTCAACTCAGTTGGCACCATATCCAGAGGAGTTCTGACTCAGTCAAGACTCTGTACCATTTCAAAACTTTCAATATCAAAGTCTACTTTTGAAAATCTTTTGAAAAACCTCTCAATTTCAAGTTTTAAAATTGTTCTTGAAAAGTCAAGTGGGGCCCACTCTGGGTGGCGCCACATTTGCAAAAGTTAGGGTTAGACTAGGGTTAGTCATAGTTCTAGTTAGTTTAGAGGTTATGAATCTATAAGAGTCCAAACTTGATTTTAAAAATCATATTTTTTTTACTTTAGATTTTAACCTTGATTTTAAAGTTTTAAATTAGGGTTTTTGAAAAATGCCAAGTGGTGCCACATTTGGGAAGTTCCCTAAAACATTTAGAAGTTTAATTGGGGTTAGTTAGGGTTCCTATAGGGTTAGGAAACCACAAAAAATCGTCCTCTCTTGGTGGTTTTAGATAGAGTTTGAAAAAGTCAAAGTTAGGTATTAATTAGTCTTAATTACATGGATTTTCAAAAATCTATAAAAAGGGGTCTTTAGAGGGGTTAAAGGGGACTCTTTTCTATCTCAATTTTTCGTGGCTTCTCTCTTCTTTCCAGCACCTCCACCTTACTCCATTGCAGCTGCAGCCCCAAGGTGAGTTATTTAATATTATTTCATTATTTTTTATTAGTTTTTTTATGATTTTATATTAGATTTCACCATAGAACCACTTGTGTTCATGGATTTAACCATGGATTCTCATCCAAGAAGCTCAAGGTCGACCCAAGAAGATGATCTATTCTTATTTTGTACTATTTTTTGAGATTCTAATCCATTAGAATCATTTACCTTTCTGTGTTTCATGTTCTTAACCGACGAAACATGAGATTTACCTGTTAAATGGGTTAAATCCATGATTTCAAAGGTAAAATTAATTTCAGCCATGGATTCCCTATTTTATTTTTATTTTTTACCATATTAGTTTTTATTACATGTGTTTCAGCATTAAAATAAATTTTGTTTTGCTGTTTTAATAATTTTTTATTGTTTTTCATTATTAAATCATGTCTTTTTAGGGTTTTATTAGATTTTCGTATATTTTGATCTTAGTTCTGTAGAAAGCATGCTAGTTAGTATTGAGATATTCATTATAAATTTCTGATTGTTTTATATGTGATACACGGATATATAAGTAACCTCCTGTAAAAAAATCAGACATTTTGGGATTCGGGAACCCTGTTAATAAAATATAAATTCAAATCGGGATTTCTGTTGATTAAAATTGTTGTTTAAATTCACATATAACTTGCAGATGTGTTATTTCTTTCATCCAATATTTGATTCAAGATCCGTAACATATAGTGGCTTTGTGTTGATGTAGGCTATTTACTATAAAATTTTCATAATTTTTGGTTTCTGTTTGGTATTTTTCCTCTATCAAAAAGTCAGATCCATATTTTAAAACTCATTATGATTTATTAAAACCCTAATCCAAATTGTACTGATTATAGATCTTTAACCGCAGATTCGATTCATGATCTGTAAAAAAAAAAGTTCATTTTTTTTCTGTCTACTGTTCACTGCTGAAATTTTAGAAATTTTTTATGAGGTCTGCTATTTGTTTTTGTATTTTAAACTGGAAGTACCTGTTTTAATCAATTTTAGATTCGTTATATTTAAGTCTGGATTGCCGGAAAGGTATCTCCCTCATCGGAGATGATTTTCCTCATATGTAAAAAGGAGATTCTCTGTTTTTTGTCTAGTTTACTTCTATAAAATTTCAGAAATTTTCATGGTAGATTGACCCCTGATTCGGGTCTAACACTAAAACCGGTACGTGACCATGGGTAAAAATAGCATATTTTAGGGTTTTAATGCAATTTTTGAATTGGAATAATGTCAAAAATATATTTTTATGATTTAAATCTAATTTTAGGGTGATAAAAAGTGCTGGTACTGATTTTTATCAATTTTGGAATCCATTTGATGCTTAGATGAGCCAAATTGCAAAACAGAGTGCCCGTAGGATCCCGAAACACTGCTAAAACCATGATTTTCATGATATTTCTTGATTTTCGTGTATAATTTCATGTTTTTAGGGTTTTTTCATGTTTAAAATCATATTAGGATGCTTCATGGTCGATTTTATGTTTATTTCAATTCTAAATCCAAGTTTTTACCAAAATTTATTTCAAAAAAACCCTGATTTCAAGGCCATAGTCTTGCTATAGGGGGCAATTTGGACATTTGACCTCAATTTCGAAATTTCAAACTTTGGTTTTCTCATTTTTAATCATATCATATCATCTTTGGTTCAATTTATCCTCATTTTAATTTCAAAAGTTGTATTTTATAAAATATCTTTCTGAAAACCCTGATTTCAAGGCCATAGTCTTGCTATCGAGGTCATTTTGGTTATTTTGATCCTAATTTCGAATTTTCAAATCTCATTTATATTATTTCTTCAACTTTATTTCATATTTCATCATGTTTACTTAAGAGAATCATGGAAAAGGGCTTATATCTAGAGAAATCCAATAATTTTCAGATATTACAGGATAAATCTAGAAAAGCCAACATATCTTCACTAACAATTTTTTTAGTTTTGCAAGGACATTGAAGACTTTATTTTTATGTATTTAGATTCAGTTAGTGATGTAAATTAAATTAAATTTGGAATAAGAATTTCAATTTCTGCTTAGATTATGATTTACATTGCATATAGTTTAATTCTGCAAATTTCAATATCTGATGAGTGCATCATTCATG
Organism: Nuphar pumila; assembly: GCF_984573655.1. Lineage (NCBI taxonomy): Eukaryota > Viridiplantae > Streptophyta > Magnoliopsida > Nymphaeales > Nymphaeaceae > Nuphar > Nuphar pumila. The sequence continues at coordinate 57,256,641 of NC_143258.1, forward strand.
CATATTTTTTTACAAATCCACCATGGTCTACACGAATGACATGTGCACTTGCTCTTAGGGAGTTGACAAACTCGGTGGAATTCGTATTTATGGCCATAGTCAGAATATGAATAAGACTCAGATTTGTGATCTTCGTATTAGCCACATTCAACCTACACTCTAAGGCTAACTTCAAAATGCACTGTATTTCTTAAAACTCAAAAGGATTTTCTCAATTCCTCAAAGAAATATCTTTCAAATCCATATTCATTCATTTCATTCATTTGCAAATTTCAATTCCAAATTAGAGAAATTGATTTTCTCAAAATTTTCTAAGTCTTACTCAGAAAATGATTTTCTCAAAATTCTGAGCTTTTAAATGATATTTCAAGTATTTTTCAAAGTTCAAATCACGATTTTCCAAGTTATATATTCAATTTCAAAGTTTAAATTTAAAAAAATCAAGTTTTCCAAAGTTACTTGAAATTCCTCAGAAATTCATTTTCACAAAACACTTGGATTCTTCAGAAATCAATTTTCATTTTCCCCAGAAATATTCTTTCACCATGATTCACGATTTTCCAAGTGACATCTTTTCCAAGAATTTTCCAAGTATTTCAAATCTGAAAAGCAAACATCATGTTTTCAAATTTGGATTTTTCAGAAAATTCATAGCACATGCCTGATTCTTTGTGCATTTAGGAAATAGAACACGATTTAGACAAGTTGAGCAAAGCTAAGCACACTTTTGATCCTTGGTTCGATTACCCCTGGTAAAGGCGCCAGGAACGGTTGAACCTCGTACCGACAAGTGAGTCCCATTCTTCGAAATTATCCTGCATTTTAAAACGGAGGCGAGTTATTTTCAAAAATTTTTCAAAGGTCATTTTGATTTGCAAAAGTAAAATTTTGCAATGATAACAAGAATCCAGCATGCGATGGTCCTATGCACTGTGGGATTGACTCTCTTTCCAGATGGATGGAATTACATGGATATTAGGATAGTTCAACTTCTGCAAAGGTGGGGAAGTCATCAGACCAGCCGCCTCTCTATAGCCATGGCCGCACTCGCTTTTTTGTATCGAGGGTTGACCCGTTTCACACTCGAAGAATCAATTCTAGTCAAAGGGTGCACCTATGCATTGCAATCTTGGTTCCTCCGACATGTGCCAGCCCGAGCCAGTTCATTCAGATATAATGTTGAAAAGCTTCCTCCAGTTGCACGATACCGGTTCTTAATCGACAACCTTCAGGAGAAAAGAGTCGTGTGGGACTATTTTGATGATCAGGAATCACCTCCCAGATATACTTATGCATACGACAAGCGGTTCAGGCTACTTGGCCCATTCTTCTGCGCATATTACCATCCAAAGCGTTGTGTTAGACATTTCTCTCAGAGACAGAAGCGCATAGAAATTCGTCTACAATCAGGGATCTTGCCAGAGTTCGATCTCACATCAGATCAGTGGTCTGGAGCATACCATTCTGCCAGACATGGCTGGGATTCTTTTGTTACTCTCACTATTTTTCCTGGTTCTCGAGTGTCCTCTGATTATCAGGAATGGTGGAAAATTGTTTTTCCCCCTCCCCTTTGTCAAGTTTATTACTAATAAAATCATGTTTTTCCTTCAATACAATTTATTTAATTTTCATCTTGGTTCGATGACCTCGCCTAGGTAACAAGGCATATTTCCAGTTGTTTATTTTGCAAAGAAGAGCAACACAATTGTCGTGACTCCAGCGACGACTCAGTTCCTAGTAATGGAACATCCTTTAGATTGTCTACCAGATATTCAGCAAATGTTTCCTATTCAAAAACTATTTTCAGCAGCTAACCCTCAGTTTTGCCTTGCAGAGAGCATTTGCATCCTTACATGGTTCAGACGAGGTTCGAAAAGAAAACTGCGACAGTCCAGCTTATCAGTACCCCATCAACTTCAGTACAAGAAATGGCCTCTTCACAATCCACCAGAAATGGAAGTCAGCAAGCTAATGATGACATTGACCCACAGATGTATTTGTTGTTTCAGAGAATGCTGAGTAAGTTATTGTCTGAGGAAACAGGGGCCAGCTCAGGAAAGGCCCACAATAAGAAAAAGGTCAAAGGCCGAACAGTGAAAAAGAATGTGAAGATCACCAAAAAGCAGAGTCATCATGAAGAAACCTCTGACGAGGCAGATTCAGCGGGAGATACTGATGAGGAATATGAAACTCAGCATGCATTTAAAAGGTCAACTCAAAGGCAGGGGTCGGCTTATAAATCCAGAAGTCAGTCTGTTAATGACCCTACTCAATCACAACTCCGAGGCGTGATGAAGATGGTCAATGATCTGCAGACCCGTGACAAGGGCAAAAGGGTCTTTACAAGTGAAATTTTTTATGATGGACTGGATGGGGATGATGATCTCGACAATCTTCCCAAGAAATTTATCAAGTTTGATGGTTCGGGTGACCCAAAGGCACACCTCGCCCTATTCTTCACAGAATGTTCCCGGTTAAGGAGGAATAACCGAGCCTTATTTATTTGTTTTTTCTCGCAGTCTAGAGGGTATTGCAGCAAAATGGTATTCAGAGCATATTAACCCTCAAGCCAAAGTTGGACTGTCTATGGTGGGACAGTGGGGACACAGGGAAGTATGCAAATCTGAGAGCCCAAGCGCTCAAATTATACCAAAGAAGGGAAGGAATCTTAAAAAATCTCGTTATCAAGATCTAAAAGGGATAACAAATGGTGTCAGGATGCGTCAAAGATGAACCTCAAGCTCTCGCTTCACGTCAGGATAGCTAGAAAATATTGTCAAAATGTTGAAAATTATTGTTGATTCGAAATAATTGAAAATGATGCACATTGTTTTGAAAATATTTCCTCTTTTCTACCTGAAGCATTACCTCCAACTGGGCTTAACTCCGTAGAATCAAGATTCAAATTCAAATTGCTTGGGATTGGCTTTTTTTCAAGGAAGCTATCAATTTCCTTGATATGAACAGAAAAGAAAGTATTCTTGATATTGCGAAAATCATTGGTGAAAGGATATTGATAAAAGAATTTCACAAAATTAAAGAAGATTCTTTGGCAAATTCGACAGTCTGATATCCTGGAATTCTTTTCTCATGATGATCTTTCTGCCCATTTTTTTTTATTGGCAGAATTAGAGCTCTCTTGGGTTTTTGGGGATTTCATTACATCATCCTTCATTTTGGAGATGTCCTAGCTTTTTCTCTCTTTTTAGAAGGGTACATCACAAACTCCTTCATCTTGGAGATGTTCTGATCCTTCTTTGCCTCAGAGATTATATTGACGGTTATTGGCTCTTAGGTTAGAAATCTCTTGGTGATAGCAGAAATTAAATATCTTTTAGGGTTTGTCGAGAGGCTCATCGCAGTCGCCTTCATCTTGACGGTGCTCTGAACTTTCCCTGGAAGGATCCGTCACAAACTCCGTCATCTTGGAGGTGATTCAAATCTTCTTTGGCCCTGAGAGTCTACTCGCCTAATTCTCCTTCATCTTGATGACAGTTGAGAGATTCTTCTGCAAATATCTAATTGCAACTTAGGTGATTGCGGAGATATGGAGATTGTATGGATTTTTCTATGTCACCCAAAACTACTTTGACTGCTTTTATTTTCCAAGAATGATCTTTAAAAATGTGCCATTGACTGCGATCAATATCGATCACTTATGGCTTCGCCACAACATTGAATTTCCTTTGCTGGCCATATCGAGGATTTATTCTGCGTCCTTTTGGTTGGCCAATAGAAAGACTTTGAATTTTGAATCATTTTTCGTAAAAGCTTTGTCCATTCGAAAATAATATTGGAGGTATTCTGAGGTAATTCTTTTGTGTAATAAAGATTTTGAAATCAACAAATATTTAACGACAAATTGGCAAATTTTTCTTGAAATCTCTTGTGAAGGCGGGCATTTGAAGCAGAACGCAACTCATCCATGACAGAAATTTTCTTCTCCTTTTCCCAAAGGAGAAGATTCAGAAATTGGAAATAGGAATTACTCCTCTCTTCCATGAAGAGGAGGTGTTTGCAAAATGAACTTTCGAAAAGAAATTAAGCTTTCGTCAAAGCTTCCTAACATTAGGCTTCTCTTATGGAAAGGGGGCCGGTAATGGTGAGGTCGGTGAATTGGTCATGAAGAAGTGAGTCCATCGCACTCTCCCTGAAAAGAGGGTCCTTCATGATCAAATAGCCTAGTATGAAATTGTGATCACAAGGAAAGTGAACTTCTATCGAAGCTCTCTCTGAACTAAGAGTTTCTTGTATGAAATTGGAATTTTGTTTTGCAAACGGTTCACGAAGACATGAGTCCCTTCAAACTCTCCCTGAAAAGGGACTAAGTGAACAAAGGATAGCATGCGAAAAGAACGAGCTCCCTCGAACTCTCCCTATGAAAAGGGTCTCTCACAAGAGAAATGATTGAAATTGGTATTGAGTGACCAAAAGGTCGAAATTGGAAATTGAAAATTTGAAATTTGAAATTTGAAATTTGAAATTTGAAATTTGAAATTTGAAATTTGAAATTTGAAATTTGAAATTTGAAATTTGAAATTTGAAATTTGAAATTTGAAATTTGAAATTTGAAATTTGAAATTTGAAATTTGAATTTTGAATTTGAAAATTGGAAATTGGAATTTTGAATTTAGAAATTGGAAGTTAGAAATTGGAAATTGGAAAATTGAAATTTGAAATCTGAATTTTGAAATTTGATGAATGATCAGTACAAAATTGAACCCAAGAGGTCGGCTGACACGGCCAACCAGTGAGACACTAATCACGAGTGCTCAACTTTGAAAGAATAACAGTATGAATACCGGGTTTTGAAGATATGTCAACATAGACATTGGGTTTTGAAAATGTATCAGTTCGAACACTGGATTTTGAAAGTGTACCAGTTCGAACACTGGATTTCAAAAATGTACCAGTTCAAGCATTGGGTTTTGAAAATATACCTTGTTTTTAATTTGAAATTTAAATTTTTAAAAGAGACCTATGCTTTTAAAGTATTTGGGAATTATAATGAAAATGCTGGTCGGGGCCTCAGGATTATCCCTTATCCTGAATGGGTATTGAATTTGATGCAGAAGTCTGCCAATGAATACCGACACCGATGAATGCAGATGTATGCGGATATGAAAATGATATAACATGAGTGCACATGCGTGTAAAATAAGAGATTTGTTTATCCTGCCTGCATAAGGGTATTTATAGATAAAAACAAAATTTTAAAATGCCCCAATATAACCGGGAAAAGAGAATTTGATCATTATTCGAAGAAAATTTTGGAGGAATTACAAAGGATAAGACATGATTTAAGTATAGAATTTTTTTAAATGTCGAACATTGATGAGATCTAGTAGTTCCACTCCGTCGGCATTGATGAGTCGATATGAGTTACGAGGTAATGCCTCTTTGACAACATAAGGACCTTCCCAATTGGGTGACCACTTGCCACCCAGGCAATGTTTGAGATAAGCCGTTGATCTGAGCACTAGATCATTGACTTGAAACTTTTTTTCAATGACAAATTTTGCATATTGTCTGGCTATCCTTTGACGATATGATTGAGCGTGCTCTATCGCTCTGAGCCTTCTTTCATCTAGCAAATCAAGTTGTACTAGCCGCTATTACTGATACTGATCAAGAGGTAATTCTAGAAGTGATGCGAATTTCAGAGCAGGTTTCTGAACATGTAGAGGCAGTACTACTTCAGTTCCGTAGACAAGTTCTGACGGAGTTGCATTAGTTGGAGTTCGAATGGTGGTTTTGTATGCCCATAACGCATCATGAATCTTTTCATGCCAGTCACGGCCTGTTTCCAAGGTTCGCTCCAGGATTCGAATCAGAATCTTATTGGTGGCCTCTGCTTGACCATTTCCTTGAGGATAATAAGGAGCAGAAAAATGATGATGGATTCTGAACTTTGAGCAGAATGTCCTCATTCTCTCATTCTTGAAATGACTGCCATTATCTGACACAATATCATGCGGTATGCCGAAACGACATAAGATATTCTTGTGGATGAATGAGACTACGTGTCGACCTTCTACTGTGCGTAGAGTGACTGCTTCTACCTATTTAGTAAAATATTCTGTTGCAGCAAGAAAATACTTGTGACCATTTGAGGCAGTCAGAGTAATGGGGCCTACGACATCAAAAGCCCACATGGAAAATGGTCATGGCGAGACGATTGATTGCAAATATGTCGCTGGCGCATGAATGGAAGGTGCATGCATCTGACATTGATCACACTTCTTCACAAAACAATAGCAATCTTGTTGCATAGTTTTCCAGTAATATCCCGCTCGGATGATTTGTTTGACAAGAGTTTGGTAGCCGACATGACCACCGCAAATGCCTTCATGTGCTTTATGCACAACTTCTTTGGCTTCTTCTTCATCCAAACATCTGGAATATTCAGAACTGAATCCACGACGATAGAGGACGTTGGCAAGAATAAAATATCGAGTAGACATGCGTTGAATTGCTCACTGCTCTTTCTTTGAGAGTTCTGGAGGAAATTCGCCAGTTTTAATGAAATTCTTGATGTCATGATACCAGGGCTTCTTCTTTTGCTCATCCTGGTTTATCTGCTCTACTATGACGAAAGCAGGTTGATCAAGTCTACCAATTTCAAAGGAGCGACAAGATTCTCCATTCTTGAAAGACATGATGGATCCCAGATTGGCTAAACTGTCTGCAACTTGATTGAAGTCTCTCTTGATATGAAAAAGTTAGAATTCTTCGAATTTGTCAGCAAGAGCTGAGACGATCTTCTGATAAGAAGTAATTTCTGATCCTTCACGTGTCATTCAGCTAGGACTTGATTTACAACAAGCAAAGAATCGCCATAAGCATGCACTCTTTTGACATTGAAGTCCTGTAGAATTTCCAGACCCTGTATCAAAGATTCATACTCGGCCATATTGTGAGTGCAATGAAAATCCAGTTTGAGAGAAAAATGGATCATCTCCTTCTCTGGTGTGATTAGCAGAATCCCAATTCCTATGCCTGCCATATTCTTAGAACCGTCAAAAAATAAATTCCAAATTGGGGATTATTGAATATTGCAGATCCGCTTATCGGGGAAATCATCCTCGGCTTTAGCATCCTCTGCCAGAGGAAAATCTACCAATTGGTCGGCAATTGCTTGGCCTTTGATAGATTGCTGGGAGACATATTCCAAGTCGTATTGCATTAATAGGACTTTCCATTTGGCAATTCGTCCACTAAGGAATTGTTGCTCTAGAATGTACTTGAGAGAATTTAATTTGGATAGAATCTTGACTTCAGATGCCAGCAGATAGTGTCTCAATTTCTGACACATCCAAACCAGAGCTAGACATGTCTTCTCTATTTGAGAGTATTTCTTCTCATAATCAATGAAGGTTTTGCTCACATAGTAAATGGCATGCTCTATCAGACTGCTTTCTTCGTATTGCGCAAAGAATCTGCCGCAATCAACTTGATTGACTGAAATGTATAGTAGTAGGGGTTTCCCCAATTTTGGCAGTTTTTAAACAGGAGGGTTGAGCAAATATTTCTTTATGCGTTCGAACGATTGCTGACACTCTGGTCCCCATTCGAACTTCACTCCTTTTCTGAGCAAATGATTGAACGACTCACATCTCATGGCCAAATTGGATATGAATCGCCAAATTGATTGCATGCGTCCTTGAAGGCTACGCAATTCTTTGAGATTGGTCGGGGGCGGCATGCCAATGATAGCCTTTGCCTTAGCGAGATCCACTTCTATCCCCTTTTTGCTGACTAGAAAGCCTAACAACTTGCCATATTCGACTCCAAAGACACATTTTTGTGGATTGAGTCTTAGCTTGTAAAGAATGAGCCACTTAAAAACTTGATTGAGAGCTTTGATGTGATCTTCCTCTTCTTTGGATTTTACCAAAATATCATTGACATATGCGTCCTTGTTTTTGTGCATCTAATCATAGAAAATAACAGCCATAGCACGCTGATAGGTGGCTCTAGCATTTTTAAGCCCAAATGGCATGACTGTATAACAAAAAGTGCCCCAAGTGGTAGTGAAAGATGTTTTGTACTGATCGCGAGTGGCCAACTTAATCTGATTATATCCGGAATATTCATCCATAAAAGAGAACATGGCGTGACCCGCCGTCTTGTCAATCAAGAGATCAATATTAGGAAGTGGATAATCATCTTTAGGAGTTGCTTTATTGAGATCTCTGAAGTCGATGCAAATTCGAACTTTGCCATTCTTCTTGGGAACAATGACAATATTTGCTAGCCAATCTGGATAGTCAATGGTTCGAATGAACCCTGCTTTGAGTAGGTCTTCCAGACATTCCTTAACTTCTTGTTCCACTCGGGGATTCATCTTTCTCAGCTTCTGCTTAACTGGCTTGACATCTGGTTTTAGAACGAGGCGACGCTCAACCGATTTGCTATCCAGACCTGTCATATCTTCATACGTCCATGCAAACACTTCTTTATGTTGCTTGAGGAAATTAATGAGTCTTTCTTTCTCTTCCGGACTCAAGCTGCTGTCAATCTTGAGAGTTTTAGGATCATCTTCTGATCCGATATTGATATCCTCAGTCGGATCTTGAACTAAGGATGATGGCTCATCTTGTTTCTGAATTGCTGCAAATTCTGGTAGTTCTTGAAGAACTGAATCAAACTCTACGGGTTCTTCTGACTGTTTTGTATTCTGACTGTTTTGTATTCTGACTGTTTTCTGCTCTTATTTTAATCTGATGAATCATTGTTGGCTTCAGGAAGGCATTTGGATTAAGAACGAGCTTCTTGATAGATCGGGAAGACATTCTGAAAATTGGAGAATAAATTGATTCAGCAAAATCGCCCATCATAAAACAAATTATTTTTATTGAGAAAATAATTGGAAAGATAAAAGAGCAAAATAATGGTAATTTTGCAAAGATTTGATAATAAGAAGTATAGAGACAAAAGGCATCCAGACAGATAAAGGAAATTTGTAACTTTATTGAAAGATTGAATTGATTAAATGACAATGATGAAAATGAAATGGGATATTATCCCAACAAAAGGAATAGAAATGAAAAGATAAGCAAATTCTTTTAATGTGTCCCCTTGATGAAAACAGTGCCCTTCTGAGATCTTCTGCCATTAAAGCCCAATTCGACTCCTTTAGGGTGGTACTGAGGAATCACAGGTTCGAGACAACCATCTTCATTTTTGCCTAGGCCTTGAAAGGGCTGATAGCCATGCTTCATTAATAGCTCAAATCCCTTTTTTGGCCTTCATAAATTGAGAGAATAGAGGATGATCCTTGAGTGTGATGTAGTCAATTCGTCCCCCAATTTTGAAGAACTGTGGGCCTTTCCATCGACTCATAGCCACTGTATGCTCGGGTTGTTCTGTCATCTGTAGTATTCATGATTTTTCTTTAAAATTGGCCTCTTCAATCCCTCTAATGCTAGGGATATCAGTAGTAAAAGTGGGTCTGGGAACCATGGGCTGCGCCAACCTCTGCTCCGGATCTTCGCCCAAGACTGTTGTGATTATACCACCTTTTGACCATTTAATACACTGATGCAGAGTAGATGGCACTGCGTTCGTGTTATGGATCCGCGGTCTCCCGAGGAGCAAATTATAGGTAGGTGGCACATTGACCACATGAAAGAGAACTGAATAGACCGAGTAATCAATGAAAATCTCTAGGAAGATTTTTCCTTTTGCAGTCTGGCCATGATTATCAAACCCATAAATGGTGATCGGGTCTGGGATGTATTCTTCTTCTTTGATGCCCAAAGCTTTGGCTGTCATTTTCGGGCATATATTGAGGTTGTTGCCTCCATCAATCAGACATGAGAAACAGTCATTCCTCTGGTCTGAATCACAACATACAGAGCATTGTTGTGAAATACATGAGGCTTAGGGAGATCCTCATCTGAAAAAGTAACTGGAGCATTCGTCATGACCTGATTGACTATCTGGGCCATGTCCTCAGGAGTTGTGCTCGGTTTTACTTTGATTTTCCGTAATAGATCATCCAATACTTGCTGATGCTTGGCGGAAGCTTGGGCTAAATCCAAAATTGAGACATTGGATAATGATGTAATTGGTTTTGTAATCGATGTCTCGTTTTCCTCTAGAGCGGGCTTAATAAAATGTTTGGGAAACCACGACATTCTTTTAGCTACCTCGGGAGATACCCCAGCAGGCTCGACAAATATTTTCATTTTTCCAAAGGCTGAGATAAGATCCATCTTCTGAGCTTTGAATTGAGCCTACTGCAGTACAAGGACCTGATGCTGAGCTTGCATATTCTTTTTAGAGCATGGCCTGATATGCTCCTGTTGTTGAAAAGGTTATTCAGAAATAACAGCCGCAAAATGATGGGAAATGGTTTCTTAAAAATATCCATATTTTCATCTTCGACACCCTCTACCAGAAGATTCTTGTCAATGAGATCCTAAACAATATTTTTTAGAACGAAGCAGTTCTCAGTATTATGCCCCACTGTTTTCTGAAATTTGCAAAATTGAACCTTGAATTTTCCCATGGGCACAAGGGGATCGACCAGTCTAGGCAATTTGACCATTTCTTTGGTCAACATGTACTCAAGCACAGTCTCAAGTGATTGGTCCAGTGGAGTGAACTTCCTATCATAGCTCCATCCTTCATGTTTTACTTTTTTCCAGGGTTTCGGTCCTTGTTCTAACTGAAGTGGCTTGTTAAATTGCGGGATCGACTTCCCTTTCTGATCATTCTTGTTTGAATTTCTGGCCCCATAACAAAAATCTCTGTTCTGCTCTTTGTGATGGTTCCATTTATCATTTCTGGCAGAGGGTGAAATAAGTCTTCTTCTTTGACTCATTTTGATTGTTGTTCTTAGCAAAAGTGAAGCCTTCGTAGAAACCGTTTTCCATACTTAACTCGAGCCATTCGACTCGCTCTGTTAACTCGATAAATGTTCTGGATGGTGCGGTGGAAATGAGGCCTTTCAGAGGCTGCGAGAAATTACTTAGAATTAAGGACAAAGCATGCCCCTCTGATATGGGGTCTCTCATCTTATTGCAAGCTGACATCCAGCGATGAATGAAATCTCTAGCCTTTTTATTTTCTCTCTACTTGAGGCCGCAGAGATGACTGAGGGTGGGAAGTGCCTCGGCATTAAAGAGGAATCGCTTGATAAACATGTTTACCACCTTGTCAAATTCTTTCAATTCAATTGGGTTAACATGCTCCGAGTACCATTTAGCTGCCGTTCCCTCCAGACTGCGAGGGAAACAAAGGAAAAGTGCCTGATTGTCTCGCTTGAATCTGGAGCATTCAACGAAGAACATGGCGAGGTGTGCCTTGGGATCACCAGAACCATCGAATTTGATGAACTTCTTAGGGAGATTATCCAGATTGTCGTCTCCCTCCAAACCGTTATAGAAGTCTTCGCTGGTGACGACCTTCTTTCCCTTGTCGCGGGCCTGCAGATCTCGAACTATTCTGACCACATCTTTGAATTGTGGTTGGTCAGAGTCACTGATAGACTGATCTTTGAATCTATGGGCCGACCCCTGCCCCTGAGTTGACTTCCAAAATGCCTGATGAGTCTCGAACTCTTCATCTGAATCTTTCGCTGATTCTTCTTCATCGGTCGAGTCAGCATACTGAATGGACTTCTTAGCTGCCTTCAAGACTTCCTTCGTTGCCCGACCTTTTGCCTTTTGCTTAATTTGGGTCTGCTTTACACTGGCTTTGGCTTGCTCTACCAGCATTTTAGTCATCATTTTCTTGAACATGGCATACATTTGAGGATCAATGTCGTCCTTAACCTGCTGCCCTTGATTTCTGCCGGAATGCGGGGAACCCATCTCTTCTTTTGAAGCTGTTGAGTGTGCCATGACTTCGACTGGTGCGGTTTTCTTTCCGGACCTCGTCTGAACCATTGAATGTCACGAAAGCTCTCTAGAGTTTGCTAACGCTCTCTGCAGGGCAGAATTGATGGTTAGGCTTTTGAAAGAAATTTTGATTGGAGGAAAATATTTACTGAGAATTTTGGTAGACAATTGAAAGAGTATCCCATTACTAGGGATTGAGTCATCGCTGGGATTACGACAATTGCGTTGTCATTCTTTTGCAAAAATAAACAACTGAAAAATATGCCTTGTTACCTAGGCAAGGTCGTCAAACCAAGATAGGATAAAAATTAAAGGAATTTTATTGAAGGAAAAACATGATTTTATTAATAATAAATTTGACAAAGGGGAGGGGGTCGAACATTTTTCCACCACTCCCGATAATCAGAAGACACTCTAGGACCAAGAAAAATAGTGAGAATAACAAAAGAATCCCAGCCATGTCTGACAGAATGGTATGCTCCGGACCACTGATCTGATGTGAGATCGAATTCTGGCAAGATCCCTGATAGTGGGCGAATTTTTGTGCACTTCTGTCTCTGAGAGAACTGTCTGACACACCGCTCTGGAGGGTAGTATGCGCAGAAGAATGAACCAAGTAGCCTGAACCGCTTGCCGTATGCATAAGTATATCTAGGAGGTGATTCCTATCGATCAAAGTAGTCCCATGATGTCTTCTTTTAAATCGTTATAATTTTGAAAAGATTTTTATATGAAAAACATGTGAAAACCAGACATCAAATAATAAAAACCGGTTCTCACTAGTGGATGAGACCGGGTCGAACTCAGGGAACAGGAATATATCGTATTCAAGTACACAAGTCTAAACTAATCTTTATTGCCGAATTATTGAAATATAAAATGTTCAGAAAAGTAAAAACAACTAGCTATTACAACAAATGAATACCCTTCGCAGAGGGCGTAAAGTGCAATATTTACAAACTCAATTAAATTCCTAAATTCTAAAATAAGAGAAAAACATCTTCTATTCTTTATGTTCTTCGTGTCATAGGTGCACTTCAGCTTCACTCCTTTGCGATCCTGCACAAGTCCAACGAAACACAAGCAGTACACACTACAAGAATAAAACTAGAATGATGCTATCTAAAATGCACGAAATGAATGTTGAAAATTAGATTGATATAAGCAATGATAATACTATACGAATGTAAGTATGACTAGGCATGCATTGTTTACTAAATGAAATTTTTATGCTAAATTGAACATATACTAATGAAATCAAATGCTCTTAACCTAAATGCTAAAAACTAATGTAATTGGTTGAAAACTAAACACTAACAAATCATTTTAACAATTCATCAATTCAATTAACAAAACAATTACTAGAAAGTAACTAATAGCTAAACAGAAAAATCAGTATATGATACCCGAACACCAAAATGGATTTCCATTACATTACAATCCATTTCCATCAACACACTCTAAAGATCAGCAATCAAACAATGGATTTCCATTACAGCAACACAAACAAATAGATTCTGATCAATCAAACAAAGAACACTAGGAAATCCAGTAACGCAAATTGGATTTTCATTACAGCAAAAATGGATTTCCACGGCATTACAAATGGATTCTGATCAGTCTTGCTTCACCAGAGATCAGATAATCTATTGCCGAAAAAAAAACAGAGATGCCGGAAAAAGAAAATACGCTGATCAAAGATTAGAAACAAATATATTGATTTGTTTTGTTAATCGATTGGAAATATCTCAATCCGGCTTCTTCAATTGATCAAACAAGGCTCACTCATGCTGGAGTTTCTTAAACATCATTCGGTTAATCCATCCAGATTTTTATTATCAAAGAATTACTCACCGGAAAACAATAGCCGCACGGTAATTAGAATTCAGAAATTCTGATTACAATATTTCTATCGGATTCAGATATCCGATTGATTTTTCACAATTTTTCACTGAAAATTCAAGTAATAGACACTTCATGGAACTCAGCCAGATCAGTCATCAACAATTTCAAATCATCACAGCATTCCAGCAATATCCTCGTTCATCACCAGAGTTCTTTACAGAAACTTTTTTTTTTCTTTTTATGTTTTTTTTTTAGATTATCATTCAGACAAAATTAAAAACGAAGAAGAAGAAGAAGAAGTAAGAAGAAGTAAGAAGAAGAAGAAGAACTAGATGACTTACCCGGAATTGAAGGAAGAGGTGGCTTCCACTTCAGGCGCCGCCATCGATTGAAGATTTCCTTGCCACCGGATGAAGAATCTTTGTTGCTGCTGGAAGAAAAAGAAGAAGAAGAAGAAGTAGTAGAAGGAATCCGGCAACTGGGAAACGGAAGGAAGAGGTGAAAAGCAGAGGGGGAAAAGAAAATTTTGGTGCACAAAAAATGGAGCCCCCTCCGATCTGCTTTACGCCCCTTTTTAAAAGGTTTCAAACCGGTTGGAACCGGTTTGTAACAACCATTATTTATTTTCAAAACTTCCAAACCGGTTCCAGCCGGTTTGGTTTTCAATTTCTTCTTTTTAGAAATACAAACCGGTTCCCCCCGGTTTGTATTATTATTTAGATATTTTTTTTTCTTTATTTATTATTTTTATTTTTACTCTTTTCAAAAGTAAAGAAAACTCTGAAAATTTTCAAAAACAAAACTATTTATAAAAGAACTTCAGAAACTAATCTACTATATATTTTTTTTTCTTTTCTAAAAAAAAAAACACAACACTTAAAATGAATAAAACTATTTTTCTCTAATTTTTTATTTTTTCTTTTTAATAAAAACTAAAACCACTAAAAAAAACTAAAATAGGCATAAGAATGTAAAATAAAACTATTTTTTATTCATTTTCTAATTTTAAATCATTTTAGCACTTTTACTCAAAAACTAACATAATATTGGGTTTTTGAAACATTATTTTATAAAATCATGCATATTTAAATGTTAATAACCCTGAATTATATGCATGATCAAATACCCCCATGCTTATGTTTTGCTAGTCCTCGAGCAAACTTGAAAAATGCAAGAAATCAAACTATCACCTAACTCACTTTCGTAGGAATCACGGTTGCATTTAGCTTATGCAACAAGCCCTTTCAACCCATGGGTTACCCCAGTGGACGAGTAAGGTCTCGTGAGGGTTGCAGTGATGCTACCCACAAACATCTCTGTCATGTATGCATAATATTACACATCCTCACAAGCAGTAGGTAATTAAAGACTTTGTTTTCACAAATATTTCCTATTATTTCAAAATCGAAATATAATTAGAGTCTTTTATGCACTACCATAGAAAAAGAATTTCTTTCACTTTTCTAAATATCACAATTATTTATGTTTTATTCTTAGAAAATCCAATAAAAACATATTGTTTTTTACTTATCCTCACTCATATGTTTTCTGCACAGGTTTTCTCAATCACACTTCTAAGCATTGAACTTTTCTTTCTTTTTAAGCTCTTTTCTCTTTTTTTTTTCTTTTCACGCTTTTTCTTTTTGCGCACTTATTCTTCTCTTATAGCTTGCGTGTGGTCTACTTTTATGCCTTGTGCAATGTCAATATCTTCTATACTTTTTTTTTCAATACATACCAAGAGATATCAACTAAGACATAAAAGTGACTTCCTTCATTCACCTTTATAACATGAGAGTCAAACATTTCAACTTGTATCTGTTCTCAGTTACTTAGGATCACGAAGTTTTCCACTCTCCTTTTTGAAAATGGAATTAAAAGTTTCAACTTACATCTAAGTTCCATCTACTAAGGATTGTGGAATTATCCAAACAACCTAACGCATGCTTTTTCTCACTTTTTGAGCTCATTTTTATGCTTTTGTTCATTTGCTTAGTTTTTCAAAAATAGAACTATGCATATTCATATTTATGATTCAAAATAAATTCTAACATGTATCTATCATCATTTCCTCGAAATCCGCATAAACAACCATAATTTTTAGATCTATGTCAGAAAAAATTTTCGTGGGGCTTAAAAATCCTCTAAAAACATCAGATTTGAAATAACATTCATATAAGTTCAAACTCTTTCTTTAAAAATCTACTTTTTATGAGAAATGTGTAAACATGTGCAAAAACGTAGACAAAAATATTCTGGTGAGCTACTACACCCTCCCCCATGCTTGAATTACACTGTCCCAGTGGCATTCCCCCATGCTTATGTGAAACTAAGTGAATGCACATGAGATAAAATCAATGAGGGAAAGAAAGTAAACTCAATGAAATCAAAAATGTGAAAATATGCCTACCCTGATCATGGTTTATGAATTATGCACATGAACTATATGAAAGTACTCTTAAAAAATTGTTTTTCTATGAATATTTACAAAATTTTAAAATATATACAAACATATGTGAGTCCTAAACTTCTAAAAGATCAACATCCTCAATGTCTTGTCCTGTCACAGTATCTGAGATATAAGGCTTCAGCCGTTGCCCATTTACTTTAAAAATAGCACCCGTACGAGGGTCAAAAGGATCTATCGCTCCATATGGAAACACCCTATGCACAACAAATGGACCATTCCATCTTGACTTCAACTTAGCTGGAAAAAGATGAAGACGTGAATGATAAAGCCATACCTTTTGCCCAGGCTCGAACTGTTTCCTAACAATATATCGATCATGAAAATGCTTAGTTCGAGCTTTGTAAATCTTTGCACTCTCATAGGCCTCATTATGCAATTCCTCTAGCTCACTCAACTGTAATTTTCTCTCGACTCCAGCTTGGGTCATGTTGAAATTGAATTTTTTTATAGCCCAATATGCTCTATGTTCTAACTCAACAGGAAGATGGCAAGGTTTCCCAAAAACTAATCGAAATGGTGACATACCAATCGGGGTCTTAAAAGCAGTCTTATAAGCCCACAAGGCATCATCAAGGCGCTGAGACCAATCCTTGCGGTCTGGTCTGACTGTCTTTTCAAGAATCCTCTTTATCTCCCTGTTAGATACCTCAACTTGGCCACTGGTTTGTGGGTGGTAAGGTGTAGCAATCCGATGATGCACAGAATATTTCCTAAGTAAGGAAGCTACCTGCACATTACGAAAGTGCGTACCACCATCACTGATGATCGCTCTAGGAACTCCGAACCGACTAAAAATGTTGTGCTTAATAAATCGAAGCACCTCT
Source organism: Nuphar pumila (assembly GCF_984573655.1). Taxonomy (NCBI): domain Eukaryota; kingdom Viridiplantae; phylum Streptophyta; class Magnoliopsida; order Nymphaeales; family Nymphaeaceae; genus Nuphar; species Nuphar pumila. The sequence continues at coordinate 57,273,629 of NC_143258.1, forward strand.
TTATGATCATTGGTCCGGGTGGCCACAGCCCCGACCCATTTTGAAACATAATCAACCGCCACTAAAATATATGTAAATCCAAATGATGGCGGAAAAGGACCCATGAAATCAATGCCCCAAACATCAAAAATTTCCACAATCAGAATAGGTAAAAGAGGCATCATGTCGCGCTTGGTAATGCGACCTGTTTGCTGACATCGCAAACACTTCCTACAGAATTCGTGAGCATCTCTATGAAGTGTGGGCCACCAGAATTCAGACTGAAGGACCTTTGCAGCGGTCTTCCGACTAGAAAAATGACCTCCACAAGCTAAAGAATGACAAAAGGATAAAATGGAATGATACTCTTCTTCGGGCACACATCTCCGAATCAACTGGTCCGGGCAGGATCTAAATAATTCTGGTTCCTCCCAAAAATAATGTTTCACCTGCGCAAAAAATCTATCTTTTTCATTCCGGTTTCAGTGCGCAGGATACTCTCTAGTAACCAGAAAATTTACGATATCCGCGAACCAAGGTAAACGCTTGACATGAAATAACTGCTCATCCGGAAAAGAATCAACAATCTGTCCTTGATCAATAGATAAATCTATAGTCAGTCTAGACAGATGATCTGCTACAAGATTCTTACATCCACTCTTATCTCGAATCTCAATATCAAATTCTTGTAACAGAAGAATCCAACGAATGAGACGCGGTTTAGCATCCTTTTTACTCATCAAATATCTCAATGCAGCATGATCTGAGTAAATGATAACTTTGGAGCCTAACAAATATGATCGAAACTTCTCAAGTGCAAAAACAACGGCTACTAACTCCTTCTCAGTGGTAGTATAATGCATTTGTGTGTCAGAAAGTGTCCTACTAGCATAATGAATAACATGAGATCGTTTCTCAATCTTCTGTCCTAAAATTGCTCCAACCGCATAATCTGAAGCGTCACACATAATCTCAAAAGGCACTGACCACTCAGGAGATCTGAGAATATGAGCAGTGGTCAGTGCTCCCTTTAGGGCTAAGAATGCCTTTAGACAGGCATCATCAAACACAAACGACTGGTCTTTCGACAACAGGTTACACAACGGTCTAGAAATCTGACTAAAATCCTTAATGAACCGTCTATAGAAACCTGCATGCCCTAAAAATGAACGCACTTGCCTCACAGAGGTCGGTGGAGCTAATTTGACAATGGTCTCCACTTTGGCCTTATCGACCTCTATACCTTTCTCAGACATAATATGTCCAAGAACAATCCCCTGCTGTACCATGAAATGACTCTTTTCCCAACTAAGCACTAGATTTGTCTCCCTACAACGCTGAAGTACACGAGATAATTTTTGGAGACAATCATCAAAAGAAGAGCCATAAACCGAGAAATCGTCCATGAAAATCTCAAGGACATCATCCATCATGTCAGAGAAAATCGCCATCATACATCTCTGAAATGTAGCCGGGGCATTACAAAGCCCAAACGGCATCCTCCTATACGCAAATGTACCATAGGGACAGGTAAATGTCGTCTTATCCTGATCCTCGGGATGAACGGCCACCTGGTTATATCCAGAATATCCATCTAAAAAGCAATAATATTGCTGGCCTGCAAGTCTTTCTAAAATTTGGTCGATGAACGGTAACGGGAAATGATCTTTCCTAGTTGCACTATTCAACTTCCTATAGTCAATACATACTCGCCATCCCGTAGTAATCCTCATGGGAATGCTCTCTCCTTTCTCATTCTTCTCCACAGTAAGCCCAGACTTTTTGGGAACAACCTGGGTTGGACTCACCCACTGACTATCGGAGATGGGATAAATAATCCCAGCATCTAACAATTTAACTACTTCCTTCTTCACCACTTCTTTCATGTGAGGATTTAATCTCCTTTGTGATTCTCTTGAGGGTTTAGCTCCCTCATCCATAATGATCCGATGCATACAAAAGGAGGGGTCAATCCCCTTTAAATCCGCCACAGACCATCCAATAACTTCCTTGTGCTCATGCAAAACCTGTAACAACTGATGCTCCTGTGAATCTGTCAGGTTTGCAGAAATAATAACTGGGAGAGTCTGCTCTTTTCCTAAAAAGACATACTTGAGTGAAGCTGGTAAAGGCTTCAACTCCAACTCTGGGGGACTCTCTATCGATGGCTTTGCGGGCTTCTCAGCTAACTCTGGAAGTGGTTCGGAATGCCAAATCCCACTGACATTATCTGCCTCTCTATCTATCATATCAAGGCGATCCTCTTTGAATGATTCATCAACCTCCTCTTGAGGTGGATCACTCAACAACCAATCATGTTCAGTCTCTATAATATCCTGAATGATATCAACCTCAAAAGAAGCTTCTTCAGTATCAGACTCCATCGATGCACAAAAAATGTTCATCCTCATTTTCCTATTTCCAAATGAAACATCCATCTCACCAGTGCGGCAATTAATGCACGCATTGGCGGTAGCTAGGAAAGGGCGACCAAGAATAATAGGAGTCTGACTGATGCTATCAACTCCCTCCATATCTAATATCACGAAGTCGACAGGGAAATAACAATCCTCCACCTTGACTAACACATCTTCAAGTATCCCTGTCGGGACCTTAATCGATCTATTCGCTAATTGAAGCGTCATAGGTGTGGATTTCATCTCTTTCAATCCAAATTTGTCATAGAAGAAACCCGGCAAAATGTTAACACTTGCCCCAAGGTCAAGCAAAGCACGCTCAACAGTAATGTTTCCTATGACACATGAGATGATAGGGGTCCCTGGGTCCTTAAGTTTGGGTGGAGTCTGGTGTTGCAATACTGCACTTATCTGCTCCGTCAAGTATATTTTCTTCTGCGCATGGGACCTCAACTTCCTTTTCTGCGTACAAATCTCCTTGAGGAACTTTGCATATGCAGGGACTTGCTGGATGACATCTAGTAAGGGAAGGTTTATATGGACGTGCTTGAATATCTCAAGCATCTCTTGCATGTTTACTCTCGACTTACCTAATGCTCTCGGTTTCTCTAACGCCTCAGGAAAGGGGGGTTTAGGAATATGGGTTATGGAAGGCTCAAATGGAAGAACCTTCTCGCTTTCCTGAGGTACAACATTAGGGACAGGCTGCTTCTTACTTATCTTCACTCTTTCTTTTGCAGCCTCCCTCGAATGGTACTGCTTCCCACTTCTAAGGGTTACTACTGCCTGAGCTTGCTCTTGATGTGTATCTGTCATATGCAAACTCTGCAGAGGTTCTTTACCCCTAGGGTTAACTATAGGCTGACTAGGCAATGTTCCCTCACTTCTCCTGCTAAGTGCTTCAGCGAGCTGCCCCATTTGAGTTTCTAATTTTGAAATTGACTGGGTATGTGAGCTCAAATTCGCCTTAATATCTGAAAATGCTTGTAGCATTTTGTCCTCGATAGACTGACTATGTGAAGGCTCCTGAAAATGGATTTGATTATAAGCAGGTTCGGCTGAAGGATCATTGGATCTGTGAAATCCAGGTGTATAACCACCTTGCCTGGATTGATTCTGGGAAGGGTTAGGGGCTTGAGCCTGTGAGTTACGCCATGAGAAATTTGGATGGTTTCGCCAGCCCGGGTTGTAAGTATTGGCAAATGGATTGGGTGCGGGCCTAGCAAAGTTTTGAGCCATCTGAGCTTGCTCTTGGACAAACTCAGGATACTGTGGCGCAGCTGGACATTGGAGAACATGGTGTGCAGGACTCGCACACAACGCACACACCTGCATGGTAGGAGAGGGACCCAACAACAATTGATCTAATTTCTAGGACAGTTGGTCTACCTTGTTGCTCAACTCAAGGTTCATCCCTATTTCGAAAATACATGCCTTCTTAGCACTATCCTGTACAGGTGTAACTCTATCAGACCGTGAAGCTGTCGCGTGGTGCATCGAATTCTCACTTAATGTCTTAAAGAGCAACCACGCTTCATCCTCACTCTTGAGCATGAAAGTGACCCCACATGCGGCATCAACCATTTGACGATTCTTCTCAGTAAGACCGTCATAGAAATATTGCACCAGTTGCCATCGAGGCACCTGGTGGTGGGGACACTTGCGGAGAAGATCCTTCATCCTCTCCCAAGTCTCATGAAACAGTTCCCCCTCTATTTGCGTAAAACTGGTGATGGCTTTTCGATACTGATTCGTCTTACCGATTGGGAAATATTTCTTTAAAAATTCTCTTTGCATATGTTCCCACGTGGTAATTCGAACTGTATCTAACGCCTTCAGCCAGTGTTTGGCTTTATCCTTCAGAGAGAAGGGAAACAGGGTCAACCTCATAGCATCATCTCCAAAGTTGTTGATTCTCACTGTAGAACAAATCTCTAAGAATTCGTCGAGATGACGATATGGGTCTTCATTGCTAAGGCCATAAAATGAGGGTAGCATTTGGATTACACTGGCCTTAATCTCAAATTGATTTGCTCCTACATCAGGTCTTGTGATGCAGGAGGTGGGAGTATAGGTGTTAGGCATGAAGTACTCCCTAAGGGGACGAGTTATCTGCTGATTCTCAGCCATGGTTGCAGATCTTTGGGCTCTCCTAATAAGGGACTCGGGATCCTCAATCGGCTCTACCAGCTCAGGGTCAAGTGAGCGTCGCCCTTGCATACACCTTAGAGTAGACCGGTGTAGCTCACGTCCTAACTTTGGGTTTTCTACCTAACTAACGCACTAAGTGGCCAAACCACGCAAACCACAAAGCGAGTAAACTAAAAAAACAATAAAAACTAAACAAACACCACGCAGTTACACATAACAGAGATTATGCATGAGAAATATAAAATCTATGTGTACGGTACCAATCGTACACAGTCACCTCTAAGGGGATCCTAATAGGTGGGTTGTGCAGAAAAGTAAGCTCGTCTCTAAGATATGCACATACGTGGTTCTAAACCTAAATGCAACACAAACACTAGGCAATAAAGTGATAACTAATATTACGCCATTCCCCGGCAACGGCGCCAAAAATTTGATGTCTTCTTTTAAATCGTTATAATTTTGAAAAGATTTTTATATGAAAAACATGTGAAAACCAGACATCAAATAATAAAAACCGGTTCTCACTAGTGGATGAGACCGGGTCGAACTCAGGGAACAGGAATATATCGTATCCAAGTACACAAGTCTAAACTAATCTTTATTGCCGAATTATTGAAATATAAAATGTTCAGAAAAGTAAAAACAACTAGCTATTACAACAAATGAATACCCTTCGCAGAGGGCGTAAAGTGCAATATTTACAAACTCAATTAAATTCCTAAATTCTAAAATAAGAGAAAAACATCTTCTATTCTTTATGTTCTTCGTGTCATAGGTGCACTTCATCTTCACTCCTTTGCGATCCTGCACAAGTCCAACGAAACACAAGCAGTACACACTACAAGAATAAAACTAGAATGATGCTATCTAAAATGCACGAAATGAATGTTGAAAATTATATTGATATAAGCAATGATAATACTATACGAATGTAAGTATGACTAGGCATGCATTGTTTACTAAATGAAATTTTTATGCTAAATTGAACATATACTAATGAAATCAAATGCTCTTAACCTAAATGCTAAACACTAATGTAATTGGTTGAAAACTAAACACTAACAAATCATTTTAACAATTCATCAATTCAATTAACAAAACAATTACTAGAAAGTAACTAATAGCTAAACAGAAAAATCAGTATATGATACCCGAACACCAAAATGGATTTCCATTACATTACAATCCATTTCCATCAACACACTCTAAAGATCAACAATCAAACAATGGATTTCCATTACAGCAACACAAACAAATAGATTCTGATCAATCAAACAAAGAACACTAGGAAATCCAGTAACGCAAATTGGATTTTCATTACAGCAAAAATGGATTTCCACGGCATTACAAATGGATTCTGATCAGTCTTGCTTCACCAGAGATCAGATAATCTATTGCCGAAAAAAAAACAGAGATGCCAGAAAAAGAAAATACGCTGATCAAAGATTAGAAACAAATATATTGATTTGTTTTGTTAATCGATTGGAAATATCTCAATCCGGCTTCTTCAATTGATCAACCAAGGCTCACTCATGCTGGAGTTTCTTAAACATCATTCGGTTAATCCATCCAGATTTTTATTATCAAAGAATTACTCACCGGAAAACAATAGCCGCACGGTAATTAGAATTCAGAAATTCTGATTACAATATTTCTATCGGATTCAGATATCCGATTGATTTTTCACAATTTATCACTCAAAATTCAAGTAATAGACACTTCATGGAACTCAGCCAGATCAGTCATCAACAATTTCAAATCATCACAGCATTCCAACAACATCCTCGTTCATCACCGGAGTTCTTTACAAAAACTTTTTTTTTTCTTTTTATGTTTCTTTTTTTTTTTTTTCAGATTATCATTCAGACAGAATTAAAAACGAAGAAGAAGAAGAAGAAGTAAGAAGAAGTAAGAAGAAGAAGAAGAACTAGATGACTTACCGGGAATTGAAGGAAGAGGTGGCTTCCACTTCAGGCGCCGCCATCGATTGAAGATTTCCTTGCCACCGGATGAAGAATCTTTGCTGCTGCTGGAAGAAAAAGAAGAAGAAGAAGAAGAAGAAGAAGAAGAAGAAGTAGTAGAAGGAATCCGGCAACTGGGAAACGGAAGGAAGAGGTGAAAAGCAGAGGGGGAAAAGAAAATTTTGGCGCACAAAAAATGGAGCCCCCTCCGATCTGCTTTACGCCCCTTTTTAAAAGGTTTCAAACCGGTTGGAACCGGTTTGTAACAACCATTATTTATTTTCAAAACTTCCAAACCGGTTCCAGCCGGTTTGGTTTTCAATTTCTTCTTTTTAGAAATACAAACCGATTCCCCCCGGTTTGTATTATTATTTAGATATTTTTTTTTTCTTTATTTATTATTTTTATTTTTACTCTTTTCAAAAGTAAAGAAAACTCTGAAAATTTTCAAAAACAAAACTATTTATAAAAGAACTTCAGAAACTAATCTACTATATATTTTTTTTCTTTTCTAAAAAAAAAACACAACACTTAAAATGAATAAAACTATTTTTCTCTAATTTTTTATTTTTTCTTTTTAATAAAAACTAAAACCACTAAAAAAAACTAAAATAGGCATAAGAATGTAAAATAAAACTATTTTTTATTCATTTTCTAATTTTAAATCATTTTAGCACTTTTACTCAAAAACTAACATAATATTGGGTTTTTGAAACATTATTTTATAAAATCATGCATATTTAAATGTTAATAACCCTGAATTATATGCATGATCATCCCATACAACTTCTTCCTCCTGAAGGTTATCGATCAAGAATCGGTATCGAGCAACTGGAAGAAGGTTTTCACCATTGTATCTGAATGAGCTGGCTCGGGCTGACACATGCCGGAGGAACCAAGATTGCAATGCGTAGGTACACCCTTCAACTAGAATTGATTCTCCGAGCATGAAACGGGTCAACCCTCGGTACAGAAAAGCGAGTGCGGCCATGGCTATAGAGAGGCGGCTCTGTCGACTTTCCCACCTTCGCAGAAGTTGAACTATCTTGATATCCATGTAATTCCGTCCATCTGGAAAGAGAGCTAATCCCACAATAAATAAGACCATCACATGTTGGATTCTCTCTCGAGCTATTCGAGATAAGGAACTGACTTCCAGAAATGCCCCATATTGTCTGTAGATTTTAAGCAGGTACACATATTCATTTCCATTTTCCTCGATCAATGGCCAAGACTTGCATCCTGTCATGCGAGCTGAAGCGTCTTGGGGATCCAGACCCTTGACATTGATCAAAAACTATTTCTCCAATGGATCTCCAGGTTGATCAACTGGTTTAGGTAATTCCATAATCTCTGAGAATTCATCCATCAATAAAGTCATCTCCCCCCATGGGAACCAGAAGGTACTAGTGCTCGGATTTCACCGCTCTACCAGTGCATGAATCAAATTATCGTTGATTGTCTGCTTGCCCACTGCGAATGTCAATTCTAATCCACAATCGTCCAAATGGTCCAGAAACATACGAGAGATGTTCTTGAGCCATGAATAGTACAACCGGGGAATGAAGGATCCGGTGCTGAGAGTTCGATGTTCTGGAAGACCTTGTCACACCTCGCAGGAGATGTGACCCTCGAGAAAGACTGAATCGAGTTGACTGGATGCCATCAGAATAGACTGGAAAACATGGAAAATTTGGAATAAGACTCAGGAAAATACAAGAATTTTGAAAAATTGCAGGCAGGATAAAAAAAAAGTAGGAAATTCGAGATCCAGAAGAACGAAAGGATGGAAAATTACCTGGAGTTTTGAAGAAAATAGAGAAGAATTTGGAAAATCGTCCAGGGTTTGAATAAAACAGGATTTTTAGATAGTATATGGAAACAGATGGAAAAATTGAAGATTTTTGAAAATTGTCGAGTATTTTAGAAAACTTATGGAAAATATAATAAAATGGAATAAAAGAAACTAACATTCAATCACCTCCTGTACAAACAAGTATGCACATACAACATTCCCTAAAAGCTGACTCTAGATGTACAAGTTTTGAAATAGCTGTAGGACCTTAATCCTAACTCTAAGGTTCAGATCATCTGTGTTCAATCATGCTATGCCTATATACTTGAGCCGAGGCTCGATGTACGTGGCATAAAATAAATTTCTCCGGTTCTAGGTTCAAGTTTTCCAACATCCTTGAGCACCTGCCAATATACGTTAGACTATGGCCCTTGGTACATGGCAGGGAGGCGTTAGCCCAAATAAGTGGCCCAGTTGTGAGGCTTTGTCCCGAACTATGGTTCTGGAAGAAAGCCCAACAACGTGAAGACCGGGTAAAGATAGGTGGGGTGGTTTTTGAAAACATGAGCACATGCAAAAAAATCAAAAGGCTCTAAAACCTAAAGAGATAGAGATTTTAAAATTTTTGAAGAAGCAAACATTGTTTTCATACAAATCCTAGATTGAGGAGTGTTGTATTAGACCTAAGTCTATGTGAGCATGAATAATTCTCCACAATATGGTCCTACCAAACCATGCCTAGTCTACATGCAATCCATGTCAGCTGGGTTCAAGTCTAGGCTCCTAGGTTCACATGATATCATGAAATAAAAGCTAACATTCCATGGAACACGATTTTGACGATTTGAACTAAGTTAAGCGCACAATTGATCAGACGAAGACAGGTCCCATCACGGTCGCCAAACCTGTTATCATTGCAATTTTTTTTTACTTTTTGCAAGTCAAACTGACCTTTGAAAAAGATTTTGAAAATAACTCGCCTCCATTTTTAAAATGCGGGATAATTCCGAAGAATGAGACTCGTTTGTCGGTACGAGGTTCAACCGTTCTTGGCACCTTTACCAGGGGTAATTGAACCAAGGATCAATTATGTGCTTCGCTTTGCTCAACTTGTCTAAATCGTGTTCTATTTCCTAAATGCACAAAGAATCAGGCATGTGCTATGAATTTTCTGAAAATGCAGGTTTGAAAACATGATGTTTGCTTCTGAGATTTGAAATACTTGGAAAATATATCACTTGGAAAATCATGAGCTTAGTGAGAGAATATTTCTGAGGAAAGTGAAAATCGATTTTTGAAGAAATCTTGAAGTTTTATGAAAATCGATTCTGAGGAATTTCAAATATCTTTGAAAAACTAGATTTCTTTGAATTAGAACTTGGAAATTGAAGCTATGACTTGGAAAATTGAATTTTGAACTTTGAAAAATACTTGAAATATCATTTGAAAACTTAGAGTTTTGAGAAAATCGATTTTAGAATAAGACTTAGAAATTTTGAGAAAATTGATTTCTCTGAATTGAAATTGGAATTTGCAAATGAATGAAATGAATGAATATGGATTTGAAAGACTTGATTTTGAGGAATTGAGAAAACCCTTTTGTATTTTTTAGAAATGTAGTGCATTTTGAAGTTAGCCTAAGAGTGTAGGCTGAATGTGGCTAATACGAAGATTACAAATCTGGGTATCATTCGTATTCTGACTATGGCCATAAATACAAATTCCACCAAGTTTGTCAACTCCATAAGAGCTAGTGCACATGCCATTCATGTAGACTATGGTGAATTTGTGAATATATACATGAATGACAAACATAGCAATTATATATCAAAGTTGAAACTATATGCAATGCAGCCCTATTCTAAGCAGAAATTGAAATTCTTATTCCAAAATTTACATTTAATTTACATCACTAATTGAATTTAAATGACTGAAAATAAAGTCTTTAATGTCTCTGCAAAACTAGAAAACTGATTAGTGAAGATATGTTGGCTTTTCTAGATTTATCCAGTAATATCTAGAAATTATTGGATTTTGCTAGATATAAGTCATTTTCCATATGATTCCCTTATATAAACTTAATAAAATATGAAATAAGATAGAATAAATATGAAAATGGAATTTGAAATTTCGAAATTGGGGTCAAAATGACCAAAATACCCCTGATAGCAAGACTATGGCCTTGAAATCAGGGTTTTTAGAAGGATATTTTGTAAAATACAACTGTTGAAATACAAATAATGATAAATTAACTCAAATATGATATGACATGATTAAAAATGAAAAAATTAGGGTTTTGAATTTCGAAATTGAGGTCAAATGACCAAATTACCCCTGATAGCAAGACTATGGCCTTGAAATCAGGGTTTTCTGAAATAGATTTTGATAAAAACTTGAGATTTATGATTCAAATAAACATAAAATAAAACATGAAACACCCTAATATGATTCTAGACATGAACCAACCCTAAAAACATGAAATTATACACGAAAATCAAGAAATATCACAAATATCATGATTTTGTCAGTGTTTTTGGATCTTTCAGGTACCCTGTTTTGCAATTTGATCAATTCAGGCATCAAACGGATTCCAAAATTCATAAAAGTTGGTACCTACACTTTTTATGACCCTAAAATCAGATTGAAATCATAAAAATAAATTTATTGACATTATTTTAATCCGAAATTTGCATTAAAACCCTAAAATATGCTATTTTAACCTAGGTCACAAACCAGTTTCAGAGTTAGACCCAAATCAGGAGTCAATCCTCCATGAAAATTTCTGAATTTTTACAGAGGAAAACTAGACATAAAAACAAAGGTTTATCTTTTTACAGATTGGAAAAATCTTCTAAGACGAGGGAGATCCCCGTCCGACAATCTGGACTTACATATTACAAATCAAACATGAGTTAAAACAGACACTTCCGATTGAAAATTCATGAATAAATAGCACTACTCATCCAAAATATCTGAGATTTTAGCAGTGAACAGTTATCAGAAAAATAACAAGACTCTTTTTTTATAGATTATGAATCGGATCTGTGGTTTGGGATCTATGAGCAACACAAGTCTGATTAGGGTTTTGGTAAACCCTAACGAGTTTTAAATTTGATCGTCCAACAGATCAAGTTGTACCAACCTCTGCTCCTGATACTGATCAAGTGGAAGTTCGATGAGCGATGCGAACATGAATGCAGGCTTCTGAACGTGGAGAGGTAATACCACCTCGATTCCATAAACAAGCTTCAAAGGAGTAGCATTGGTTGGGGTCCAAATGGTGGTTCGGTACGCCCAAAGTGCATCATGCATCTTCTCGTGCCAATCACAGCCTGTTTCCATAGTTCTTTTCAGAATGCGCATCAAAATCTTGTTGGTGGCCTCTGCCTGGCCATTCCCTTGAGGATAATAAGGAGCTGAGAAGTGGTGATGAATCTTGAACTTCGAGCAGAAGGTCTTCATCCTCTCATTCTTGAAGTGACTGTCGTTGTCAGACACAATATCGTGTGGGATGCCGAAGCGACAAAGAAGGTTCTTATAAATAAAAGAAACCACATGCCGACCTTCTACTGTTCGCAGAGTTACCACCTCGACCCATTTGATGAAGTATTCTGTAGCTGCGACAAAATATCTGTGGCCGTTAGATGCAGAAGGAGTAATTAGACCCACCACGTCGAAGGCCCACATCGAAAAAGGCCAAGGAGAAACCACGGATTGCAAATATGCGGCTAGCGCATGAATGGAAGGTGTGTGCATCTGACATTTGACACACTTCCTCACAAATTAATGACAATCCTGTTGCATGGTTTTCCAATAATACCCTGCCCGGATAATTTGCTTGATGAGTGTTTGGTAGCCGACGTGACCACCACAAATTCCCTCGTGTGCCTCTTGGACAACTTCCATGGCTTCATCTTTATCTAAGCATCTGGCGTACTCAGAACTGAACCCACGATGGTAGAGAGTATTGGCGAGGATGAAATAGCGGGCTGACATGTGTTGGATCGCATGTTGCTCCTTTCTTGCCATTTTCGATGGAAATTCACCGGTTTCGATAAAGTTGTTGATGTCTTGGTACCAAGGCTTCTCTTTCTGAGTGACTTGGTTTACTTGCTCAGCTGGAATGAAGGCAGGTTGATCCAGTCTGTCGATCTTGAAGGAACGACAGGAGTCATTGTCTTTGAATGACAAAATGGAGCCCAGATAGGCCAGGCCGTCGGCTATATGATTGTATTCCCTCTTGACATGATTGAGCTGAAATTCTTCAAAGTTGCCTATGACAGCTAAGACAATCTTCTGATAGGGAATCAATTTTGAATCCTTAACTTGTCACTCAGCATTAACTTGACTGACAACAAGCAAAGAATCACCGAAGGCATGTATTCTCTTAACATTGAAGTCTTGCAGGATCTTGAGGCCTTGTATTAGAGCTTCATATTCGGCCATGTTGTGAGTACATTGAAAGTTGAGCTTGAGAGAATAAGGGATCATCTCCTTTTTGGGAGTGATCAACAAGATCCCAATCCCTATACCAGACATATTTCTGGCTCCATCAAAGAACAGGATCCAAACTGGGGACTTCTGGATATTGCAGATGCGATCATCGGGAAAATCGTCTTCCGTCTTGATCCCTTCTATCAATGGGAAATCTGCCAACTGATCTGCGATGGACTGACCCTTGACTGACTTTTGAGAAACATACTCCAAGTCATATTGCATCAGGAGGACTTGCCATTTTGCAATCTGTTCAGTAAGAAAAGGATGCTCAATGATGTACTTGAAAGGATTGAGTTTTAACAAAATTTTGATTTCTGAGGCCATCAGATAATGTCTCAGCTTCTGACACATCCATACCAAGGCTAGACATGTCTTCTCCATCTGAGAATATCTCTTCTCATAGTCGATGAAGGTCTTGCTTATGCAGTAGATGGCATGTTCTATCCGGCTGCCTTCATCATACTGTGCAAGAAATTCGCCACAAGCATTCTGATTGATAAAAATATATAAGAGAAGTGGCTTTTCAAGCTCTGGTGGCTTCAAAACTGGTGGATTGAGGAGATACTGCTTAATGCGCTCAAACGAGAGATGACATTCAGGTCCCCACTCAAATTTTACTTCTTTTCTTAACAAGTGGTTGAAGGGCTCACATCTCATGGCCAAATTGAAGATGAAGCGCCGAATCGACTGAATGCGACCTTGAAGGCTTCGCAGTTCTTTGAGATTAGTGGGAGGCGACATATCAATGATTGTCTTTGCCTTGGCAGGATCCACCTTTATGCCTTTCTTATTGATCATATATCCAAGCAGTTTGCCCGATTCTACTCCGAAGACACATTTCTTTGGATTGAGTCTCATCTTGTAGAGGATAAGTCTTTCGAAGACTCGACTGAGAGCATCAAGATGATCCTTTCCTTCTTTGGATTTGACCAAGATGTCATCTACATAAGCATCCATGTTCTTGTGCATCTGGTCATGAAAGATAACGATCATTGCTCTCTGATAGGTTGCCCCAACATTCTTGAGCCCAAAAGGCATGACGGTATAACAAAATGTACCCCATGGCATGGTAAAAGAAGTTTTAGACTGGTCACGAGCGGCCAGTTTGATCTGATTGTAGCCTAAGTATCCATCCATAAAGGAAAACATAGCATGGCCCGCCGTGCTATCGATCAACAGATCGATGTTGGGGAGTGGATAATCATCTTTTGGGGTGGCCTTGTTCAGGTCGCTGAAATCAATGTAGATTCAGACTTTGCCATTCTTTTTGGGAACTGTTACGATGTTCGCCAACCAATCTGGATAGTCAATAGTCCGGATGAATCATGCTTTTAACAAATCCTCAAGTCCTTCTTTAACTTGCGGTGCTACTCAGGGATCCATTTTTCTCAATTTCTGCTTGATTGGCTTGCAGTCCGGCTTCAGCACGAGACGATGCTCGACTAGTCCGGCTTCAGCACGAGACGATGCTCGACTAACTTGGGGTCTAAGCCTGGCATATTCTCATAAGTCCATGTAAAGACTTCCTGATGTTGTTTGAGGAAATGGATGAGCCTTTCCTTCTCATATGAACTTAAGCTGAAACCAATTTTGAGGATTTTCAGATCATCTTCTGAACCAATATTAACATCCTCTGTCGGATCTTGAACCAACGACGATGGTTCATCCTGCTTCTGAATACTGGCAATTCTTGAATCGCTGAATCGAACTCTGCTAATTCTTCGAGTCGTGCCCTGCCACTTTGCTGACCTCTGCCCCTGCCTTTGCCTTGGAGATTCTGGTCGGTTTGGAATTACTTTGAGAAAAATTGGAATTGATAATGAGCCTTTTGAGCAATTTAGGAGCCATGATTCTGGCAATCCTGAAAAGCACAAAGAAGGTTTTTGAGAAAAAGGTAAGATATTCAAAAATAGCCTTTTGTATAGAAAAGAATGATGACATAGAAAAAGATGTAAGCAAAGAATCGTGTACGCCAAGATGAGAAGAGAAAACAAAAATTTCATTTGATTGAATAACTTTGATATTTACAGATGATCGTTGATGAAGAAAAAAAAAACTGGTGTGGACTTTCCCCTACAAGACGACAACAGAAGAAAAGAAAACAGAAAGCAAATGCATTGTCTTCATTCTACTCCTTTGATGAAAGTGGTCTTTCTGCCGGATGATTGACCAGTAAAACCCAAGCCTGTACCCTCAACATGCCGAGCGGGGACGATTGGCTCTAACATGCCATCCTCGTTCCTACCAAGGCCCCTGAAGGGCTGATAGCCATGTTTCATCAAAAGATCAAATCCCTTCTTGGTTTTTGAGAACTGAGGGAAAAGAGGGTGATCTTTGAAAGAAGTACAATCGAGACGTCCTCCAATCTTGTAGAAATGAGGTCCCTGCAACTGGACCACTGCGGTGACATTCTCTGTTGGCTGGTCTTCTTTCAGCTTGAGCATATCTAGGCTTTCACTAAGATTAATCTCATCGACCTCCCGAATGTTGGGGATGTCGGCAATGAATCTAGGCTTTCACTAAGATTAATCTCATCGACCTCCCGAATGTTGGGGATGTCGGCAATGAAAGTGGGACGAGGAATCATCGGCTATGGGAGTCTCTCTTCCGGATCTTCTCCCAGAACAGTGGTGATCATGCCCCCTTTCGACCACTTGATGCACTGGTGCAGGGTTGAAGGAACGACATTGGCATTATGAATCCAGGTGCGCCCTAACAAAAGGTTGTACATGGGCGGCACATTTACCACGTGAAATAAGACGATATGCACTGAATAGTTGATGAAAATTTCAAGAAAGATTTTCCCCCTGGCTGTCTGCCCATGGTTGTCAAAACCAAAGATCGTGATCGGATCTGGGGTATACTCTTCTTCTTTCAGACCCAAGGCCCTGGCTGTCATCTCTGAACAGATGTTGAGGCTGCTGCCTCTATCAACAAACACATGTGGGACTGTCATGCCCCTAGTCCGCACCACTATATAGAGAGCATTATTGTGGAATGAGTGAGGCTTTGGCAAATCCTAATTAGAAAATGTTATTATTGCATTCGTCATAGCCTGGTTGACGATCTGAGCCATGTCTTGCGGAGTTGTGCTAGGTTTGACCTTGATCTAGCATAACAGATCGTCTAGCACTTGCTGATGCTTCGGGGAAGCATGGGTTAAATCCAAAATAGAGATGTTTGATAAAGTAGTGATTGGCTTCTGAACTGATCCTGAAGTCTCACCCTTCTTTGAAGCTGCCTTGATAAAACGCTTCAGAATCCTGGGGATTGGCTTGGCAATCTCTGTCGTTACCTTCGGTGGCTCTTTCTTGCTATTACAAAATGAAGTGATATCCACCCTCTTGGCAGAAGACTGTGCTTGGCGTAGGACTAGGACCTGATGTTGATCCTGAATGTCCTGGTTAGAACATGGCTGAATTATATTATGGAGAAAGACTGCCTTCTCTGAAATCACTGAAGGTGAATGTTTTGGGAAAGGTTTGGACAAAATCTCAGGCTGTTGTTCGTCCTCGTCCTCGATTAACAAATTTTTGTTGATACAGTCCTGAATGATGTTTTTATGGACAAAACAATGTTCTGTGTCATGTCCAACAGTCCGATGGAATTTGCAGAATTTGTCCGTCCACTTTCCCATAGCAACTGGTGGATCTGCCACCTTGAGGAGTTTGATCATCCCTTTTGATAACATATATTCTAGGATGTCTTTGTGGGACTGTTCTAGAGATGTGAATTCCTGATCATAACTCCATCCCTCATGCTTCGGTTTTTCTTGCTATTTTGCTTCAGACTTGTAAACACCCCAAATTTTCACTCACCTCCCTGACATCGCCCTCAATCATCACATTTCGATTCTCCGGAACCCATTAAGGGCAAAATGGTCATTTTCCAAGATTGAACCTTGTAGAAAGTCCTAAATTTCATTCTTGAGCCTCAAAATTTCTATATTTAGGTTCAGAGACATCTTCAAATTGCAAAATTTCAAAATCCTCTTTCTGGACAAAAAGTTAGAATTTCCAAGTCCAAGTTCAGAGTGACATTTCACAGAACATGTCTTTGCATAGCATTGCATCATTTCATTGCATAGCATGTCAGTTTGAGATCCAGAACTCCTGATTTTCAAAATTGTCCATCCAGATTTGATTTTTAAACTTTTTCAAATTGATTTTTAAAACCCTGGGTATTCAAAATTACCAAATTTTCCTATTTTACCCCCAAGACTTTGAATTACAAAAATTTTCTCAAGAAAAACAATCTGGATATTTGGATATTGATTTTAAAGATTTTATCTCAAAACTTTTTGCAAAAAGGATTTTAAATCTCTTTACAAAATTTTTTACATTTACTTTATCCATATTTTGCTCTGAAAAACCAATTTTTCCAAATTCTTGAAAAAAAATAATGTTTTATCTCATATTTTCAAATAAAGAGAGCGGGACCCGCCTTTTGACTAGCATCATACTCAGACTCTCTGGTAAGTTGTTTATTCTCAAGCGGGACCCACCCGAAGTTCATACCAATTTGCAATTTTTTTTTTTTATTTCTCAATATTATTCATTTTAGTTAGTGGGCCCACACACATGTGGCACCCCAATTGAAAATAAAAGAGTTGCCAACACAAAATAAAGCTTTATTCTCAAAAGAATTTTAAAGATGGCTGAGGTGGCATCTCCCATTTATTATTATCATTATTTTTTTTTATTATGTCACTATTCATTTTTTTAGAAACAGTTTTAAAAAAAAAAACCACAGCCGAACTTGCTTAAAATGCTCATTTACCTAAAACTTAGGTAAATAAACCCAAAATGGTTTTAAAAACCTAAGATTTCGTCCACCTCCAAAACGACGAGTTTTCAAAAATTCAGTTACAAAACTTTCAAAAGCTTTAAAAAAAAAAAGTAACGGAAGGGAAATCTGCGTTTTTTTTGAAAAGAGGGGAAAGTTTTTTTTTAAAAGGGGGCAGAGCATCCACGAGAGGGGGAGGTAGCCGATTGAATTGGAGGCGTTTTTGGTTTTGCAGAGTCTTCCACCACCAGCGCCATTCTCCATTGAACGTGAAGGAGTTTTGCATCTTCTTCAGCCCCAGCCGCAGATCACACAGCAGCAGGAGATTCGGCGGATTCCTCTTTCCCTTCAGCCCCTCAGCAGAAGCCACACGGTTGTTGCTTCTTCTTTGAGTCCAGCAGTAGAGGGCCCAACACAAAAAGGGTCTGCGTTTTCTCTGAGAAGGCTGCGATTTCCTTGGAGAAGGCCCATCTCTGACGGCTGTTTCCCTCTCCATTAGCAACCTCTATTGAACCAAGGTAAAGATCAATACTCTCTCTCTCTCTCTCTCTTTAATTTTGCTAACGGTTTTCTTGCTTGCTATCCTTGTTGTATTCCTCGTCCTCTGTTTTTTTTTTTATCTCCACTCAATTACTTCCAACATTGATTGCTACCCACTTTGGATTTTGATGGAAATAACAATGTGTGGTCTTTCATTCTTGATGCCCCATCTGTAGTTTTGTATCTCTCTAGTCATTATCTGTGGTGGTGGCCTTTGTTTTTTTTTTTTTTATTCACAGAGTGTTGACGTGTGGGTAAAGCCTTAGGTGGAACATTGTAAGGGTGGTAGTTCCAGTTTGGTCAAGAGAGCACTGATTTTTCTTTTATCTTGGGTGAGTTATCATTTTTGGTATCTTTACTTCAAGTAAATGGATCATCTCCCCTGTTTCTGTGCTGCATGATCTACACAATAGATTATGATACTGCTAAGCACTGGTCAGGGTCATGTCCTTCCTGTTGCATTTCACAGAGGTATTCCATAATTTTCCATCTCATACACTCAAATGATTTGTGATCATTGCTGTCCAGATTACATCTTTTTCCTCAATCCCAATGAAAATTTTGCAAGCAGAAACTGGCTCACCATTCTTGAAATATATGTCGATCAGAGTACTTCCCACAAATACTGGATTCAAATCCTTTATTCACTATATGGACATATAGTGGCTTTCCAAAATTCAATGTTGTCGAACTCCCAGTTGCAGCAACAACAGCAGCAAATGTATACTCATCTGGATCTTCTGCAGGCTTGTGCTAAAAATTGACAAAACAAGCACATTGCTGTCTCTGTATCAGGTCTCTGGGCATACGCTTCTAACATGAAATTCCATGTAACCAGATCCGATTCTGCAATGCTGGTGAAAATACAATAAGCAACTTCAGGGTCCTCAATGTTGTGGTACATGTCAAACAAGGAATTCTGCAGTAAAATGTCTGGGAATGAGATGGTTTTAAATATTTGGGCATGTACAGTTTCACCCATTAGCCTATCCTCCAATCTGCTGCAGGCATTCAAAACAACAACGAATCGTGAACTGGTTTATCTTAAAATCAGTCAGTAGCATGTTGCAGGTTGATTCGAGTCATGAATAGATTATATACCATGGTGGATTATCCTTTTAACCTGTATATCACTCAACCTATTCATGAATAGATTATATACCTTACCATTGATTGCATTTTCATCCGCAACCTAGATGTGCTCATTTAGAATTGTGGAAGACTGCAGCTTTATGCTCATCACCACAGTCCATCAAAGTGCTATGGCTTTTATACCATTTCATGTTTTTCTTAGGTGTCATAATCTATCTCCGCTCTATTGTTTGTATGTTTACCTCATACTTCTTTATACACCTATCTGATGCTGTTAGCATTTCAGCATTTGCCCTTTAAAACCCAACTGCAGTAATGATATATGTGAGGCTCCAACTTGTGGAAATAAGCTTAGCAAAAGAGTCATTTTCTGTTCGTTTGGTTTGCTGTGACTTGTGGTCACAATATGATATTCAAATTTCTTTTATTCAAGCAATGTAATGTCTTTAAGATCTAGATGTTATTTATTGCCATTCATCTAATTCCTTGGATTAGTTTAGATCATTTCTGTATATACATCAAAATTTGATCATGTATATTGCTAGTGTAGCAATACATGCATTTAACCCATCCTCTTTTTCTGCAAATGTGCAGTCTTGACAATCGGCTATGTTCATGAACGGATATATCCATATCCGTTCATGATCTATATGCCATCTTTGGCATGCTTTGTTATTGGTATATGGGAAAGCTCCATAACCATTTTTATTGAAAAATACATTATAATTTGAGAAATATGGCTGTGTGAAATCACCTACAGAAACTGTATATACCTGTATTTTCTGATTTTACCTATTATATGGAATTTTCCTTTATATGTATATTTTCTTATTATAGGTATATATATATCGATATGTATGTATATCTACCTATATGTATACATATATATATATATATATATATATATGTATATATGTATATATATATACATGAAGGGATATATATATATGTATATATGTATATATATACATATATATATACTTATATATATATATATATATATCCCTTCATGTGCACTTGTTATCACATATATTTTCTTTTCTTTTACTTTTCTGTGAATATATCTTCATTACCATATATCATTTATCATAAATTCAAATATTTCTATGTCTACATATATATCTTTGTTGTATATAGTATATATACCCATTTTTTGGTTATCTTGTACTAACTCTCATTTTGCAGGAAAATCTAGAAGATGCTGATTCCTTGGCTCCATTTCAATTTTTTTACTTTATGTTAACAATGTAACAATCCAATGTAAACCTTGAAATAAGATTTACTTTTACTGCTTAGATTAGGCCGCGTCTCATATAGTTTGATTTCAGTAATATCCTGATTCTATGATGCATATATCTCAATTTTCCAAATTCACCGTGGATGAACACGAATGGCACGTGCACCAACTCTTAGAGAGTTGATGAACTCGGTGGAGTCCATATTTATGACCCTAGTCGGAATATGGACGAGACCCAGATCCATCATCTCTCTACCAGTCACATTGAGCCTACACTCTTAGGCTATCTTGAAAATGCACCTCATATTTCCAATGTTTTCAAAATATTGTGAATTAACTCAAATAAACCCTGAATATATTCATGGCCACAGTCAGAATATGTGAAGGATTTACTTTGGCTTAATCCACATTTTTCCAACAAATTTTTCAGAAATCTTTTCAAACTGCATTCATTCATTCAAATCATCTGCATCATTTGTTTTCTCATGATTTTCTCAAGAAATTTTCACTTCATGGAATCGATTTCTCAAGAAACTATGATGACATTCGGAGTTGGATTTCCCAAATCAAAGTTTTTCCGTGATTTTCCTTAAAAATTTATTTTCTTAAGATCCATTTTCAAAAGGAATTTTCATCTTTCTCAAGAATAAAAAGTTGATTTTCAGATATTTCAAAGATGAAATTCTCAGGATTTCAATTTCCTAAGTTCTAAATTTCCTTCTCCAATGAATTTTCCTATAAATTTTCTATCCTTTTCTTAAGAAAATTCTCAAAGTCTGAGTTTTCCCAACAAGTGCTTTCTTTTTCAAATATTCATCTTTTCTCAAGAATTCCTTTAGTTTTCCCGAAATTCTCATTTCTTCATGGTTTTCCAAGTCTTTATAAACTTTCTCAAAATTTTCCTGAGATTCTCATTTCATCATGGTTTTCCAAGTCCTTATAAACTTTCTCAAGATTTTCTCGAGATTCTCACTTCTTCAAGATTTTCCAAATCTTTATAAACTTTCTCGAGATTTTAAACCTTCTTCGTCTGAGTTTCCTGAGAGATTGATTTCCATCTTTTTCCTGAGAAATGCTTTTCAACTCCAAATGTTTTCTAAGCATACATCATATTTTCTAATTTACATTTTTACCAAATCTCATAACACATGCTTGAATTCTCTGTGCATTTAGGGTAGAACACGATTTCGATAATTTCACTAAGTCAAGCACAATTTTGGTCCTTGGTTCGATTACCCCTGTTAAAGGCGGCAGGAACTGTCGAACCTCGTACCGACAGGTCGAGCCCTATCCCATGGATTTTCCCACAATTTTCAAAATGGAGGCGAGTATTTCAAAACCATTTTCCAAAATCCGGTCAAGTTTGAAGCGCGAAAGCATTTTCCTCTCTCTTCCGCAGGGAAGGGAAGAAGGGAAAAATTTTGCGACGATAACAGGTTTGGCGACCGTGATGGGACCTGTCCTTGTCTGATCAGAATTGTGCTTGACTTAGTTCAATTATCAAAATTATGTTCACAAAATGTCAGCTCTTTACTTTTGCTATCATGCGAACCTAGGAGCCTAGATTCTGACCTAGCTGACATTGATTGCATATAGACTAGGCATGGTTTGGTAGGACCAGATTAATGAGATATTTTCATGCTCACATAGACTTAGGTCTAAATACAACTCTCCTCATTTTAGGATCTGAATGCAAACAATGTATGCTTCTTCAAAGATTTTTAAAAAATCTATCTCTCTAGGTTTTAGAGCCCTCTATTTCTTGCATGTGATCATTTTTTAAAATCTCAATTACCTATCTTTACCCGGTCTTCACATTGCTGGGCTCTCTTCCAGAACCCTAGTTCGGGACAGAGCCTCACAACTGGGACACCTATTTGGGTTAACACCCCCCTACCACGTACCGCGGGCCACAGTCTGAAGTATATCGGTAGGTGCTCAAGGATGTTGGAAAACCTTACCTTAGAACCGAAGTTGAGATTATATGCCACGTACCTCGGATTTCGGTTCGGTTATATCGGCATAACTGGATTGGACAAAGATGATATGAACCTAGAGTTAGGATTAGGGTCCTACAGCTGTTTTCAAAATGATGCATCTATGGTCAGCCTTTTAGGGAATGCTGAATGTGCATAAATGTTTGTGCAGGATGTGATTGTTTGTATGATACCTCTATTTTCTTACATTTTTCCCAAAATATTTTCAAATATCCATATTTCTCACTTTTTCTTTTATTTTCTCAAACCCTGGGTGATTTTCTCAAATATCCTATTTCTTTCAAAACTCCAAGTGATTTTCCATTCTACCTTTCTACTGGATCTTGAATTTTCAGCTGCATTTTATATCCTGCCTGCAAAATTTTTCAAAAATTTCCCACATTTTCCTAAGTCTCATTCCGAGTCTTTTTCTGTTTCAGTTCGATGGCATCCAGTCAAGCCGATCCTATCTTTCCTGAAGGTCACATCTCCTACGAGGTGCGACAAGGTCATCCTGAACATCGAGCCCTTAGCACCGGAACTTTCATTCCTCGGTGGTACTATTCTTGGCTGAAAAGCTTTTCCCGAATGTTCCCGGACCATTTGAGTGAGTGCGGATTAGAACTGGCATCAGCAGTCAGAAAGAAGACCATTAACGGCAACCTGATCCACGCAATGGCGGAGCGATGGAATCCTCGGACATGTACATTCTGGTTCCCGTGGGGAGAGATGACCGTTTTAATGGATGAATTTTCAGAAATCATGGGGTTACCAGAACCAGCCGGTCAGCCAAGCGATCCGTTAGAATATCAATTCCTTATCAATGTCAAGGGTTTGGACCCCCGAGATTCATTAGCTCGTATGACAGGCCGTCGATCCTGGCCCCTGATCCAGTTGGAGGGAAATGAATATGTTGACTTACTCGAGTTGTACCGCCAGTATGGGACCTTCATTGAAGTTAGTTCGCTATCCAGGACAGCTAAAGAAAGGATTCAGAATGCAATGGTCCTGTGCACTGTAGGATTATCCCTCTTTCCAGATGGACAAAACTACATGGACATCAGAATAATCCAGCTTATGAGAAGATGGGGAAGTCGACAGACCAATCGCTTCAACATAGCCATGGCAGCGCTCGCCTTCCTATATCGTAGTTTGACTCGATTCTCACTTGGAGAATCCATTTTAGTTGAAAGATGCATCTACGCACTTCAATCCTGGTTCTTCCAGCATGTTCCAGCCCGAGCAATCTCTTTCAGATATAATGGTCAAGAACTTCTCCCAGTGTCGCAGTACCGAACCATGATCGACAACATTCAAGAAGATGACGTAGTCTGGGATTATTTTGATCGACAATTATCCCCTCCCAGATATACATACGCTTATGGCAAGCTGTTCAAGTTGCTGGGACCATTCTTCTGCACCTACTACCAACCAGAGAGATGTGTTCGACAGTTCTCTCAGAGACAACAGTACGTCGAAGCCCGATTGTTATCAGGAGCTATGGCAGAGTTTGATCTCACTTCCGCACAATGGTCCGAGGCATATCATTCTGCCCGCTATGGCTGGGATTCCTTTGTCTCTCTTAAAATCTTTCCTGGTCCTAGAGTGTCTGCTGATTATCGTGAACGGTGGCAAATTGTCTATCCTCCACCTCTTTGTCAAGATCAATAAAATCATGTTTTCTCATTTCAATAAAATTCTCTCTCTTTCTATTGTGGTTTGACGACCTCGCCTAGGTAACAAGGCACATTTTTGTTGTTTATTTCTCTTTCTAAGAATAACAACACAATTGTCGTGATTCCTGCGACGACTCAGTCCCTAGTAATGAGATAATTTTTTCAAATTGTCTGCCATATTTCTTCCAAAAGCCAATTCCTTCAGAATCTAATCAGGTCTTTGCCCTGCAGAGAGCATCCACAACATTTGATGGTTCAAACAAGGTCAGGAAGAAGAACCACATCACCTTAGCACTCCTCAGCCTCAGAAGGAGAAATGGATCATCCCGTGAATCAAGATCAACAACAAGAGGATGATGGCATAGACCCGCAAATGTATGCCATGTTCTGAAAGATGATGAATAAAATGATGAGTGAACAAGATGAGACTAGTGCAGAGAAAAATCAATTCAGAGAAAAGTTCCACGGGCACAAGAATAAGAAGGCTTCCAAGAAGCAGGTTCAGCCAGAAGAAATCTCTGATGAATCAGAATCAACGGAAAACACTAAGGAAGAATATGAGGTGCCTCCAGCATTTCAGAAACGTGGGCGAGAACAAAGGAAGAGCCGCAAATCAAAGAATCAAGTTACAGAAGAACCCCTGCAGTCACAATTCAGGGAAATGGCTAGAGTGGTTAAAGATCTCCAAGCCCGCAACAAGGGCAAGAAAGTCTTCACCAGTGAGGACTTCTATGACAGCCTCGAAGGGGATGACGATCTCAAAAACCTTCCCCGAAAATTCATTAAGTTCGATGGTTCTGGCGATCCGAAAGCCCATCTCGCCACTTTTTTCGTAGAGTGTTCAAGATTCAAGAGAGATAACAGAGCACTATTCCTGTGTTTCCCTCGCAGCTTGGAAGGAGTTGCAGCTAAATGGTATGCTGAGCATATTAATCCCATCGAGCTCAAGGAGTTCGATAAAGTGGTGAATTTATTTATTGAACGCTTCTTGTTCAACACAGAAGCGCTCCCAACATTGAGTCATCTCTACAATCTGAGGCAGAATGAGAATGAAAAAGCACGGGATTTCATTCACAGATGGAGGTCAGCTTGCAACAAAATGAGAGATCCCATATCTGAAAGGCACGCCTTGTCATTGATCCTCAACAAATTTTCGCAGCCGTTAAGAGGATTGATCTCCACCGCACCATCCAGGACCTTCATTGAATTAACTGAGTGAGCAGAATGGCTCGAGCTGAGCGTAGAGAATGGAGTCTATGAAGGCTTCACTTTTTCCAAGAGCAACCCTCAAGGTGAGCAGAAGAAGAAAGCTCACTTCACCTTCTCTGCCAACAACAACAATAGCCGAAATCAGTACAAAGGGCAGAAGAAAGATTACTGCTACGGCGCAGGCAATTCCAACAATAAAGGAGATCAGAAAATGAAGCCTGCTCCTCAATACAGCAAGCCTTCTCAGCAAGACCAAGGGCCGAAATTGCGTGAAAAAGTTAAACATGAAGGATGGATTTATGACCGAAAGTTTACTCCTCTCGACCAAGCACTCGAAGATGTGCTCGAGTATATGTTGTCGAAAGAAATGGTCAAGTTGCCTAGACTGGCCGATCCCCCTATGCCTATGGGGAAATGGAAGGATCAATTCTGCAAGTTCAACAGAACAGTGGGACACAACACTGAGAAATGTTTCATTCTCAAGAACATTGTGCAGGATCTTATTGACAAGAATTTACTGGTAGAAGGAGAAGAAGAAGAAAAAATAGACATTCTTAAGCAGCCTTTTCCTTCACACACCATAGCAGTAGTGTCTGCCCAACCATTCCTGCCTCACAAACACATCAAGCCGTGTTCTGCACAAGATCTACAAATTCAACATCAGGTGTCAGTGCTTCGACAAGCAGCTCCAAATCCTAAGAAAATGGACTTGATCTCAGCATTCAGCAAGATGAAAATTTCTGAAGCACCTGTAAAGTCATCCCCCAAGTCAAAGGGACTTCTTGATTTTCTCAATCAAATCATCAAGCACAAGCCGGAGAATTCAAGTCAGAAGCCTCTGACCGCTCTGTCTAATGTTTTCATTCCTGACTTGGCCAAGAGTTCCTGCAAGCATCAGCAAGTACTGGATGATCTGCTCAGAAAGATCAAAGTTAAACCTAGTACCACACCTGAAGACATGGCACAAATTGTGAATTCAGCCATGACCAATGCGCCGATCACTTTCTCGGATGAGGACCTTCCAAAGCCTCATTCCTTTCACAATAATGCTCTCTACATTGTTGTTCGGGTAAGGGGAATGACAGTACCCCATGTGCTAGTAGATGGAGGCAGCAGCCTCAATATGTGTCTCGAAATGACCGCAAAGGCGCTAGGCATTAAAGAAGAAGAATACATTCCAGATCCTATTACCATCTATGGGTTTGACAACCATGGTCAAACAACTAAAGGCAAGATATTCCTGGAAGTATTCATTAATTATTCGGTACATTCAGTGCTTTTTCATGTGGTTAATGTGCCACCCACCTACAACTTGCTGCTCGGAAGGACGTGGATTCATAATGCAAATGCAGTACCTTCCACCTTGCATCAATGCGTAAAATGGTCCAAAGGTGGAATGATTACAATAGTGCTCGGAGAGGACCTAGAAGAAAGACTCCCACAGCCTATGATCCCTCGACCATCATTCACTGCATATATTCCTAGCATCAGAGAGAATGAAGAGATCAGTCTCGGAGAAAGTCAGGAAATACTCCAGGCAACGTCAGAATTATCCTTGCACACTATATCCATGACTCGATGGAGAGGTCCCAAGTTCTTCAAGATTGGAGGTCGTGTCAGCTATGACACTGTCAAAGATCATCCATTGTTCCCACAGTTCATGAAAGCAAGAAAGAGATTTGATTTACTTCTGAAGCATGGTTATCAACCCTTTAAAGGACTGGGCAAAAATGAAGATGGTTGTGTCGAGCCAATGATCCAAAAGCATCGTCCCTATAGGGCAGGACTAGGGTTTTTCGGTGGGAGCTCACCAAAGAAGACTGTTTTTGTTAAAGGGGCACATTGAGAATCAATTGTTGATTTTCCTTTCTATACCTTTCTATTCCTTTCAGAATAAATGTCTCAATGTCTTTTATCAATTCAAATCAATAAAATGTCAATTTTCTTTGTCTATCTGGATGCCATCTGTCTCCTTTATCTCTATATCCTCAATGTCATTTTATGCATAATTCTTTTTAAATGATTGTTTGTCGTACAATGAACGATTTTCCTAAATCTAATTTCTTATCCAAAATTTCAGAAATGTCTTCTCGAGCAATCAAGAAACTTGTTATCAATCCAAAGGCTTTCCAGAAATCGGCAGCGATTCACCAAGTCAAAGCAAGCACAAGAGATAGCAAGGTTGCAAAGCAGTTAGATGATTATGCAGAATTTGATCCGTCTCTTCAGGAATTACCAGAGTTCGCCTCAGTTCAGAAGCAAGATGAACCATCTGCTCTAGTACAAGATCCTACTAAAGATATCAATATCGGCTTAGAGGAAGATCCCAAGATTCTCAAGATCGGTACCAGTCTAAGTTCGGAAGAGAAAGAAAGGCTTACAAATTTTCTCAAGCAACATGAAGAAGTGTTTGCATGGACATATGAAGATATGTCGGGCTTAGATCCCAAATTGGTCGAACACCGACTCGTTTTGAAGCCAGATGTAAAGCCAGTTAAGCAAAAGCTGAGAAAAATGGATCCCAGAATAGAACAACAAGTCAAAGAAGAACTTGAAGATCTGCTCAAAGCAGGATTTATCCGACCTATTGACTATCCATATTGGTTAGCCAATATCGTCGTTGTCCCAAAGAAAAGTGGCAAAGTCAGGATTTGCATAGACTTCAGAGATCTCAACAAGGCAACTCCGAAGGATGACTATCCACTGCCAAGCATTGATCTTTTGATTGACAGCACAACAGGACATGCCATGTTCTCCTTCATGGATGGATATTCCGGCTACAATCAGATTAAGTTGGCCGCTCGCGACCAATCAAAAACTTCCTTCACCATGCCTTGGGGCACTTTCTGCTATACAGTCATGCCTTTTGGACTCAAGAACGCGGGAGCAATGTATCAACGGGCAATGGTCGTTATATTTCATGATCAAATGCGCAAAATCATGGATGCGTATGTTGACGATATCCTCGTGAAATCTAAATAGGAAGAAGATCACCTCGAAGCTCTTGACCAAGTGTTTAAGCGACTCATCCTTTATAAGTTAAGGCTTAACCCGCAAAAATGTGTTTTTAGAGTCGAATCAGGCAAATTGTTGGGTTTTCTGGTCAGCAAAAAGGGAATTGAAGTTGACCCAGCCAAAGCAAAGGCTATCATTGATATGCCACCCCCGAAGAATCTCAAAGAGTTGCGTAGCCTTCAGGGATGCATGCAATCAATCCGGCGATTTATTTCCAACTTGGCGATGAGATGTGAGCCCTTCAATCACTTACTCAGAAAAGGAGTTAAGTTTGAATGGAGACCAGAATGTCAGCAATCGTTCGATCGAATAAAAAAGTATCTTCTCAATCATCCTATCTTGAAGCCGTCAGAATTAGGAAAACCTCTTCTATTATACATCTCAGTCAATCAAGTTGCATGCGGTGAATTCTTGGCGCAGTACAAAGAAGGCAGCTTGATAGAGCACGCCATTTATTATGTGAGTAAGACTTTCATAGACTATGAAAAGAAATACTCTCACATAGAGAAGACCTGCCTAGCTCTGGTATGGATGTGTCAGAAGCTAAGACACTACCTGCTGGCTGTTGAGAAACTCTGTTTTGATGTCACATAATATGATACACTGTCTTATTTGATTTCATATAATATGATAATATGTCTTCTTGAAAAATGTTATATAATGACTGGATATGTTTTGCCATATATCTAACGAGTATTTGATGCAAGGATATCTCACTAAAAAAGGATGGAGACCTCTTGTTCAAGTACAACTATGGTGCAATCATACTCCTTGAAGAAAAAGCTTGATGAGCCATGCATTCCTAAAGACCATCTAAAGAGATCGGCTACCTCAAGTTGAAGATTTTTTCTTCTTTAGAGTCTTTTGTAACAGAACCTTCAGAAGCATGCATATTGCATATTACATACTCATTCATAAAAGCTATTTCATAAAAGTATATGATAGTTTCAAAAAACTCCTTTTTGAAAACAAATAATTGTACCTTCTTACAACCCTTTATGAAAAAGGTATTTTGACATGATTTCAAAATGTAATAATTGTACCTTATATCATATACAAGACAACTTGAAAAGTAATGATTTTAAAAGTAGGAAAAAGACAAAACATGAAATCGGCTACACAAAGAAAACAAATATAATATGTTTTGAAAAGACTCTAGTTACCTTCTTTAAAGAAATGATGTCAAATATAGGAAAAAGACAAAACATGAAATCGGCTACACAAAGAAAACAAATATAAATATGTTTTGAAAAGACTGTAGTTACCTTCTTTAAAGAAATGATTTCAAATATAGGAAAAAGACAAAACATGAAATCGGCTACACAAAGAAAACAAATATAATATTGGTTTTGAAAAGACTCTAGTTACCTTTTTACAAACCCATAGAATGTCGACTTACTTGAAGTCATCATTCTCTTTGTATAGCGTTAAATACCTCCTGTAAGAAATACTTGTTAAATAGCCTTCTCAAGAATGTCGACTTACTTGTAGTCTTCATTCTCTCTGTAGACTTTGAAAAACACAACATAAAGAAAACTCTTGACATGACTATGTACAAATAAATATCTCAAAGCATTTATTGTACTTACACTCATTTAAAGTAAAAAAGTACTTATGTACCTCAAATCATTTATTAGAATAAAGAAAAAACTACATAATAGCTTACAATCCAACGTTCAATGTACTATTGTAAGAAATAGACTTTTTACATAAAATATGTATTACCTAAAATATTACAACGACTAGTGTACCCTATATTTTACTTTTATGGAAAGAAGACTTTCTCGAATTTCTCTAAAGATGTTTTTTTGAAATGACATGACATTTCACATCTCAAAAAGGCTACGATTTCAAAAAGCCAACGACTATTTTTTAAGCTATAAAAACACACTCAAATGAACTATTTATAACAAAAGGGAATGGAATAGACAAGTGAGCTTACAACGAGAAAAATACCTATTCGATATTTGAAAGAGAGCCTAGAAAAAGAAAGAGAAAAGAAAGAGAAAAAGTCAAAAATAACTCTTTGACAAAGGGTATCTTCTGAGTGACAAAGAGAAGATTTTGAGAATCCTTCATT
Organism: Nuphar pumila; assembly: GCF_984573655.1. Classification (NCBI taxonomy): domain Eukaryota; kingdom Viridiplantae; phylum Streptophyta; class Magnoliopsida; order Nymphaeales; family Nymphaeaceae; genus Nuphar; species Nuphar pumila. The sequence goes on from NC_143258.1 coordinate 57,304,039, forward strand.
CGTGCATTCATATCATCCTGAAGGTTCTATAGGAAGTATTGTAACTTTTTGTTATTCACTGTATTCCTTCTTTATTGAAAGAAGTAGACCTCTGAGAAAGATGGTGTTGCCTTTCTCTGTTGAGAGAAGAAGACCTCTGTGTAAGAGGGTGTTGTCCTTCTCTGTTGAGAGAAGAAGACCTCTGTGGAAGAGGGTGTGCCCCTTCTCTGTTGAGAGAAGAAGACCTCTGAGGAAGAGGGTGTTGTACTATTTATCTGGTGACTCGGATGTTATAGTGGAAAGCTCAAGTGGTTTGCTTGGGGACTGGATGTAGGTCAGGGTTTTGACCGAACCAGTATAAATCCTGTGTTTATTGTGTTGTGCCTTATTGCTTTATTTTTATTATATCAACTTGCATCGTATTTCACTATTCACCCCCCCTCTAGTGGAATTTCATTTGGTATCAGAGCAGGTTTGCTTGTTTCGACATAACAAGTCTTCCAACACATATGGCATCTACCTCTTATGCTCGTGATATTGAAGGTCAACACGCATCTCGTCCTCCTTTCTTCAACGACTCCAACTATGGATACTGGAAGTGCAGAATGACTATATTTCTCAAATCCATAGATTTTGCTGTATGGAAAATTGTTGAGCATCCATACACATCTCCTTCCGCAGACTATAACTTATGGTCTGATGAAGAAAAGAAAATGGCAAACCTAAATGCAAAGGCTATGAATGCCTTATATTGTGCCATCGATCAGAATGAATTCAATAGAATATCTATATGTGAATCTGCATATGATATTTGGCATTCTTTGGAGGTTATTCATAAAGGAACCAACAAAGTGAAAGAAGCCAAAATCTCATCTCTTGTCAAAAAATATGAGTTGTTCAAAATGAACAAAGATGAACCCATCACAGAGATGTTCACCAGATTCACCAACATCACCAACGATCTGAAATCTCTGGGTGTAACCCACTCTCAGACAGAAAAGGTGAAGAAAATCTTGAGATCTCTCACAACTGATTGGGAGAAAAAGACTACTGCTATTGAAGAAGCTCAAGATTTGTCCAAACTTACCCTGGACGATTTAATAGGCAATCTTATGGCCTATGAAGTCCACATGAAGGAAAGAAGGGAAGAAGAACAACCTTTGAAGAAAACTCTAGCCTTCCCAGCCCTTTCTGAGGATGAGGACTCAAAAAAAGAAACTGAGATTGCACTACTCACCAGAAAATTTTAGCGCTTTATGAGAAAGAACCGGCTTCCAAATAAGCACAAAAAAAGAAAAAACCCAAAAGAAGATTCTATGTACTACCAGTGTAATAAGCCAGGTCACCTGAGACGTGATTGTCCTCTTCTCAAAAGAAAATTCAAGACTGAGGAACCAAAGAAAAGGTTCTTCAAGAAAAAGGCTCTGCATGCTCAATGGGATGATTCAGAACCATCCACCAGTGAAGAGTCAAATGATGATGAAGCAGAAACCGCCAACATGTGCTTCATGGCAGAAAGCTCTGTAAGTAAATCTCTTGATTTCTCCTTTGAAGAACTTCAAAATGCTTTTCAGGAACTTTTTGAAGAATCAAGGAAAACGATTCTAAAAAATAAATAGTTGAAATCTGAGAATCTAGAGCTCATTTTAAAAAATGAAAAACTCAGTATTGAAAATTCTGAGTTACAAAAGAAAAATCTTCTTATTACTTCTGAAATCTCTTCTACCAGCTCCAAGACTAAAAATTTACAAGTAGAAATTTCAGAATTAAAAAGTAAAACTGAGAACCTTATGAAAATGGTTTTCAAGTTTACTAAAGGAAAGAGAACTTGGATAAACTCCTATCCTCTCAAAAAGTGTCTTTTTACAAGAATGGTATTGACTACTCTCATTTTAACAAGCCTTCTTGTATGAATCAAAAGACCACGTTTGTGAAAAGTTCTTCTGAACCTAAAAAGGAGTATTATAATTTTAACTTCTTGAACTCCTCTAAGGCTGTAGACAAACCCAAATCTAAATGGATATGGGTTCCAAAGTCTAACAAAAAGGGACCCGACTGGGTACCAAAAAGAAATTTTACTTAATGATTTGCAGGCTCCAAACAAGAAGAACAGATGGATACTAGATAGTGGATGTTCAAAACACATGACTGGACATTCAGACCTCTTTGTTGTTCTTCATAAAAAAGGAGGAACCGTCACCTTTGGAGATAACAACAAAAGTTTGATAATAGGTATTGGTAATATTGGAAATATAGATAAACCTCTTATCAAAGACGTTCTCCTGGTTAAAGGCTTAAAACATAACCTTCTAAGTATTAGTCAAATGTGTGATACAGGTTATAATGTTAGCTTTAATCATAATGCTTGTCTTATAGCAGACACCAACGAAAATATTATCTTAAAAGGTATAAGAAAAAATAATATATATGAACTATACCTAGAAAACATCACAGAACATTGCCTCATAGGTAATAATGACTCTCAACATTTATGGCACATGAGAATGGGTCATGTCAATTCTAAGTACATGTCTAAATTAGCTAAAGATAAGTTAGTACGTGGGTTACCCAAAATATCTTTTAAAAAGGATTATTTTTGTGATGCATGTCAATTAGGAAAACTGTCTAAATCATCTTTTAAATAAAAAAATATCATTTCAAGCAAAAGACCTCTAGAGCTTCTCCACCTAGATCTCTTTGGTCCTTCTAGAGTAGCTAGTTATAATCACAATAAATATATTTTTGTCATTGTAGATGACTACTCAAGATTTACTTGGGTAATATTTTTGAAAAACAAAAGTGATACGTTTTGTCAATTTGAAATTTTATGTAAAAAATTACAAAATGAAAAATCTTGTTCTATTGTTAAAATCCGTAGTGACCATGGAGGAGAATTTGAAAATGAACCTTTCGAAAAATTTTGTAACTTGCATGGTATTTCTCATAACTTTGCCTTTCCTAGAGCTGCACCTCAAAATGGTGTAGTAAAAAGAAAGAATAGAACCCTTCAGGAATCTGCTAGAACTATGCTCCAACACAATAATCTTGCTAAATCTTTTTGGGCAGAAGTTGTTAATACTGCATGCTACATAACAAATAGAGTTCTCATTAGACCCTTATTAAATAAAACTCCCTATGAATTATTCTATGACAGGACTCCAAGAATAGACTATTTCAAAGTCTTTGGATGTAAATGCTTTATCCTAAACACAAAAGATAGCCTAGATAAATTTGATGTTAAATCTATTGAAGGCATATTTTTAGGATATTCAAGTCATAGTAAAGCATACAGGGTTTTCAATAAGAGTTCTAAGTTTATTGAAGAATCTATGCATGTTAGTTTCTGTGAATCTATTGATCAATCTGTTTATAAGCAAACTAACGATGATGATGTTGAAAGTACAGATTTATTTTTAGATAACACAGCTAAGTCTAATGAAGATGATCATCAAAGAACATTTGTCGATATCAAAGATCATCCTCAAAAGCAGATTTTGGGCGACCTGACAAAGGGGGTTCAGACTAGAGCTCAGCTAGAACGGATTGCAAATATGACATTCATTTCTCAACTTGAACCAAAGAAGATTGATGAAGCCATCATCGATGAGTTCTGGATGCTAGCCATGACTGAAGAACTGAATCAATTCCAAAGGAATGAAGTTTGGGATCTTGTACCAAGACCAAAGGATCATCCGATCATTGGGACAAGATGGATCTTCAGAAACAAGCTAGATGAAACAGATAATGTTATAAGAAACAAGGCCAGACTAGTAGCTCAAGGATACAACCAGGAGGAAGGTATTGATTTTGATGAAACATTTGCTCCTGTTGCTAGACTTGAATCTATTAGAATGTTTTTAGCATATGCAAGCTATATGGATTTCAAATTATATCAAATGGATGTTAAAAGTGCCTTTTTAAATGGTTTTATAAATGGTTTTATAAATGAAGAAGTTTATGTAAAACAACCTCCAGGATTTGAAAATGAACAATATCCAGATCATGTTTTCAAACTAAAACGTGCTTTATATGGCTTAAAACAAGCACCTCGTGCTTGGTATGACAGACTTAAAACCTTTCTATTAAAAACTGGTTTTTCTGTAGGCAAAGCAGATTCGACATTATTTGTGAAAATAGTGAATAATCATATCCTAATTGTTCAAATATATGTAGACGATATCATCTTTGGATCTACTAACAACACTCTCTGTGAAGAATTTTCTAAGTCCATGCAGAAGGAATTCAAAATGAGTATGATGGGAGAACTCAACTACTTTCTTGGACTGCATATTAAGCAAACCAAGGATGGAGTTTTCATCAATCAATCTAAGTATGCTCGTGAACTTCTGAAGAGGTTCAACATGAACTCAACTGCTTCAAAAACCACTCCTATGAGCACTACTACTGTTTTAGACAAAGATGAAGATGGTAAGTCTGTGGATACAAAGGTATACTGAGGTATGATAGGATCACTACTATATTTAACTCCTAGTCGTCCAGATATTATGTTCAGTGTTTGCTTGTGTGCTAGATTTCAGTCAAATCCAAAAGAATCACATCTTAAAGTTGTAAAAAGAATAATGAGATATTTAAAAGACAGTTGATTTTGGATTATTCTATTCAAAATCCTCTACATTTGATCTAATCTCATACAGCGATGCTGACTTTGCTGGAAGTAAATCTGACAGAAAAAGCACAAGTAGAACATGTCATATGCTAGGGCACTCACTAGTATCATGGTTGAGTAAGAAACAAAACTGTGTATCCTTATCAACTACTAAAGTTGAATACATTGCTGCTAGCCTAGCTTGTACACAAGTTATCTGGATGAAACAAACCTTAAAAGATTTTGGTTTAAATTTTGAAAATACAACTATTTTCTGTGATAATACTAGTGCTATAAACTTATCTAAGAATCCTATTTTACACTCACGAACTAAGCACATTCAAATAAGACACCACTTTTTAAGAGAACAAGTCTTAAACAACATAATTAAACTCGAATTCATACCCACTAATCAACAGTTAGCAGACATATTCACTAAACCATTGAAACATGAAGACTTTACATGAATTAGAAGAGAACTAGGAATATGCAAACTAAGTGACTTATAAATTAATCACATTTATTAAAATTAATACTTCTTATAAGTTATGTTAAAATCTTATTTTAAAAGGTTTTTCTTCTTATCGATTTTTTGGTTAGTCAAGCTAGGTTTCCATATTCACGTATACTCTAAACTCTTATAAGACACATTCTTTATGTCTTTCAACTTGTCATCTTTCAAGTACACATCCATAATGACTCCTTGTCCTATTTCCTTTCACTCATATCCATAAGAACTAATTATATTAAAGTAAAAGCTATCATGACATTGTTCACATCACTCATCTCATAACTCCTTTATTATTTTTATCCTTTTGTGAAAACTTCTCTTACGATAAGTTGGTTCACCTTCAACATGATAACATATTATTTTATGAGAAATCTTGCTTTTCAAATTTTAGTCAAAATCGAATGATTATTTTTTTTGGTTCTTTTTACCTTCTTCTAAAGATCTAGTTGCTATGTTTTACGTATAATTTTTACTATATCATTTGTTATATCATATATTACGTACACTCTATTTCTATCATGTCTTCCTTTCCTCCTATCGAGACACTTCACTAAAATATTAATGTCGTTCATGAAAAATTCAAATGATTATCCTCTCGTACCACCTTTTAAGTTGTTATATTTCACGTAAATTTTTACTATATCATCTATTATATCATAGCTTAAGAACAATCTATTATCATCTCTTCATGCTTTACATCTTTTACGAAAAAGTGTTGTAAAATTCTCTTTTCAAAAACTTGTACTCCACTCATAAGTACAATTTGTATCACCTTTTTATCTCTCTCTCTCTCTACATTATACGAAGAACCTTTCCATCCGTGACCATGACTCTCTCATATATTTTATATCTCTCTCCAATCGAGATTCATTAAAACCTTGTCCTTAACTCCACTTTATGTCATACATCTCCTATCCAACATCAAGTGATTGATGTCCTTTATGACCACTCTCATTTCTCTACATATCTGTATCACTCTCCTTTATATCTATTCATACTCCTTTCACGTATATCAAAATATACACTTCTTAAATAAGAAATTATTGCATTTCCTCATACTATCATGTTTGTCCTATTCCAAACTCCCTCTTCACGATTTTGGAAGGCTTTCACATAAAGTAAATTCTTGAAAAAGTTGTTTGTTCTTATTAGGCCATTATTCACTCTCTATCTATTCTTCATGATCTTCACGAAAATCTTTAAAAACTCTTGAATCATTTTTTCTCTTACGTTTAATATGACACTCCATACTCAATTCATGACTCTTCTCACTATCCAACAAGATTGCCCATAGTAAATTTGTTACATATATAGAAAAAATATTTTGAAACTATGTCTTTCTTAATATCTATACTAATATAATACACTTTCTTCCAAAATTGATTTGATTTGTCATTCACAAGTCTCTTATTTTATAACTCACGCATTTCCTCTTTCCACTAAAATCTAAAAATCCTTCACTTCCAATGTCATTCATTTCTTATCACCATTATTTTTCTTCTTCTATTTATTAGATTGATTCATATCTCTTTCCCCACGAATTTCTCTATTCTCTTACAAACTCTTACTCTTTCCAAGTCTTTTTCTCTTGCTCGTTCTTTCTAAGCTCTTGCCATGGCTTCCTCCTCAAACATTGCAATCATTGCCGCCGACCTAAGGTATCTCGATCTATTTCACTACTACAACTCCCTTTGCTCTCGACCAATTCATGAAGGTAAATTGGTTCACTACGACGACTTCGTATTATTTGACCTAGAAAGATCTCTCCCCGAACTCAAACACTTACTAGGATCTTCATCCCAAGCTGCTTACTATCCCGAACTCGTCTAACTCTTCTACACAAATTTTTCCTCTGATCATGAGCAAACTACCATCACCACCAAAGTACGCGGACGCCTGATGTTCTTTCATGCTTCCTCATTAGGCAGAATTCTAAACCTTCCTTCCACCGACATAAACCTAGACAACATAGTACCACTCGATCGGTCGGTACTTCGAAAAATTCTTCTCTACACCAACTGCTCACAACTTCCGTGGCAGATGAGGAATCTCCAACCTCATGCTCAACTGCTTGCCCAGATTCTTCTCCACAATATCTATCCCAAGCCTCCACGCAAGAGATTAGTGCCAAGAAAAATCTCTCTCCTTCTCTACGCAATTTTTTCTTCTACTCAGATAAACTGGTCCAACATTCTTTTCGACCTTTTTATTCGCTATCAAAAATTTTAGTCTCTTCTTTTTGGGTGTTTTATAACTCCCATTTTAAAATTCTTCAAAGTACCCCTTCAAAACAAAGTTATCCTCTATCCCTCTCAGGTCCTCGATGCTACTTCCTTCAATCTCAGGTCCCTGCACCTTTCCGGCTCTGATGAAGAAGCTCCAACATCCAACTTTGATTACTTCTCTGCACTGATGGATGTCCAACGTTCTCAGGATCGCATACTTTGCCGTCAAGCCTCGTTGCAGCAAACTCTACAGACCCTCCAGCCGGATCAAGCCAACCGTTCACTTCAATCCTCTCCACCTTCAGAATAAACTCATTTTGTTTTTTGGACTGTAATAATTTATCTTTTTTACTGTAATAACTTTAATTAATTTTGGTCTGTAATAACTCTCTTACTCTGATCCCTTCCTTTTTGTCTATGACAAAGGGGGAGAAAACCTGTCTCCATTATTGGAGAAAAATACTCGAATTTAACATTTTTCAATATTTTATGATAAGTATTCTTTCTATGCATAATGTCTTTTTGACAAGGGGAGCATATTTTGTCATCATCAAAAAGGGGGAGAATGTTGAGAAACTCTGTTTTGATGTCACATAATATGATACACTGTCTTATTTGATTCCATATAATATGATAATATGTCTTCTTGAAAAATGTTATATAATGACTGGATATGTTTTGCCATATATCTAACGAGTATTTGATGCAAGGATATCTCACTCAATAAGGATGGAGACCTCTTGTTCAAGTACAACTATGGTGCAATCATACTCCTTGAAGAAAAAGCTTGATGAGCCATGCATTCCTAAAGACCATCTAAAGAGATCGGCTACCTCAAGTTGAAGATTTTTTCTTCTTTAGAGTCTTTTGTGACAGAACCTTTAGAAGCATGCATATTGCGTATTACATACTCATTCATAAAAGCTATTTCATAAAAGTATACGATAGTTTCAAAAAGCTCCTTTTTGAAAACAAATAATTGTACCTTCTTACAACCCTTTATGAAAAATGTATTTTGACATGATTTCAAAATGTAATAATTATACCTTATATCATATACAAGACAACTTGAAAAGTAATGATTTTAAAAGTAGGAAAAAGACAAAACATGAAATCGGATACACAAAGAAAACAAATATAATATGTTTTGAAAAGACTCTAGTTACCTTCTTTAAAGAAATGATTTCAAATATAGGAAAAAGACAAAACATGAAATCGGCTACACAAAGAAAACAAATATAAATATGTTTTGAAAAGACTCTAGTTACCTTCTTTAAAGAAATGATTTCAAATATAGGAAAAAGACAAAACATGAAATCGGCTACACAAAGAAAACAAATATAATATTGGTTTTGAAAAGACTCTAGTTACCTTTTTACAAACCCATAGAATGTCGACTTACTTGAAGTCATCATTCTCTTTGTATAGCATTAAATACCTCCTGTAAGAAATCCTTGTTAAATATCCTTCTCAAGAATGTCGACTTACTTGTAGTCTTCATTCTCTTTGTAGACTTTGAAAAACACAACATAAAGAAAACTCTTGACATGACTATGTACAAATAAATATCTCAAAGCATTTATTGTACTTACACTCATTTAAAGTAAAAAAGTACTTATGTACCTCAAATCATTTATTAGAATAAAGACAAAACTACATAATAGCTTATAATCCAACGTTCAATGTACTATTGTAAGAAATAGACTTTTTACATAAAATATGTATTACCTAAAATATTACAACGACTAGTGTACCCTATATTTTACTTTTATGGAAAGAAGACTTTCTCGAATTTCTCTAAAGATGTTTTTTTAAAATGACATAACATTTCACATCTCAAAAAGGCTATAAATTAAAAAAGCCAACGACTATTTTTTAAGCTATAAAAACACACTCAAATGAACTATTCAGAACAAAAGAGAATGGAATAGACAAGTGAGCTTACAACGAGAAAAATACCTATTCAATATTTGAAAGAGAGCCTAGAAAAAGAAAGAGAAAAGAAAGAGAAAAAGTCAAAAATAACTCTTTGACAAAGAGTATCTTCTGAGTGACAAACAGAACATTCTGAGAATCCTTCATTCGTGCATTCATATCATCCTGAAGGTTCTATAGGAAGTATTGTAACTTTCTGTTATTCACTGTATTCCTTCTTTATTTAAAGAAGTAGACCTCTGAGAAATAGGGTGTTGCCCTTCTATGTTGAGAGAAGAAGACCTCTGTGTAAGAGGGTGTTGTCCTTTTCTGTTGAGAGAAGAAGACCTCTGTGGAAGAGGGTGTGCCCCTTCTCTGTTGAGAGAAGAAGACCTCTGAGGAAGAGGGTGTTGTAATATTTATCCGTTGACTCGGATGTTATAGTGGAAATCTCAAGTGGTTTGCTTGGGGACTGGATGTAGGTCAGGGTTTTGACGGAACCAGTATAAATCCTATGTTTATTGTGTTGTGCCTTATTGCTTTATTTTTATTATATCAACTTGCATCGTATTTCACTATTCACCCCCCCTCTAGTGGAATTTTACTGGCATCTAAAGTCAAAATTTTGTCTAAACTCAATCCTCTCAAGTATATCTTAGAGCAACCTTTCCTCAGCGGACGAGTCGCAAAATGACAAGTCTTATTGATGCAGTATGACTTAGAATATGTCTCGCAGCAATCAATCAAAGGCAAAGCAATTGCAGATCAATTGGCGGATTTTCCTCTAGCAGAAGAAGTGAAAGCCGAAGATGACTTCCCTGATGAGCAAATTTGCAATATCCAACAATCTCCAGTCTGGAATTTATTTTTCGATGGTTCTAAGAACATGGCCGGAATAGGCATTGGAATTTTATTAATCACTCCAGAGAAAGAAATGATTCCATTTTCTCTCAAGTTAGACTTTCGATGCACTCACAATATGGCTGAATATGAAGCCCTGATTCAAGGTCTAAAAATTCTACTAGATTTCAATGTTAAGAGAGTGCATGCTTATGATGACTCATTACTCGTTGTCAATCAAGTTCGAACTGAATGGCAAGTCAAAGATCAAAAGTTATTTCCTTATCAGAAAATTGTTTCAGCTCTTGTCAGCAAGTTTGAAGAATTTCAGTTATTCCATATCAAGAAAGATTTTAATCAAGTGACCGATAGCCTAGCCAGTTTAGGCTCCATTATGGCATTCAGAAATAGAGAATCTTGTCGCTCTTTTGAAATTGGTAGACTTGACCAATCTGCTTTCCTTCCAGCGGAACAAGTAAACCAGGTGATGCAGAGCATCTTGAGACAGAAGCGGATTTGGATCCCAATCCAAATATCCAGACTCGTTCCGGACATCGCCACCCAAGGCGATCCACACGCTTGCAGGACATTCGTGGTCCTAGTGGATCTCCCAGTTAGTTGATGCTCATCGTGATCCTTTTATTGCTTTGATTCCATTACGGAATCATATTTTTGGATTTTACTTTATCAATAGTTATTTTCATGTAAATTTTTTTTATTTTTTTTAGGAGCCGGATTCTACGAATCCGGATAGTTCTGGTACCCTGTAGGATCTTTTTGTGGTACTAGAGGGTGTATGGGATCCAAGGGTAGTTTTTATTTTTTTCGCAAATTCGCTTCTCTCTTGGTGTTGGTGCAGGATCCAATTCACAGCCTATTTGGATCCGGATCTTAATCCGTCTTCATGAAGGGGGTCCTAGGTGGCACCACTTTAGTGTGGTCCATCTTGGACCTCATTTGAATTTATGTTGACCAGCCAAAAGTCAAAAATGGACTGTTGGTGGAGTTATTAGCATTTGACAAAATCTAGGCTTGCACACTCTTTTTTTGTGCAAAGCTTGGGAAGGCCAAGGTCTCTTTATTGTGGCTCTTCCCAAGCAACCTAAGCCCTTAACTAGGGAGGTAGACCAAGGGGTGAAGGGTCTTGTTCAATTTCGAAATTGGTAGTGTGGCTGGTTCTGGAGTGAGAAAAATCAAGTTTTTGTGGTGGTTGGTGCTAGAAAGAAAGCTATCTTGGTGTGAAAGAAAAACCAAACTTCAATTTTGTGTGGAAGGTGCTCTTGTGAAGAGATTTTATTCGTGGTGGCTGTTCTAAGTTTGTTCATGGTGGTTGCTCATTCATCTCTATTGTTCGTATCTCTCTTGTGGCGTCTGTTACTTTCCAACGACGGACATTATCGATTTCAGCCCGGATATCTCTATCGGTTCTTCGTTCTATTTCTTTAGCTACTTTTATTCGCATTTGTTGCGATTTTTCATGATTTGATATTGCTAAATTGTATTAGACCATTAAATGAGTTGCAAAGGCATGTTAGAAGTATTTTTTCATATTAAAACTTGTCTCATTTGATCTTAAGTTATTTCGAGTTGTTGATGTGTGTGAATGAACTCAGGTTCTTTCAAAAGGACCAAATCGCTGTTACGAGATAACAGAATAGTACCTGACAAAAAAAAATCCGTATCGGACTCAATATTGAGCGGATTTTCGTGTTCTATAACTTCCTGGAAAGCTAAGAAGATTTACTACAACTTTGTTGGTGAAACTTTTCTGAGATTCGTCCATTTGGATCTAGAAAATTGTCAGTCAAGGTGTCAGACTGACAGAAGTCCATTATTGCATTTCTGTTACAGAACTTTTGAAATAGTGTTCGGTATTTTCTAAATATCTGGAGATTCCCTAAATGAAATTTCTATTTTTTTGATTCTGTAGAATGCTATAATCTAGACCTACAACTTTCATGTTTATGGTTTTGATTGAATCGTTGCTTAGTTGCTTCAAACATATTGATCTTTGCTGCTACTGACGAATCTTTGAATTTTATTTTCTGAAATAATAACTCATACCATTCCGAAATTCAAAAATTCGTAGAGGATTGTAGAAAATTCCAAAAATTACAATCTTTAGTGTTCTGGAAAAGTTGGGATTTGATCTTCCTTTCGTCAGTTGTAAGGTTTCACAAACTCCAACGTTTAAAGGGTCAAAATTCTCTTCAAACAGTCTACCCCTGAATTTTTATAATCTGTGTTGGATTTGTTTAGCAGTCTCGGTGTCGAGTCCGTGGAGCGGTCGTTATTACTCCGAATTTAGTATTTTTGGATTCGTTAGAAAGCTGTGCGAATCACGCACAACTTTCATTTGGATCTCCTCTGTCGAAATAGAGCGCACAGATCCTGAAAATCAGTTTTCCAGAGTTCTGTCTGGACTCTATATCATTTCAGCTTCCGCGTGCGTTTGGATCTTGGATCTTGGATCGGTGTGTACCGAGTCCACCGTAGCATTGCATCATTTTGGTATCAGAGCGGGTTGTTGGATTTTTCAATCCGACACGATTCCCTGTGTTGTGGGGAGTTCAAAAAAAAATAATAATAATTTAGGTACCATTCACCATGGCGGGTCGAATGGGCGGTCGAGGTCAAACTAATTTTAATAAGGGAAATGATGATCGTGACCATCGATATGAGGTGCGAGATCTGCAAAGACAACTAGCTGAGGCTAATCGCCGAGTTGAAGATTTAACTCGTCAAATGGCCGAGAATGTTAGATTTAACGATCGGCGTGAGGAAAGAAGTTCGCATAGTTCTCGAGGAAATCGAGAAACCCAATCGTATGATTCTGATGATGACTTTGAGTCACATCGACGAAGTCCAGAAAGAAGAGATAATCTACAGCCACGAAGATCCCATTGGGATTCGGGCTTACGTTTTGATATCCCAGAATTTAAGGGAACTGGAACTCTCGAGGAATTCCTGGATTGGATTAGCGAAGTTCGCAAAATCCTTGAGTTTAAGGAGGTACCTGAAGATCGTCGTGTGGGATTAATATCCCTCAAATTAAAGGGTCGAGCTGCAGCTTGGTGGCGTCAGCTCAAGCAGACACGCAGACATCAGGGCCGAGCTCCGATTGAGCGTTGGGAGCATATGGAGCAGAAGCTTCGTGCTCAGTTCTTGCCGTTAAACTATCATCGTGAGCTATATCAAAAATATCAAAGTCTTAAACAAGGTACTAGATCGGTGGATCAATACACCGAAGAATTTCATGATCTTGTGGCACAAAACGACATTCGTGAGAGTGAAGAACAATTAGTTTCAAAGTATATTGGAGGACTGAACTTCCAATTACAAGATATGTTGAACTTCGTAGAGTGCTGGACTGTGTCTGAAGCACATCAAAAGGCACGTCAATGGGAGAGGTCTACCCAGAGAAAGACCTTGGTTAGGCCTAGTCCTGTGACTAGACCAGCAGCGCGGGCTCCTACGGTCCCCAGTGCAAAAGTTGTCCCACCCTACCGTCACCCCAATGCTTCAAATCCACCTAGGGTTGCAAGTCAGAATGGTTCGATAGGAAACCAACTTAGAACCACTAGTTCGAGCACTCCCATCAAGTGCTATACTTGTGGGAAACCCGGTCATAAGTCCACTGAATGTCGTGGCAAAGCCCTATTCGTTGAAGGAATTCATGAAGAAGAGGATGTTCAATTACATCCTGAGTTCGATCCCGTTTATGACCCAGAGATTGAATCATTTGAAGAAGAACCAGAAGAAGAGTTTGTGGAAGAGGATATATTGCTACCTGATCGAGGTGAAGCACTTATCACGAGGCGAGTTTGTTTGGCTCCGAGGCAAGAAATGAGTGATCAATGGCTAAGAACTCACATATTTGAGTCCGCTTGCACTATTAATGGAAAAAGTTAGGAACCAATCTACAATTTAGCACTGTCCATCATCCTCAGACCGATGGTCAAACTGAAGTTGTTAATCGGTCTTTAGGAAATTTGTTGCGAGCTTTAATTAATGATAAACCTATGTCATGGACTCAAATAATTGCACAAGCTGAATTTGCTTTCAATAAATCTATGAATCGTTCTACTGGATTTAGCCCTTTTACTGTTTTGTATGGTTTTAATCCATGTTCTCCTGTTGACTTAGCTCCTATTCCTATTGTTGGTCCTGTTTTAAATTATGTTCAAGATCGTGTTTCTTTGTTGCAAGATATTCATAAACAGGTACATTTGAATCTTCAAGACAACATCAGTAAGTATAAAGCAAGCTATGATAAGAAGCATCGATAGGTATTGTTTGAACTTGGAGATCTGGTATGGGTTACCCTTACTAAAGAACGTTTACCTTCTGAGTTGCATGGTAAGTTGGCGCCTAAGCGCATTGGTCCTTGTGCAGTTACTGACATCATTAATTCTAATGCTTACAGGGTTCAATTGCCGCCTCAATTCAAAACTTCGAATGTGTTCAACGTCAAACACTTGAAGCGGTACCGTGGTGATGCTGAAGGCGAGGAGTCGACTTCGAGGACGAAGCCTTTTCAACTTGGGGGGGATGATGCAGAGCATCTAGAGACAGAAACGGATTTGGATCCCAATTCAAATATCCAGACCCGTTCCGGACATCGCTACCCAAGGAGATCCACACACTTACAGGACATTCGTGGTCCTAGTGGATCTCCCAGTTAGTTGATGCTCATCGTGATCCTTTTATTGCTTTGATTCCATTACGGAATCATATTTTTGGATTTTACTTTATCAATAGTTATTTTCATGTAAATTTTTTTATTTTTTTTAGGAGCCGGATTCTACGAATCCGGATAGTTCTGGTACCCTGTAGGATTTTTTTGTGGTACTAGAGGGTGTATGGGGTCCAAGGGTAGTTTTTATTTTTATTCGCAAATTCGCTTCTCTCTTGGTGTTGGTGCAGGATCCAATTCACAGCCTATTTGGATCCGGATCTTGATCCGTCTTCATGAAGGGGGTCCTAGGTGGCACCACTTTAGTGTGGTCCATCTTGGACCTCATTTGAATTCATGTTGACCAGCCAAAAGTCAAAAATGGACTGTTGGTGGAGTTATTAGCATTTGACAAAATCTAGGCTTGCACACTCGTTTTTGGTGCAAAGCTTGGGAAGACCAAGGTCTCTTTATTGTGGCTCTTCCCAAGCAACCTAAGCCCTTAACTAGGGAGGTAGACCAAGGGGTGAAGGGTCTTGTTCAATTTCGAAATTGGTAGTGTGGCTGGTTCTGGAGTGAGAAAAATCAAGTTTTTGGGGTGGTTGGTGCTAGAAAGAAAGCTATCTTGGTGTGAAAGAAAAACCAAACTTCAATTTTGTGTGGAAGGTGCTCTTGTGAAGAGATTTTATTCGTGGTGGCTGTTCTAAGTTTGTTCGTGGTGGTTGCTCATTCATCCCTACTGTTCGTATCTCTCTTGTGGCGTCGGTTGCTTTCCAACGACGACCATTATCGATTTCAGCCCGGATATCTCTATCGGTTCTTCGTTCTATTTCTTTAGCTACTTTTATTCGCATTTGTTGCGATTGTTCATGATTTGATGTTGCTAAATTGTATTAGACCATTAAAGAGTTGCAAAGGCATCTTAGAAGTATTTTTTCATATTAAAACTTGTCTCATTTGATCTTAAGTTATTTCGGGTTGTTGATGTGTGTGAATGAACTCGGGTTCTTTCAAAAGGACCAAATCGCTGTTACGAGATAACAAAGAAGTACCTGATAAAACATCCGTATCGGACTCAATATTGAGCAAATTTTCGTGTTCTTTAGCTTCCTGTAAAGCTAAGAAGATTTCCTACAACTTTGTAGTTGAGACTTTTCTGAGATTCGTCCATTTAGATCTAGAAACTTTTCTGTCAAAGTGTAGGACTGACAGAAGTCCATTATTGCATTTCTGTTACAGAACTTTTGAAATAGGGTTCGGTATTTTCTGAATATCTGGAGATTCCCTGAATGAAATTTCGATTTGTTTTATTCTGTAGAAAGCTATAATCTAGAACTACAACTTTCATGATTATGGTTTTGATTGAATCGTTGCTTAGTTGCTTCAAAAATATTGATCTTTGCTGCTACTGTCGAATCTTTGAATTTTATTTTCTGAAACAATAACTCATACCATTCTGAAGTTCAAAAATTCGTAGAGGATTGTAGAAAATTCCAAAAATTACAATTTTTAGTGTTCTGGAAAAGTTGGGATTTGATCTTCCTTTCGTCAGTTGTTAGTTTTCACAAACTCCAATGTTTAAAGGGTCAAAATTCTCTTCAAACAGTCTACCCCTGAATTTTGATAATCTGTGTTGGACTTGTTTAGCAGTCCCGGTGTCGAGTTTGTGGAGCGGTCGTTATTTCTTCGAATTTAGTATTTTTGGATTCGTTGGAAAGCTGTGCGAATCACTCACAACTTTTATTTGGATCTCCTCTGTCGAAATAGAGTGCACAGATCCCGAAAATCAGTTTTCCAGAGTTCTGTCTGGACTCTATATCATTTCAGCTTCCCCGTGCGCTTGGATCTTGGATCGTGGATCGGTGTGTACCGAGTCCACCGTAGCATTGCATCACCAGGCTAAGCAAAGGAAGAAGCCTTGGTATTACAACATCAAAACTTGCATAGAAATTGGTAAATTTCTTCCAGAACTCTCAAAGAGAGAGCAGCAAGCAATCCAGCGTATGTCTACTCGATACTTCATTTTGGCCAATGTCCTCTATCGTCGAGGATTCAGTTCAGAATATTCCAGATGTTTAGATGAAGACAAAGCCAAAGAAGTCGTGCGAGAAGCACACGAAGGCATTTGTGTTGGCCACATCGGCTACCAAACCCTTGTCAAGCAGATCATCAGAGCAGGTTACTACCGGAAGACCATGCAACAAGACTGTTATCATTATGTGAAGAAGTGTGTGCAATGCCAGATACACGCACCTTCTATTCATGCTCCGGCAACATATCTAGAGTCTGTTGTTTCTCCATGGCCGTTCTCCATGTGGGCCTTCGATGTCGTAGGTCCCATCACTCCTTCTGCTTCAAATGACCACAAATACTTCCTTGCCGCAACAGAATATTTCACCAAGTGGGTAGAAGCTATCACTCTTCGCACAGTAGAAGACCGACACATAGTCTCTTTCATTCACAAGAACATCCTTTGCCGCTTCGGCATCCCACACGACATCGTGTCAGATAATGGCAGTCATTTCAAGAATGAAAAGATGAAGACATTCTGCTCAAAATTCAAGATCTATCATCATTTTTTCGCTCCATATTATCCCCAAGGGAATGGTCAGGCAGAGGCCACCAACAAGATCTTAATTCGTATCTTGGAGCGAACTATGGAAACAGGCCGTGACTGGCATGAGAAGATCCACGATGCACTATGGGCCTATCGGACTACCATCCGCACTCCAACGAATGCTACTCCATCAGAACTGGTCTATGGAACAGAAGTAGTATTGTCGCTATATGTTCAGAAGCCCGCTTTGAAATTTGCGTCACTCCTGCAATTACCTCTTGATCAATATCAGCAGCAGCGACTGATACAACTAGACTTGCTCGACGAGAGAAGGCTGAAAGCAGCAGAACATGCTCAATTCTATCGCCAGAGAGTAGCCAAGCAGTACGCCAAGTCTGTAATCGAAAGAAGATTCAAAGTCAATGATTTAGTATTTTGATCCACATCTTATCTCAAGCATCATCCTGGCGGTAAATGGTCGCCAAATTGGGAAGGCCCATATGTCGTCAAAGAAGCATTACCCCGCAACTCATATCGTCTCATCAATGCCGATGGGGTAGAATTACCAGATCCTATTAATGCTCGACATTTGAAAAAGTTTTATACTTGAAAAATTTATTCTCCTCTTGTAATTCTCCCATTTACTTCAAATAATGATCAGACTTTCTTTTCCCAGTTACACTGGGGCATTTTAAAAATTTCATCCTGTATGTAGGCAGGATAAACAAATTTCTCATTTCACGCACTTGTGCATTCATGTGCATCAATTTGCCTTCATTTGCATTCAACTGCATTAACAACAATCTGGTCAGTATGAGGATTTCAGCAAACAGTCCCATCACAATTCCTAATGAGTCAAAATAAAATCACCAGTACTGAACCGAAACCCAGCGCTCGAACTGGTATTATTTCAAAATCCAGTGTTCAAACTGGTACATTTTCAAAATCCAACTTTTTAAGTCTGTCTTGGAAAATCGAGTTCTGACTCGGGTTTTTATTCAAAATTATTTTCCTTTGTTGATCTGGGTTCCGACTCGAGATCTCTTTATCTTATCCAAGCTCTAATTCAAGCATCTTCATTTTCTTTTGTTGATCCGGGTTCCGACTCGTGATCTCTGTATTTTATTCGAGCTTTGACTCAAACTCATCATTCTCCTTTGTTGATCCAAGTCATTTCGATCCTCAGGGTCTGTCAATTGCTCAAATTTGATATTTTGCCCACCGATTCTCAATTCAAATCTTTTGGAGCAGTCAATTCCCAATTTTGACCCAGGGTCACCCAATTTTCAATTTCAAATTCCAATTCTCAATTCCAATTACCAAATTCTCAATTTTGACTCCAGATCATTCAATTTCCAATTTTTGACCTTCGGGTCACTCAATTTCCCATTTTGACCTTTGGGTCACTCAATTCTCAATTTCGACCTTCGGGTCAATCAATTCATAATTTCGACCTTCGGGTCACTCAATTCTCAATTTCGACCTTTGGGTCAATCAATTCACAATTTCGACCTTCGGGTCACTCAATTCTCAACTTCGACCATCAGGTCATCCAATTTCGACCTTAGGGTCATTCAATTTCCCAACAACCAATTTTCCAATTTCCAATTTCCAATTTCGACCTTTTGGGTCAATCAATCTCAATATCCAATTTCAATCATTTTCTCTTGCGAGAGACCCTTTTTAGGGAGAGTTAGAGGGAGCTCGTTCTTTTCGCATGCTATCCAATTCGTTCACTTAGCCCTTTTCAGGGAGAGTTTGAAGGGACTCGCGTCTTTGTGAACTGTTTGCAAAACAATTTCCAATTTCACACAAGGAACCCTTTTAAAGGGAGAGGCTCGACGGAGACTCATTTTTCTTGTGACCCCTCAATTTCATACTAGGCCATTTTCGTCATGAAGGACCCTCTTGGCAAGGAGAGTGTGATGGACTCGTTCCTTTCATGACCCAATTTTCAGACCTCATTATTATCGACCCCCTTTCCATAAGAGAAGCCTAATATTAGGGAGTTTTGACGAAAGCTCAATTTCTCTTCGAAAGTCCGTTTTGCAAACACCTCCTCTTCAGGGAAGAGAGGAGTATTTCCCATTTCCCATTCAGGTAAGGGCCAAGCCTGAGTCTCTCTTTTTGGGGAAAAAGAGAGGAGAATTTTCGTCATGGATGTATCGAGCCAAACCTCAAAGGCTCTCTTTCACCAAGATTTCAAGAAAATTTTGTCAATTTGTCAATCAATTATTTGTTGATTTCGAAAACTTTACTATACAAATCTTTACCTCAGTCTACCTTCAGCATTACTTCCAAGAGAGTGAAGCTTTTTGCGAAAAGAGATTCAAACTTCAAATTCTTTATATTGGCTAACCAAAAGAATCAAGGATAAATCCTCGACATGGCCAGCAAAGAAGATTCATTGTTATTGCAAAGCCATAAATGATTGATATTGATCGCAGTCAATGACACATCTTTAAAGACTATTCTTGAGAAAATGAGGCAGTGGAAATATCCTGAGTGCTAGAAAAGAGAGCATTTACCCAAGCCCCGTCTCCTCAAAATCACCTAAGCTGCAATTAAATATCCGCAAAAGGGATCCCTCACTTGTCGTCAAGATGAAGGCGAATTAAGCGAGTAGACCCCCGGGGCCAAAAAAGATTTGAAACATCTCCAAGATGACGGAGTTGGCGACGGATTCTTCCAGGGAAAGTCCAAAGCACTGTCGAGATGAAGGCAGATGCAATGAACCTCCCGACAATCCCCAAAAGATATTTAATTTCCGCTATCGTCAAAGAAGGATCGAAACATTTTCAAGTTGAAGGAGTTTGTAACGTACCCTTCCAAAAAAGAGAGCAAGAGAGGAAAAAGAAAGAGAGAAAAAGCTAGAACATCTCCAAAATGAAGGAGAATGTAGCCAAAACACCAGAGAGCCAAAAGAATGCAGAAATATTAGCATGAGAGAAGCTCTCAGGATATCAAACTACCAGATCTATCAAGAATCCTCTTTAAATTTGTGAAATTCTATTATCAATACTCTTTCATCAACTGCTTTCATAATATCAAATTCTCTTTCCTGCTCATTTCAAGGAAATTGATAGCTTCCTTGAAGAAGGTCAATCGCAAGTAATTTGGATTTCCAATCTCGATTGTACGAAGTAAACCTTGTTTGGAGGTAATGCTTTGGGTAGAAAAGAAAGAATATCTTTGCAACAATGTGCAACATCTTCAAATACCTTGAATCAACAACAGAATTTCCAACATTGTGACAATATTTTCTAGCTGTCCTGACGTGAAGTGAGAGCTTGATGTCCGTTTTTGATACATCCTGACACCAATTTTAAATTTCTCTTAAGGACTTGATTCCTTCCCTTCTTTGAGAGCATGAATTCTCAGATTTGCACACCTCCCTGTGTCCCCACTGTCCCACCATAGACAGTCCCATTTCGGTTTGAGGTCGAACCACCAATCATTTCTCGCAAAAGGCAATTTCAAAAGCTGATTTTAGTCTCAGCAATGAGGCACCCAAGATCAACCCCTTTTCAAAGCTTTAGGGACCCCATTTTCCTTCCTTTTGCAAAACCCCTGTCGGATTTATTGTGCAAAATCCGAAGGTTCCATCATGGTCTCTTCTTTCGAGGATTCCATCCATTTTCCGCCCGATCAGGATAACGGTACAAACCTGAGCCTCATTCGAATAGGTATTCCATTTTCCGCCCAATCAAGATAATGGTATAAACCTGAGCCTCCTTTGAAGAGGTATTCCATCTTCCGCCCAATCAAAATAAGGGTATAAACCTGAGCCACATTCAAAGAGGTATCCCATTTTCTGCCCGACCAGGTTAAGGGTACAAACCTGAGTCTCATTCCTATGAGATATTTCAATCCCCAATCAGCTTAAGGGTCAAACCTGAGCTTCGTTCCATGCGAGGTATTTTTGCTCCATCCAGGTTAAGGGCAAAAACCTGAAATTCGCTCTCTCCGAGCAAATCTATTTCCTCTGCATTTCTCCATTTCATATTTACCATTTTCCTCGGGCTAATTTCCTCATACCCAGTTAGATCCTTCTAACTGGGGCATTTTTTTTATATATATAGCCCAAATTTGGAGTGTTTTTCTTTGCCACTAAGCTCGACCATAAGCCGACTTAGTAGCAAAGAGGGGCATCTGTAAACACCCCAAATTTTCACTCACCTCCCTGACATCGCCCTCAATCATCACATTTCGGTTCTCCGGAACCCATGAATGGCAAAATGGTCATTTTCCAAGATTGAACCTTGCAGAAAGTCCTAAATTTCATTCTTGAGCCTCAAAATTTCTATATTTAGGTTCAGAGACATCTTCAAATTGCAAAATTTCAAAATCCTCTTTCTGGACAAAAAGTTAGAATTTCCAAGTCCAAGTTCAGAGTGACATTTCACAGAACATGTCTTTGCATAGCATTGCATCATTTCACTGCATAGCATGTCAGTTTGAGATCCAGAACTCCTGATTTTCAAAATTGTCCATCCAGATTTGATTTTTAAACTTTTTCAAATTGATTTTTAAAACCCTGGGTATTCAAAATTACCAAATTTTTCTATTTTACCCCCAGGACTTTGAATTACAAAAATTTTCTCAAGAAAAACAATCTGGATATTTGGATATTGATTTTAAAGATTTTATCTCAAAACTTTTTGCAAAAAGGATTTTAAATCTCTTTACAAAATTTTTTACATTTACTTTATCCATATTTTGCTCTAAAAAACCAATTTTTCCAAATTCTTGAAAACAAATAATGTTTTATCTCATATTTTCAAGCGGGACCCACCTTTTGACTAGCATCATACTCAGACTCTCAGGTAAGTTGTTTATTCTCAAGCGGGACCCACCCGAAGTTCATACCAATTTGCAAATTTTCTTTTTATTTCTCAATATTATTCATTTTAGTTAGTGGGCCCACACACATGTGGCACCCCAATTGAAAATAAAAGAGTTGCCAACACAAAATAAAGCTTTATTTTCAAAAGAATTTTAAAGATGGCTGAGGTGGCATCTCCCATTTATTATTATCATTATTTTTTTTTTTATTATGCCACTATTCATTTTTTTAGAAACAGTTTTAAAAAAAAAACCATAGCCGAACTTGCTTAAAATGCTCATTTACCTAAAACTTAGGTAAATAAACCCAAAATGGTTTTAAAAACCTAAGATTTCGTCCACCTCCAAAACGACGAGTTTTCAAAAATTCAGTTACAAAACTTTCAAAAGCTTTCAAAAAAAAAAAGTAACGGAAGGGAAATCTGCGTTTTTTTTTAAAAGAGGGGAAAGTTTTTTTTTAAAAGGGGGCAGAGCATCCACGAGAGGGGGAGGTAGCCGATTGAATTGGAGGCGTTTTTGGTTTTGCAGAGTCTTCCACCACCAGCGCCATTCTTCATTGAACGTGAAGGAGTTTTGCATCTTCTTCAGCCCCAGCCGCAGATCACACAGCAGCAGGAGATCCGGCGGATTCCTCTTTCCCTTCAGCCCCTCAGCAGAAGCCACACGGTTGTTGTTTCTTCTTTGAGTCCAGCAGTAGAGGGCCCAACACAAAAAGGGTCTGCGTTTTCTCTGAGAAGGCTGCGATTTCCTTGGAGAAGGCCCATCTCTGACGGCTGTTTCCCTCTCCATTAGCAACCTCTATTGAACCAAGGTAAAGATCAATACTCTCTCTCTCTCTCTTCAATTTTGCTAACGGTTTTCTTGCTTGCTATCCTTGTTGTATTCCTCGTCCTCTGTTTTTTTTTTTTTTGATCTCCACTCAATTACTTCCAACATTGATTGCTACCCACTTTGGATTTTGATGGAAATAGCAATGTGTGGTCTTTCATTCTTGATGCCCCATCTGTAGTTTTGTATCTCTCTAGTAATTATCTGTGGTGGTGGCCTTTTTTTTTTTTTTTTTATTCACAGAGTGTTGACGTGTGGGTAAAGCCTTAGGTGGAACATTGTAAGGGTGGTAGTTCCAGTTTGGTCAAGAGAGCACTGATTTTTCTTTTATCTTGGGTGAGTTATCATTTTTGGTATCTTTACTTCAAGTAAATGGATCATCTCCCCCTGTTTCTGTGCTGCATGATCTGCACAATAGATTATGATACTGCTAAGCACTGGTCAGGGTCATGTCCTTCCTATTGCATTTCACAGAGGTATTCCATAATTTGCCATCTCATACACTCGAATGATCTGTGATCATTGCTGTCCAGATTACATCTTTTTCCTCAATCCCAATGAAAATTTTGCAAGCAGAAACTGGCTCACCATTCTTGAAATATATGTCGATTAGAGTACTTCCCACAAATACTAGATTCAAATCCTTTCTTCACTATATGGACATATAGTGGCTTTCCAAAATTCAATGTCGTCGAACTTCCAGTTGCAGCAACAACAGCAGCAAATGTATACTCATCTGGATCTTCTGCAGGCTTGTGCTAAAAATTGACAAAACAAGCACATTGCTTTCTCTGTATCAGGTCTCTGGGCATACGCTTCTAACATGAAATTCCATGTAACCAGATCCGATTCTGCAATGCCGGTGAAAATACAATAAGCAACTTCAGGGTCCTCAATGTTGTGGTACATGTCAAGCAAGGAATTCTGCAGTAAAATGTATGAGAATGAGATGGTTTTAATTATTTGGGCATGTACAGTTTCACCCATTAGCCTATCCTCCAATCTGCTGCAGGCATTCAAAACAACAACGAATCGTGAACTGGTTTATCTTAAAATCAGTCAGTAGCATGTTGCAGGTTGATTCGAGTCATGAATAGATTATATACCATGGTGGATTATCCTTTTAACCTGTATATCACTCAACCTGTTCATGAATAGATTATATACCTTACCATTGATTGCATTTTCATCCACAACCTAGATGTGCTCATTTAGAATTGTGGAAGACTGCAGCTTTATGCTCATCACCACAGTCCATCAAAGTGATATGGCTTTTATACCATTTCATGTTTTTCTTAGGTGTCATAATCTATCTCCGCTCTATTGTTTGTATGTTTACCTCATACTTCTCTATACACCTATCTGATGCTGTTAGCATTTGAGCATTTGCCCTTTAAAACCCAACTGCAGTAATGATATATATGAGGCTCCAACTTGTGGAAATAAGCTTAGCAAAAGAGTCATTTTCTGTTCGTTTGGTTTGCTGTGACTTATGGTCACAATATGATATTCAAATTTCTTTTATTCAAGCAATGTAATGTCTTTAAGATCTAGATGTTATTTATTGCCATTCATCTAATTCCTTGGATTAGTTTAGATAATTTCTGTATATACATCAAAATTTGATCATGTATATTGCTAGTGTAGCAATACATGCATTTAACCCATCCTCTTCTTCTGCAAATGTGCAGTCTTGACAATCGGCTATGTTCATGAACGGATATATCCATATCCGTTCATGATCTATATGCCATCTTTGGCATGCTTTGTTATTGGTATATGGGAAAGCTCCATACCCATTTTTATTGAAAAATACATTATAATTTGAGAAATATGGCTGTGTGAAATTACCTACAGAAACTGTATATACCTGTATTTTCTGATTTTACCCATTATATGGAATTTTCCTTTATATGTATATTTTCTTATTATAGGTATATATATATCGATATGTATGTATATCTACCTATATGTATACGTATATATGTATATATATATATGTATATATGTATATATATATACATTTATATATACTTATATATATATATATATCCCTTCATGTGCACTTGTTAGCACATATATTTTCTTTTCTTTTACTTTTCTGTGAATATATCTTCATTACCATATATCATTTATCATAAATTTAAATATTTCTATGTCTACATATATATCTTCGTTGTATATAGTATATATACCCATTTTTTTGGTTATCTTGTACTAACTCTCATTTTGCAGGAAAATCTAGAAGATGCTGATTCCTTGGCTCCATTTCAATTTTTTTACTTTATGTTAACAATGTAACAATCCAATGTAAACCTTGGAATAAGATTTACTTTTACTGCTTAGATTAGGCCGCATCTCATATAGTTTGATTTCAGTAATATCCTGATTCTATGATGCATATATCTCAATTTTCCAAATTCACCGTGGATGAACACGAATGACACGTGCACCAACTCTTAGAGAGTTGATGAACTCGGTGGAGTCCATATTTACGGCCCTAGTCGGAATATGGACGAGACCCAGATCCATCATCTCTCTACCAGTCACATTGAGCCTACACTCTTAGGCTATCTTGAAAATGCACCTCATATTCTCAATGTTTTCAAAATATTGTGAATTAACTCAAATAAACCCTGAATATATTCATGGCCACAGTCAGAATATGTGAAGGATTTACTTTGGCTTAATCCACATTTTTCCAATAAATTTTTCAGAAATCTTTTCAAACTGCATTCATTCATTCAAATCATCTGCATCATTTGTTTTCTCATGATTTTCTCAAGAAATTTTCACTTCATGGAATCGATTTCTCAAGAAACTATGATGATATTCGGAGTTGGATTTCCCAAATCAAAGTTTTCCCGTGATTTTCCTTAAAAAGTTATTTTCTTAAGATCCATTTTCAAAAGGAATTTTAATCTTTCTCAAGAATAAAAAGTTAATTTTCAGATATTTCAAAGATGAAATTCTCAGGATTTCAATTTCCTAAGTTCTAAATTTCCTTCTGCAATGAATTTTCCTATAAATTTTCTATCCTTTTCTTAAGAAAATTCTCAAAGTCCGAGTTTCCCCAACAAGTGCTTTCTTTTTCAAATATTCATCTTTTCTCAAGAATTCCTTTAGTTTTCCGAAATTCTCATTTCTTCATGGTTTTCCAAGTCTTTATAAAATTTCTCAAAATTTTCCTGAGATTCTCATTTCTTCATGGTTTTCCAAGTCTTTATAAACTTTCTCAAGATTTTCTCGAGATTCTCACTTCTTCAAGATTTTCGAAATCTTTATAAACTTTTTCGAGATTTCAAACCTTCTTCGTCTGAGTTTCCTGAGAGATTGATTTCCATCTTTTTCCTGAGAAATGCTTTTCAACTCCAAATGTTTCCTAAGCATACATCATATTTTCCAATTTACATTTTTACCGAATCTCATAACACATGCCTGAATTCTCTGTGTATTTAGGGTAGAACACGATTTCGATAATTTCACTAAGTCAAGCACAATTTTGGTCCTTGGTTCGATTACCCCTGTTAAAGGCGGCAGGAATGGTCGAACCTCGTACCGACAGGTCGAGCCCCATCCCATGGATTTTCCTGCAATTTTCAAAATGGAGGCGAGTATTTCAAAACCATTTTCCAAAATCCGGTCAAGTTTGAAGTGCGAAAGCATTTTCCTCTCTCTTCCGCAGGGAGGGGAAGACGGGAAAAAAATTGCGACAATAACAAGACTGCGGTGTCGATTGGACAGGCTGCGGCTTAACAAACTTCCCTTTCTGTGCTGTAGAGTTCGTTCTTTCGACCCTGGAGTGCCCTGAATTCTTGTTGTGATTTTTCTTGTTCTTCTTGCTGCCAGAACTACTGCTATGGTCTAAGAAATCTGTAAAATAAGCAACGTGTGCTTTCTTCTTCTGCTTAGGATTCCCTCGAACGAAAGGGTAACCCTTATATAGGCCATTGTCCAGTTCTGTTTCGAGCCACTCGGCTCTCTCAATCAGTTTGATAAATGACTTTGCCAGAGATGTAGAGATTAGATTCCTCATAGGCTGAGCAAAGTTGTTCAAAATAATTTGCAGGACGTGCTCCTCTGGGATGGGAACCTTCATTTTGTTACAGGTGCTCCTCCACCTGTGGATGAATTCGCCAGCTCTCTTGTTCTCATTTTGTTTCAAATTGTATAGGTGGTTGAGAGTTGGTGAGGCCTCAATATTGAACATGAAGCGCTCAATAAAAAGATTCATGACTTTATCGAACTCTCGTAGTTCGATAGGGTTGATGTGGTCTGCATACCACCTGGCCGTTGTTCCCTCTAGGCTGCGAGGAAAACAAATGAACAATGCCCTGTTGTCTTTCCTGAAACGACCGCATTCTGCGTAGAATGTGGTCAAATGAGCCTTGGGATTTCCCGTTCTGTCAAACTTGAGGAATTTGCAAGGGAGATTCTCCAGATTGTCATCCCCATCTATGCCGTTGTAGAAGTCTTTGCTAGAATAGGTCTGCTTGCCTTTGCTCTTGTCCTGAATGTCCTTCATTGCCCGGGTCATTTCTCTCATTTGCTCGTGCATCAGATCCTCAACTGGAATGGGTTTGTTTATCGATTTGGGTTCTGCAGCGATCTTCACAAACTGCCGCAGAGGATTCTGATTGTAGACAAACTGCTCTTCCTCTTCTGATTCTTCCTCGGTTGATTCTGATTCCTCTAAAGTGGTGTCAAGTTGGACTTTTTTTCTGACAATCCTGACTTGCTTTTTCACAACTTTCTTCTTTGGTTTGCTCTTTGGAACAACCTTCTTCAGATTGGCATCAGCTTGTTCTGACATCATTCTGGCTATCATCTTCTGGAACAGACGATACATGGCGGGGTTGATATCATCGCCTTTGTTCTGACTCTACCCTCTAACTGATTTGGGAGAGTCCATTGCTTCAATCTCGCTATCGTTGTGCTGAGGAGTTGTCTCTTTCCCGGCTCTTGTCTGAACCATTCTGACAATGCCAATGATTTCTGCAGGATAAAAGGATGGTTAGAGTGCGGAAGAACTTTTGAAAACACATCCTTTTTTAGAAAGAGACAAGAGAGGAGGAATTGATAGACAATTAAAAAGGTTATCCCATCACCAGGGATCGGGTCACCATAAAGCTTGTGATAATTGCATTACCATTTTGCGATAACGAAGAATATGCCTTATTACCTAGGCAAGGTCGTCTATCATGATAAGAGATATTTGAAGAAGAATAGAAGGAAATGTTTCATCACTAGGGATGGGGTCGTCACGAGAATTGTGACCATTTATGCTATAAAACAAGATAAAAGAATAAAATTTGGCCCAAAAATCTTTTTAACAAAACAAAAGTTGAATTTTATTGATGATAAATTCAAAGACAAAGAGAAGGCGGGCAGACAGTTTGCCACCATTCTCAATATTCAGAGGATACATTGGGTCCAGGAAATACAGACAAAGGAATGAAGGAGTCCCAAGTGTATTTGGTGACATGGTATGCCCCAGACCACTGATCCGACTGCAGATCGAATTCTGGCATGTGGCATGCTAGAAAGTGAGTGTTGACACGAACCTGTCACTGCAAGAACTGTCTGAGACACCTCTTTGGATGATAGTTGACACAAAATAAGGGACCAAGCAGTCTGTAACGCTTGCCACGAGCGTAGGTGTAGCAAGAAACAGACTCTCGTCTGTCGAAGTAATCCCAAAGAATCTCCTCCGGATGTAGACTCTCAATCAAAGTTCGATACTGAACGACCGACTTCGGCTTCTTGCTGCTGAACCTGATGGAACTGGCTTTTGATGGCACATGCCGCAAGAACCAAGTCTGTAAGGCATAAGTGCATCCTTCCACAAAAATGGTCTCTCCAAGGAAGAAACGAGTTAAGCCTCGGTAGAGAAAGGCTAGAGCTGCCATGGAAACTGAAAGTTGTCGGGTCTGCTTGCTTCCCCATCTTTGAAAGAGTTGGGCGACTCTAAAATCGATGAAATTCTGACCGTCCTGAAAGAATGCTAATCCCACTGTGCATAGGATCATGGCATGCTTAATTCTGTCTTTCGCTGCTCGAGACAGGGTGTCAACTTCTTCGTAGGCTCCATATTTGCGATAGAGTCCGAACAGAATGATGAACTGACTTTTGTTGATCTCAGTGAGAGGCCAAGATCTGCTCCCTGTTGCTCTGGCTAATGCTTCTCGAATGTCTATCCCTTTGACATTGATCAGGAACTGCTGCTCGACCGGATCATCTGGTTGACAAGCTGGCTCTGGCAATCCCATGATGTCACTAAGTTCGTCCATTAGCAGAGTCATTTCTCTCCATGGGAACCAAAATGTGCAGGTACGTGGATTCCACTGTTCTTCCATAGCTTGAATCAGACTGCCATTGGTGGTTCACTTGCCAACTGTCGATGCCATCTCCAATCCACAATCATCCAAGTGGTCTGGGAACATACGCGAGAAGGTGGCGAACCAAGAATAATACCACCGAGGGAAGAAGGAATGAGACTTGATAACCCAATGATCCGGGGTTCCATCCCTTATTTGATAGAAGATATGATCTCCGGGAAAGACAACATCAAGGGAATTGGAGGCCATTGGAATGATACTGAGGCAAAGAATAAGAGAATTAGATAGAATGCAGGACTTACGGATAGACTCTTGAAGAAAAGAGGATTGACACAACTCCTGGAAATTTTGAAAGATCAAGGGAATTTAGAAAAAGGGATTTCCAGGGTTTTTTAAAGAAATTTGACATAAAAGAGGAAAGAATGTAGGTAGAGGAAAAATATATACCTAGGGTTTTTAAAAATAAAAGGGGAATTTTGAATAATATACCCAGGGTTTTGAAAAAAAGGTTTGATATATGGAAGAGTATAAGAAAACATCGCATAATCCAAGTTGCACAAACAAGGATGTGCACACAGCACTCCCTAAAGGCTGACTCTAAATGTAATATTTGAAATGGCTTGTAGGACCTTAATCCTAACTCTAGGGTTCAGATCATTTGATTCCAATCAAGGTATGCCGATATACTCAAGCCGAAGCTCGAAGTACGTGGCATAGAAATATTTCTTCGATTCTAGGGTAATGGCTTCCCAACATCCTTGAGCGCCTACTGATATACCTTGAACAATGGCCCTTAGGTACGTGGTAGGGGGGTGCGAACCCAAATACGTGGTTCAGTTGTGAGGCTCTCTCCCGAACTATGGTTCAATGAGACAACCCAGCAATGTGAAGACCGGGACAATATAGGTAGGGATGTTTTCAAAGCATCTTCAACATGCATATAAAAACTAGAAAGCTCTAATGCAAGTGTTAAAGAGATAGTTTTAAATGAAAAGAAACATACACTTGCATACATTGTTTGCATTTAATCCCTAAAATTGAAGAGAGTTGTATTTCAGACCTAAGTCTAAGTGAACATGGAATAATCTCCTCAATATGGTCCTACCAAACCATACTTAAATCCTATATGCATTATGTCAACTTAGGACAGAGTCTAGGCTCCTAAGGTTTGCATGGAAATGAAGCTGACATTTAAAGAATAAAGACTTAGATGATATCAAAGCAAAACAAAAAGGCATAGATCCGACCGAACGAAGACGGGTCCCATCACGGTCCCCAAATTCTGTAATCATGCAAAATTTTTCCTCTCGTTCCTCTTTTCCTTCTCTTCGCCTTTCTAGCCTCTATTCCCCTTTTTTAAAGGGGAATAAAAAGATAGAAAAGAAGAGAGAATGAGAAAAGGAGAGAAGAGAGAGGAATTCTTTTGCAAGGTCTCATCTGACCAAAATTTTGAAAATGTTTTAAAATCACTCGCCTCTATTTTAAAAATTAGCGAGAAAATGGAGAGACGGGATTCGCTCGTCGGTACAAGGTTTGACCGTTCCTGACGCCTTTACCAGGGGTAATCGAACCAAGGATCGAATTTATGCCTTTTGCTTTGCTAAAATATCATCTAAGAATTTATCCTAAATCTAAATGCAAAAAGAATCATGCTTGTGTGAATACAAAGATGTATGCTCTTTTGAGAAAATGATTTGAAAATTTCTAAGTTTTTTGAGATGGAGTGAAAAAATGATTCAAAGAATTAAATTTTGATTTTAGATTTTGAATCCAACTCAGAATTTGAAATGGATCTGAAAGAAGAAACTTGAATTTCCAAGTTTTGGAATGATCAGGATTTGGAGAGATAAATTTGTGGATGAAGAGAAAAGGAATTTAGAATTGGAATTTTGAGATAAGAATGATTTTTCAAAGCCATAATGGACTTTGAATTGGGTTCGATTTTCAAGAATCAATTTTAAATTCAATATCTAAACAAGAATTGAATTTGAATTTAGACTTAAGAAATAAATTTGAAATTGGATTTGAAAATTGGAAATGAATTTAGACTTGAAAATCTAGAATGAAATTTTGATCTGAAGTCTAGTATCCAAGATGGAACTGGATCTGATATCCGAGATGGGGTTTTGATCTGGATTCTGGAATCCTAAATGGAATTGGATCAGGAGTCCAAGATCCAAGATGAAGCTGAATTTCTGGAGTCCTAAATGGAATTGAAGCTAAAGTCTAAGATCCAAGATGAAGTTGAATTCTTAATCCTAAATGGAATTGGAACTGATGTCTGAGATCCAGGATGGAGTTGGATCTGAAATCTGGAATCCTAATGGAATTTGGATCCGAAATCTGAGATCCAAGATTGGATTGGGATTGACATCTGGAACCTAAAATGGAATTTGGATTCGAAGTCTGGGATCCAAGATTGGATTGGAACCGGAATCTGGAACCTAAATTGAATTGGATCCTAATTTTGGAATTGGAAAAAAATCCAAATGGGATTTTTGAAGATGGATCTAGGTTTTTTAGAAACCCAAAAATGAATTTAAAACTTGAGAAAAATCGAATTTTGAGATTCAGAATCAATCTCAAACTTTGATTTTGAATTTGAGGATCAAGACTTTGAAGATAGAGAACAAACTTGATTTTTAAAGTTTGATTTCGAAATCAGAAGATGAATCAAAAATTTCAAAGTTAAATTGAACTTTGAAATTGATTTTTGAGATATTGATTTGAATTTTGAATTTGAATCTTGAAAATGAATTTGGAATTTCAAAGTTGATTTGAACTTTAAAATTTGATTTAAATTGGGAATTGAAGTTTGAATGCAAAATGAACTTGAAATTTCAATGTCAAATTGGACCTTGAAATCGAATTTTGAGTCTTGAAAATGAGATAAAATTGAATTGGAATCTATAAATAAGGATTGATTTGAGAAATGAAGAAGATACCCAAAATCGCTTGGATTTTTTAAAAAGAATATGATGCAATTCTACCCTAAATAATGAATGAATTTAAGGAATTTGAAAATTGGATTTGAAAAGCATATTTCATTCTTTAAGTGAATCAAAATAAGATTGAAGATATAATACATCCCTGACTATGTTCATTTGAATGCATTATATAATAATCATATTTGAATTCAGATGAAGAATAAAACACATTTTGGTGCTTTTATAGAGTTTAAAATGAAATTAACTCTCAATATATCCTGACTATGGCCATTGATATATATTTTGAGTTAATTTTAATTTAAGCTCTGATAAAAGAAGAAAATATTTAAAATATGATGGTTTTTGAAGAGGGATCCAGTGTTATTCCATAAAAGATGAAAATCCTAAGCTTTGTTCACATCCTGACTATGGCCATTGATGCAAATCATCAACTTAGGATTTAATCACCTCCTATTAGAATGGTGCATGTGCCATTCGTGTTCCCATCATGTAAAATTTTGAGATGAATCAGAAAATATGAAACAAGTATTAGTTACGTGCTCATACATTCTAATCTTGTGCAGGGAATATAAGATTTTCATTATATTCTAGTTATTACATCATTGGATAGGAATTAAAAATCCTACTCTAAGAAGGAAAGTAGCACTTTTCACATGTTTCCTGCAAAACAAGGTTATCACAAAAGTAAATGAAAAACACTTATGCTAAGAAATAATATACATATGGCTTGAATATGATGCTTATGTTAGACGAAAGATACATATGGCTATGCTTGAATGATTATACTTTAGGCTAACCAAGGGACACCCATGGATAGTCCGAATGATATGTTTAGGTTAATTGAAAATTGCATATGAAAAACTTAAGCTATAATGGAAATGTGTGTAGAGATGTAGTACCTAAGCTAATAGATAGTATGCACACATGTTAGCCTAGGTATAAATGCTTATGCTGAAGGAGGAATGTAGGTATTAAAAATGAAAGGCCTGAGCTAATGAGGAGATGCAGATGAAATTATCTAAATAATATATTCATGACAAATGAAAAGTGTATGATGTATATCCTAAACAATATATTTTTGCTAAATGAAGATGCATATGAGAAGGCAGGGGGCTGTGTAATGATGTACAGGTAAGTAGGAAAATGAAGTTGCAGTAGTTGGCTATGAATGCAAGTGGCTGGAACTATGGGAGTGTAAGAAAGGTAGTGACAAGTGGGCACACGGTGGTGAAAGTAGTGGTGCAAAATGGTCCTGCTATGAGCTGTGCTTAATGTTATGCCTAATATATGAAGCCATAAAGGTCATGCCTGAAACCGAAAGACCACATGGTCAGGGTGCTAGGTGACACACAGGTAAGGTATGAACTATCATTGACACAAGTAAAACGTGCTGACGATTGATATGGTAACCAGCTATGTGGTATGCAGAAATGTCGTGAGAGATGGGATATTATATGATATGTAATGAAATACTGTGTAACACACATAAACATAATATACCCATAGAGATGATATACAAGGCACCTAGATGACCAACACACCTAGGCTGAAGCTACTGTAGTGGATACATGATTTATGGCAAATTCCATATGCAAGGAATAACATTAATATGCAGATGAAAAGGGAAATTTGCAAATTATGTAGGTGACAGTGATTAGCAAGTGACTAAGAATGAATGCAAAGAGGTGATGACTGGTATTGCAAGGTAATATGCTGATGGTGAATGTTACAGAAGCTATTGTTGGTGGTAGAGTTCCAGCCAAAAAAAAAAAAAGCTACAGAGAAAAAGAAAAAAAAAGAAAGAAGAAGATATGGACAAACCTGAAACCAAGTATGACAGTTATCATCCAATTACATACTAGATTCCACATGGCCAACAGAGTTCTATTAGCATCAGTTTTGAATGGACCATAAGGCAGAAAAAAAAAAAAACTAATTCCAGCATATGGGTATGGCAGATATATACTGAGTCGGGGTGGATAGCGCATGGTGCTGAACAGAGTGATAAGAGCACACTATTATTTAGAATTTTATCCATAGTGGACTTACCTTTTCGGGTTTATGCTATTTTCTCAGCAATCAAGATCATCACTAGGACCAATGGACTCTGTTCCAGCTTCTAAGATGAAATTCTTCGCTTTGTACCTGCAATCAGACGAATTAGAACTTCTGGACATCTAGAATTGTTGTGATATTTACGAGGGGCTGCAACTTTGCCTCCATCACGATAATAACTACACCCCATGAAGAAGTATTTGCTCATCTTACAGCTACAGGAAATCAGGAATCATACCCAAGTGTAATTATATACCCATCCTTTTCATGTCATCTCTGCAGGATTTGAAATGACTTTGATACATGAAAGAGGGAAGGCGTATGCTGAAGCAATATAAACTTCAGAGCATACAATACTCAAAGTAGCATAGTAGACCACTCCCATCATTCACTGTATCGACAATAGCAGATGAAGAATTCACAAAATCGTGGATAGACACAGCAACTCGGTAGGTGAAATGAAAGCATCTGAATTGTCAAGCACTTTATACAACTTCAGGTCTCCATTAGAACAACCAGTTACCATGTGACATATATAGAAGCATTATCCACACACCCAACGAGAGAATTCCCACTTTTATGGGACAGCTGATGCTGCCGCACCATCACAGACGACAACCACGCCTGTAATAATATCACTATTCTGATGATCAGGACACTGGTCCACATCAAAACAATAATTTTCATCAGAAAACGCATATCCATGTGTACACATTTTATCAGATATAATAATTCCAAGGAAGCAACTGCCAACCGAATCATCTGGATGCACAACGAATCTCCATGACAGAATCTGGAAACTAAAGATATGGTTGATGCGATTATGCAGAGCTCAATTTCACAGGAATTCGCGAATCATCTGTAGCATTATCATTATGATATATATGTTGCTTTACCACAGGATGCGCCAATGAAAGACTCAGAAGCCCAATGATAATGTCCAAGATATTAAGCAAATCACACAATTGTTGATATGAACCCATATCACGGTGAATGACAATGCTATGAACATGATCCTATTTGAGATAACAACTTTAAAACAGTAGAATAAGAAAAATTAATAGAACGAAAGATATCTTCTCCATCACAACTTGTAAAAGTGTGATCTCAGGAAATACCATTTACCAAGAAATGAATTAGCAAATTCAAGTCGCCATCTGCAGAAATGCAACTCAGAAAATATAAATTGCTATAATGGATCAATGATCCCAGATCTCCAATTGCAGGAATGTAAGAAAGCCATGGGTAAAAAAAAAATGATCAGACTCCATGAATATCTAACAAAACCAAATGCAGTAAAATAATTGAAACATTGTCTACTATTAGTAGCCGATTGATTAAAAGGTAATCAAAACCGGGAGATAAAAGGGGTGAATCGGACCAGAAATGTTGCTCATAGATCATATACATAATTTAAATTCAAGTATTGAAACAAAAATTAGGAAAAGGATACACGGTAAAGGAAATATAGATGCAGAAACACGATTTAAGTGAGCATAGATACTTATATCGAGACGACAAAGACGGAATGCTTTTACAGACATATGAGAAATTAAAAATCAACAAAATAAAAAGGGAAAGAAAAAAAAAATCTAGACAGCGACTATCATTAAGACAGGAAGAAGAAAGGTATGGATCTAAGCTATATATAAAAAAAGTAGTAGAAAAAAAAAAACTTGTTGGAATGCAAGCACTTTGTTGATGTCGAACAGGATGGGTCGATTTGCTATAAACAAATCGCTGCCACCAATGGTGCTTTAGTAAAAAAATAGGAAAATCAAGAAATCAAAATTAAAAGGGGGGGGGGGGGGGGGGGAAATAGAGGATATTCACCGCGATTTGCTGAAACTTTAGGGCTTTTGAAAGCAATCGGATGGTGGCTTCCACCTTGGCTTTACAGGCTATTGTTGGTTTTGATCAGACTCCGTAGCTTTTTGAATCACAGTCGACCCTCAGCCACGGATGTAATCGATTATTGATGGCTCGAGACCCGATGGATGGTGTTGCAAGAGGGGATTCGTGGATGACTGAGGGAGTCTGATGGTGGAGATCGATCTTTGGCGAATGATGGATGATCTTCTTTCCCCTCCTGTGCGTGTTCTTATAGGAAAACAGACGAAGGCTCAAGAAGTGTGAGACCGTTGAGGATGAGCGGAGGAGGAAGATGGTAGGAGGATTTTGTTGGAGATGGAGGGTGGATGGATCCATCGATCCATCGAGGGGTTTGGTGATGGAAGAGGAGGAAGGAAGGCGTCCTCTGGATGCTTTGAGAAGGAGAGAATGCAATGGAGAGAGAAGAGAGAGAGTCCGAAAACCTTAACTCGACTTTCTGAGGGTTGTAAAGGGGCTTTTTCCAAAATTTTCCAAAAAAGGGTCTTTTAAATTTTTTTTTCTCAAAACGGGTTTTTAAAGCCATTTTTCTGCAATTTTACTATTTTGATTTTTTTTTGTTCTTTTCCGCATATATATATATATATATATATATATATATATATATATATATATATATATATATATATATATATATATATATGTTGAATCTTTTTGGTTATTTTCTATTTTTTTATGATTTTGGAAATAAAACTCTAAAATCTAAGAAATACGAGGGACCAAAACTATTTTTTTCTATTTTTTTTTAGAAATATTTATGAAAAGAGTAGTTTTTTGAGGATTCAAGATTATTCTTTGAAAAATTCTTCAGAAAATGGGTTTGAATTCAAAATTTTGAGAAGATTTTCGAGTTTTTAACCTCGAATCGAAAAATATAGAGTAAATGGATCCAAATGGATATCGGATCAAATGTCTGAGCCCTTTTAGAAATTATTTTTGGTAAGTTTGAAAATTTTGTTTTAAAAATTGGACAACGAAGCTCAGATTTAGATCTTGACAATGGATCCGGATCCGAAATTGAGTCAGATGTATAAAAAATGAATTTAATTTCAGTAAAATCTGAGAAATAAATTGGAATTTAGATTTAAAACTGACTCGATTACTCGGAAAATGGGGTCAGGGGCAAAAAGGGAATATTTACAACATTTTGAAAAATTTGGGGTGTTCACACTTATGCCATCATTCACCTTCAATACCAACCTGTACTCTGCTGTGAACTCTTCATAGTGGCTCACAGTTTCTGTAGTTCACAGTCATCGCCTATATTAGCATTACCTAAGCACCATACCCTCCATTCCCATTGTTGTAGTTCACATTCAATATACAACATGCCCCAGCATCCCATCAAGTGCACAGTAGGGCTTTTTCCCCACTTCATTACCTCTTTTACATTACAGCCCACTTGACCCTCATGCATTGATCCACCCCTTGGCATAAGTTTGCATTACACCTTCATTATCAAACATTCCTCACTGCACCTAGACACCCACTCATTCTAGCCACCTGACTGTATCCCAGGTATGACTAATATATCTCACCTGCGGTTGCACCTAGTATAGTTATACATTTTCACCTTTTTGTATATGCCTTCAGCCTTGATTAGGCATCAACATCTCATATTATATGAGCATTTTAGACCAGTTGGATAGCGGCATATCATATAGTATAGGCATTTGTGTCAAACTCAGGCATATGTACATATCTTCCTCATTAGCATAAGCACTACATGTGCATTTCTTTTCATATATGTTTTCTCCTTTAGCATGAATGCTTGCCTATACATCTCTCAAATCGATGTGTATATATGTATATATTTCTCTCATTGGCATGTATGCATATATTTCCTTTATTAGAGGTAGATATCACACTTAGCTATAAATATGTCAATTTTGCCATGATATATTCCATATCTTTAGCCAATTGCTTTGCATTAACCTCGTTTTGCAGGGATGTATGAAAAATGTTGACTTTCTCTCTTACATTAAAATTTTATCATCTAAAATCCCCTTTCAATGATGTAATAGCTAGATCA
This sequence comes from Nuphar pumila, assembly GCF_984573655.1. NCBI lineage: Eukaryota > Viridiplantae > Streptophyta > Magnoliopsida > Nymphaeales > Nymphaeaceae > Nuphar > Nuphar pumila. The sequence continues at coordinate 57,342,282 of NC_143258.1, forward strand.
TAATGAGAATTTACATTTTCCAGTCATAGATTAGAATGTATGAGCATGCATATTTTCTAGAAATGTTTGTTACATATCATTTTCTCTTTTATTCACGAATGAGAACACGAATGACACACACACCATTCTAATAAAAGGTGATGAAATCCTAAGTTGATGATTTGCATCAATGGCCATAGTCAAGGTGTGAACAAAACTTAGGATTTTCATCTTTTATGGAATAACAATGGATCCACACTGGATCTCTTCCAAAAATCATCATATTTTTCTAAAAAATTTCTTCTTTTATTAGGGTTTAACTTGAAATTAACTCAAAATATATATCAATGGCCATAGTCAAAATATATTGAGAGTCAAATTCATTTTACACTCTATAAAGGCACAAAAATGTGTTTTATTTTTCATTTGAATTTAAATATGATTATTATATAATACACTTTATGACCATAGTCAGAAATGTATTACATCTTCAATCTTATTTCAATTCACTTAAAGAATGAAATATGCTCTTCAAAAACCCAATTTCAAATTCTTTTAATTCATTCATCATTTAGGACAGAATTACATCATATTTTCAAAATTCTTTTTCAAAATCAAAGTGATTTTGAGATATATTTTCAAATATCTTCCTCATTTCTCAAACCAATCTTAAATTTTTATTCCAATTCATCTTTGTGTAATTACGAGGTTATATTGCATAATTAAGTAAATTTTGGTTGTGCCTTGTATTTCTGCCTTATACGTGCGACCCGAAAATCGCGTAGATATACTGTGTAAGTAAGAAGTGCCTAATTCTTGATGAATTAAGCTTTAAAATTTTAAGGGTCGATTTATAATATGTTTTTATAGTTTGTCCCTGAATTTGGGATTTATACAACGTAAAAACCTCGTCAGTGCATGTGAATTACGAGTTTTGGACCCGAAGTCATATTACGCTTTATTCTTGCAAACGAAAGGCAATTTTATTGCAAGGCCTTGACCATCTCGTATTAAATGAGGTTATTTAGAGCACTAAATGATTTATTTGAATTCAATTAATATTTTAGTGCATTAATTATGCATGGTTTTGAAATATAACAAGTGGCAATTTTTGGATTTGGAGCGGATCAACTAGTTGAGGACCCAAATCCATTGGGCGTCCTCTCTAGTGGACATCCTTGGTCATGGTTGACCAGATGGTCAAGGTTTGACCAGCTGGGTGGCACTTTTGAAAACTTTTGCATGGCATTTGAAAAGGAGGCCACTATTGGCCCTTGGTCTTTTAAAAAACCCCATCATGAAGCATCATGAGGGGCGACTTTTTAGAAAAGGAGCATGGGGCTGGCGCCCCATGGTAGTTTTGTAAAGTTTTCAAATGAATTTAAATGTTGAAAAACGATTGGGCATAGCCAAGGGGCAGCCCATGTTATTTCCTCAAGTTTTAAAGGTTTTTCTAAAACCCTTTCAATGGCATAATTGAAAACCTTTTCAAAAGTTTTAAAACACCTACATGCATTGGGGTGGGTTTCTAGGAGGGGGACATGGAGCACCCCAGCCCTCCATCCTAGCTGGGTAAATCCCAGTCGTCCATTAGTAAAACCCTACCTATTTAGTGTTGTGACGAGAGAGAAAGAGGCATTTCCCTAGATGTTTTTCTTGAGGAGATTCTCTTTCCTCCTCCCCTTTCTTCTCCAACGTGAGTTAGTACAGAGTGAACATTGCTGCAACTCCAACCGTGTACACCTTCTCCTTCTTTTCCACTAAAGCCTCGTAGGTGAGACACTCCTACTTATGTCCATAAGTGTGGTTTTCAATGGAACATTTGGGTTTCTCCCATTATCGATTTTCTTGAGCTAGCTGTATGCATGTTGAATAGGGTTTCGTTTTGAGCAAGTTTACATGTTCATGCATTAATGAGAGTTTCCTTTTTGCATACCTCATTGTGGGTTTGTTTGAGCAACAGTGTGGGTGTTTCTATGTTTTTCGTGAGCTACTACATGTTTAACTTGAAATAGTGGATTTTAATGGTGTTCTTGCATGCATGGAGATTGTGTTTTTGTTTTGACACGATTGCATGTATTTTCGATGTGCAATGGAGTATAGGTACCAAGTAATCTTTCTTTTTGGGTTCGGTGTGTCTTTATTATCCTTTGCACGGCCATACGTTATTCCCAATTGGTTTGTTTGGTATGTAGCAGCCACGGTTCTGCCCCGTAATGGCAGAAAACCATGCTGCCAAGGCTTTCACTATTTTTCCTCTTCGGTTGGCAAGGAGGCACCGCTTCGGCCTAAGCCTAGCAAACTCCCTATTCGGGTTCACCCTTGTTGGGTGCTGCTGGTTGAGGTCAAGCAGGCCGAGCCATGCTTGAGAGGCCCGTTTTCACCTTTGGTTTTGGCCTTGCGCTTTGAGTTGGCGGGCCATGAAGGCCACAACCTTTCATGGTTCCATTTTCTGCTCGGTCCATGTTCTTTTTTTCTGTACGCGGGAATTTGTCCAGGCTGCTGGACATGTCCAGCAGCCAGTGACCAGACCGTTCTAGCCGAGCCACCTTCCTCTTCCTTTTCCCTTGTGGCGCAGCGTGAGCATGGCCGAACCCACCAAACCGAGTGGGTGTGGGTCGGTTCGATGTTTGGCCTGACATGGTCTGGACCGAAATGGTCCAGACCTGTCAAAGGCCGCCCCATGCAGGTTCGTTTGGGGGTTTGCCCCTCTTTCACCTTTTCAGTTTTGGTGCCTTTGTGCCAACACCCAATTTGGGTGGTTGGTGCATTAGCTCTGGCCTAACATGGCCTGGACTGGGTTCAATCCAGACCTGTTAGAGGCCCCTAACCGAACCCAGTTTCGGCTCAAGACTCTTTTGTTTTGTGCCCAGCTTAGAGCTGGTGATGTTTGGGTTTGCCGCAGCCTGGCTGCAGTAAGTAGGCGCAGCTGGGAGCAGGCCAAGGGCCTGAACCCCTTTGTTTTGGTGGCAGCAGTGCCACGGTTTGGGTCTGGATATTAGTACAGTCCCTACCCTTGGTAGTACAACCCATATGTGGGTCTGAATCAGTCGGTTCAGACCTGGGCCCTTGCCTTTTTTCGGCTATAGTCGGTACGTATATGCGTACAGGCTCTTTTCCAGAGCCCGGCACACTTAGCCCTATTATTTCAGCCTTGTAATAGGTAATTTTTGGTGCTTGGTGACAGCATAGTTGTTGTCTTCTTTTTGGTTTTGCAGCGCTGCCCAAAGCGTGGCCTACATTGTGAGGGTTGTGGCGGCTCATGGCATCGGGTGTATAGTGAGCTGACCGACCCATGTCCAGCCTCCTTGACGCTTTAGTCCTTGACTTTTGACAGCCTTTGCGTGTAGTTAGAAAACCTTCGGGCTGCAGCCTATGGAGCTTCAAGGACACTCGTAGCACGGGGTCCAATACCTCTACGGTTTTGACTCATTGCGTCGCAACAAATGGTGCGCACCGACCAAAGCAACATATGTATTTTTGGTTACGAATGTATAAAATAATGTTGAATTCATCATCATGGTGTGATGGACTCTTACTTGCGTATGTGTGTTTGCTTTGCTATAGAATGCAATTTTTGTGCTAATGGCACCCTATCAAAGGTTTCTAAATAAAATAAGAGGGTTTGCGTAGTTAAGGAGTCATTGGCTCGTGTCAATGAAATATACCGTTGTCAATTCCCTTGTCATACGTGATTGTCATTGTGACATTTTGTTATGCTTTTTGAAAAACTATGGTTCTTACGATAGTGAGAAGTTGACGACGCTTCAATTGTACTATACGGCACGACCAACCACGTGTCTATTTTATACAATCATCACGAGTTGATGTTGTGAGAGATCGTAATGAGCTACGTACTATATATATATATATATATATATATATATATATATATATATATATATATATATATATATATATATATATATATATATATATATATATATATATATATATTGATAAACCCACCAATGTGGGTAATGTCAATGCATATCCCTGTACACGTGCTTGTTTCGCTTAGAATGCAAATCGTTGCAATTGATGCCTTCATGAATGCCTTCACATAAAGTTATATTTACTTATGAAACCCATAGTGTATATCAACAAATTAATGCTATCATCATATTCGTTGTATTTGAATGTATGTTTCAGCTTTGGGCAAATTATATGTTTTCCCTAAGCGTGAAGGGAGTTTGTGGCACACTTATGTATAGTCGCAGTCTTATGAGACCTATAAAACTGTTGGAACTCCTTGGCGAGTCCAGTTGCGGGCAATGGCCCCACTTAGAGAGACGAGCTCGCTTGTTGTTGCGATGCATGGTTTAAGAACCTTGGCACAGCTTCTGAGTCACACTTTACCATGACAAATGCTTCTAATTGTCCCATCATAGCATGTAATGTCTGTATTGACACTTGACTAGTTCTCGCACTTGTGACATGGTGCACATACGTGTCCATATGTATATGTATACAATTCACGATGTCACATCAATAACTTTATGTTCTGTGATGCGTACCTCTTCTGGTTGCCATCACTATCCTTGGTGGTTCTTTCGGGACCAAACCCATTTAGTCTAGTGGATTCAGTCCCAATAGTGTGCGAGATAGGGGACAGTACAATTTGATGATTATTCTCCTTCTTCAGTTGAACCCTTATGGGGTGTTACCACCTCGTCACGGGTGTTGCCGCAGTTCGGCGGCACAACCCAAACCGGGCAGGCCTGTGTGCGCTTAGTGTCTTTTACATTAGTGTGGTTGGTAAGGCTGCTGACCCCTTTGGGAACTATTCCAACATAGCTCTTGGATTCTTCCTTCCTGTTTGTCTCATTCTCTAATTTTGTCAGAGGGCTCCAGACTCCAGCCTATGGGGCTGCATTTATACCTACGACTCACAACCTGATGAACCTGCTATGTAGGTCTGTACCGTTGTCTAGACTAGCGGGCAACATAGGTTCGCATAGTAGTATCACCTTTATGGTGTTTTGGAGACTTTAATGCCGAGTTGTGCGATTGCAGCACTTTGGCTGCAATCTACTTAGTGGTACTGCGACCTTTGGGCAAGAGTTTGGCCTTGTTACAACCAGATTGGGTTGTCGCTGTTGGGGTTTTGGTGCAGCAAGTGTTCGAGCTTCGTCCTTGTAGTGACGTAGTCCTTTGCACGAGATGGCTAGTTGACTAGTCGTACCTTCCCCATTGCATGACATAGTTGCCACTTTACCCTTTTTCACCGACTGTCTCTGTCGCTGCCTCGATAGCAATTATATGTGGTTAAATATGTATATTGTTATGCGTGCATTGGTATGCTAAATGCATCGGAGTTAGCCCTCTCCGTTATGTGTGGTTTGTCAAATGTAAAGCATGTGAACGCTTGTGTGTGATATGATTCACGATAACCATGTGCGTAATGGTTTGCATGAGATTAGATCATCCGAATGCTTTGGTTTGATGATTCGAACCATGTGTCTTCTCCTAGGTGTTTATGACAATTGGCTATTGCACACCTTTCGAGGTACTTGTCACTCGTTATATAGCTACGAGATTCACGAGGTTTGAGTGTTGTTCGACAATACTCTGTGTATCCATATCATAGACCTCTTTATCAAGTCATTTTCGGGCTATAGACCCACTTTGCAAGATGAGCTCGCTTACACTAAAAATACATGTTTTGTATGCTTGTGCACACCACTTTATCTGTTCGAATAGTTGCTTTGACATGGCCAAATGTTTCTAACTGTCTCATCGGGAGGCTCATTGTTCTGTAATGGTGCATTAGCTTGATGGTGTACTTGTCGTAGTCAGCACATGCGTGACTACTTGCACTTGAGGTTTACTCGCTTAGTTCATACTATTTCATTGAAGTATGATACTTGTTCACACTTGATGTTCAGTACACACTTGTGTTGTTTTGCCTTGTTTGTGGATATTCGAGTGCCATTGTAATGTTTTAGAGAAAATGCTTTATGTGTTGGAATATTGATGAAATATCATATGCATATGAATGTGTATTTGCTTGTACACTTAACTGTCTCTCAGAAATGAAATACGCAATGCCTCTGTATTTATAATTGTGAAAAAGTTAGAACCCGTGATACTCTTACACATTGCACTTGGCACATCCGGACACAGTTATTGAGTAGTGCGTACCCTAAGGAGGTACATTGCTTGAGGCTTTGGTAAGCGCACCACATGCCCTTACTTCATGAAATGAAAAGACTGAACACCATAGGGTATGATTAATGATATGACTTGATATGGGCTCAGTTGGAGTCTTCGGACAGTGGCCCTTGTGTTGTGTGGACTCTTGTGTGATATACCCTGAATAAGAAATGAATAAAATGGTGTTATGACTGCTTTCACGAGCAGTGTGCTCTGTTGGCCGCGTGAGGCTGAGCACGTGGATGTGCAGGCCAAGTCCTCGTTTTGCGTACCCTGCGGGGACCACGAGGCAAATTCCTCGTTGTGAGGTATGATTGAACATGAGCCTTAAGAAAGATAAATCTGCTTTGCCCCATTCACAAAATGGTTCACCTTGGGAGAGGGTGAATGGTACAACCCTGAGTGACTTGTCGTTACTACGACACGTGTTTTGACAAGAGCCGTAGTGCCCTTTGGCTTCCAGTCACTCAGAGTTAGGGAGGTCGAGGTTACTTTTTTAGGAACTCACTACTACAGTAGTATGGATTGCAATCCTTGCCTATGCGAGTATTTTCTCCTAGCAGTGTGCTGCTCGCATGAGGTTGACTCGGTCTGTAGCTTCCCCGGTTACCACACTATAAGTTGAATAACAGACGCCGGGTGCATGTCTCACAGAATGCGAGGTTCCTTTGCATACCCGAAGGAGTAATTAGAAGAACTTAAAGACTAACCAATCAGCTGACTTACTGTAGTTGCTACTTTACATAGTTTGTGCTTCAGTTGCCCTCCTTGTTCAGTTATTACTTTGGCTGCTTTATTGTTCAGCACTTGGTATTGTTTGTTACTGCCTTGAGTGCCTGCTTTACAGTTATTTCAGCTATTATTATAGTCGTTTGCTGCTTAGTACTCGTTACCGTTCAGATTGGCTGTTTTAGTTACTTGTTGTACGACTGCTCTGATTGCTTGTTTGTTTCCAGCACTTGTTACGATTACTACAGCTTGTTACCTTTCAGTTGACTTGTACTTGTCCCCTTTTTGCACTTACCTGACACCATTCATAGCACATTTGATTATTATGTTCTTTGATGCATACTTTACCAATTGATATGGATTGTGTAATGAATTAGCGTAGTTATTGCTCTATGAGTAGTTTTGTACTCTTGCTCATGCTATGTATTGACATGTATAGCTATGCTTCATTTTCCACACTTTGGTATATTGTGTTTGGTTTGTCTCACCAGCTCGAAAGAGTACTGACCCCGTTTTATGGGGATACAGGTTGTTTAGGCATGCGATGGAGCTCGATGTGCTGCAGCGGACTCTGAACCCACACTTCTGACACTTGTTGGATCTTGGCAGTTTGTTTTTGTATAAGGGAAATGATTTGTACTATTTGTAAATCTATTAAATAAAAAGTTGTTTCCTTTTCTGTTGTTCTCTGTAGCCCGCCCAGAGTTTCCACTTGTTTTCCCTTTCAAGATTTTCCGCACTTGTGCTCTCTGGTTTTCAAAAAAAAAAAAATCCTAAAAATCCAAAGGATTTTCCGAGTAGAAATTCTGGGGCGCCACAGTTATGGTATCAGAGCAGTGTTTTAAAATAGTTAAAGAAGTGTGGTTCAAGTCTCTGCAAGCATCGGCCATCGCACTATAAGTATCTCTAATTCAGTTTTGTTGTTTCATGACTTGTTCTGCTTGATTTGCTGACTTTGTGTGCTTTTCGGGTGTCGTTTGATGTGAGACCCCATTTCATTTTTAAGCCTCATGTATCGGGCTTAAGTTATCGATTGTTGGAACCTAAGGGTTCATTCGCGCTTGCGAACCTAGTTTCCCAAGTTGTTTCGAGTAGACTTCTGCGAGAGTTGAAGCTTTTGAGTTGGATCTAGGGGACTACTTGCGTAGTTCGCCCTTCTTGTTCCACATTGTATGGTGGGGACGATTGATTTATCGTAGCAACGATCGAACTATTATCCTAGTCATGTTAAGCTTGAGATGACTTGTTTACGCATGCTTTTTGTAATGCTTATAGTGGCAGTGATAAGTAGCATAGTGTGAATCTCCTTTATGATACGATCGTGTTGCTATCTGAATAGAATTATTGAGAGCATGCGACGGATGATTAGATCCGATGTATGATTTTGGTTCATGGAACCTTGATTGAAGGAATGTGTGATTTTGTTTTCTGATGTGCCATGTGAAGTGGTGTGATACATGTAGCTGTGTTATGTGCCTAAACCTTAATTAGTGGTTTCTGACCCTGAGTACTGTCAATTGTCTTGATCAATCGATTGTATTGATGTATTACTGCGTATGCATCTATGAGGGTATGTATGACCAAGACCAGGTAATCCGACTAGCATGGTGAATCTCTGTGAGGAAACATTGTCCAAGACCGGGTAGCTGCAGAGACGATGAACTGTGAGGAAGTGTATTGTCCAAGACTAGGTCAACCATCTAGGACGGTAAATCCATGTGAGATTGTACGTTTCCCAAATCTGGCGATCCGGCGGATAAGTTGTGTGATATTGGTTTTTCTGATATGGATTGATATAGCTAGTTGTGATCTATAAGTTTGATCATTCCAACGATAGCGGCTGATATGGTGTCATTTGAGATTGTTCGTAGTTTGTGTTTCTATGTCTTGTGGTTGCACAATTGAGTGGCAATGTGACTTTGTTTGAATTGTAATGAATGTTGCCTGCTTTTGTGTGTTGTGTGCTCGTGATTTATGTATGATTGTTGTGATTATCGCTTAGCGAGCAGGGTTGTTAGATCTCTTGATTGATTTGTTGTGTCTTTTCATCATGATAGATGACTCAGGAGACTAGATGCAATGATATTTTGAGTGTTGTGAACAACCTTGCAGAGGTTGTGCAACGACAAACGGTAGCGATTCAGCAGTTAGATGTGAATCTTCAGCTCGTAACCCAAGATAGGCAGAATAATAGTGCAGAAACCTATAAGCTATCCATAAATTTGAATCTCCCTACTTTTGAGAACAAGACCAACCCTGAGATTGCCGAGCCGTTGATACGTGAGAGAGAGCAGAAGCATCAGAAAATATCTCAGAACCGCCAACGTAAGCGATCCCAGTGATCGATTGTCCAGCAAAAGCGACCACAACGACCAGAAGTTCAGCGGAAGTGTCGACGATGCGACGTAGATCACGGTCTTGGAACTTGTCCTCTCTTTGATGGCAAGTGTTTTAAGTGTGGACAACCCGGGCATGTTGCCAGGTTTTGTCCCAAGAAGTCAACGGGAGACTTAGTTGTGGCCGATTAGGCGCTGTCAGACGAGATCTGACCATTTTGTTATTGCTCCTTGTTTTGTGATTTCGAGGACGAAATCCTTTTTAAGGAGGGTAGGATGTAAGGTCTGCGAATACTTTTGAGGAGTTTACTGCGTACTTAGTGTTGATATGTGTGCTTTTGTGTAATTACGAGGCTATATTGCATAATTAAGTAAATTTTGGTTGTGCCTTGTATTTCTGCTTTATACGCGCGACCCGAAAATCGCATAGATATACTGTGTAAGTAAGAAGTGCCTAATTCTTGATGAATTAAGCTTTAAAATTTTAAGGGTCGATTTATAATATGCTTTTATAGTTTATCCCCGAATTTGGGATTTATACGACGTAAAAACCTCGTCAGTGTATGTGAATTACGAGTTTTGGACCCAAAGTCATAATACGCTTTATTCTTGCAAACGAAAGGCAATTTTATTGAAAGGAGTTTACCATCTCGTATTAATTGAGGTTATTTAGAACCCTAAATGATTTATTTGAATTCAATTAATATTTTAGTGCATTAATTATGCGTGGTTTTGAAATATAACAAGTGGCAATTTTTGGATTTGGAGCGGAACAACTAGTTGAGGACCCAAATCCATTGGGCGTCCTCTCTAGTGGACATCCTTGGTCATGGTTGACCAGCTGGTCAAGGTTTGACCAGCTTGGTGGCACTTTTGAAAACTTTTGCATGGCATTTGAAAAGGAGGCCACTATTGGCCCTTGGGCTTTTCAAAAACCCCATCATGAAGCATCATGAGGGGCGACTTTTTAGAAAAGGAGCATGGGGCTAGTGCCCCATGGTAGTTTTGTAAAGTTTTCAAATGAATTTAAATGCTGAAAAACGATTGGGCATAGCCAAGGGGCAGCCCATGTTATTTCCTCAAGTTTTAAAGGTTTTTCTAAAACCCTTTCAATGGCATAATTGAAAACCTTTTCAAAAGTTTTAAAACACCTACATGCATTGGGCGTGGGTTTCTAAGAGGGGGGCGTGGAGCACCCTAGCCCTCCATCCTAGCTGAGTAAATCCCAACCGTCCATTAGTAAAACCCTACCTATTTAGTGTTGTGAAGAGAGAGAAAGAGGCATTGCCCTAGATGTTTTTCTTAAGGAGCTTCTCTCTCCTCCTCCCCTTTCTTCTCCAACGTGAGTGAGTGTACAGTGAGCATTGCTGCAACTCCAACCGTGTACACCTTCTCCTTCTTTTCCACTAAAGCCTCGTAGGTGAGACACTCCTACTTATGTCCATAAGTGTGGTTTTCAATGGAACATTTGGGTTTCTCCCATTATCAATTTTCTTGAGCTAGTTGTATGCATGTTGAATAGGGTTTCGTTTTGAGCAAGTTTACATGTTCATGCATTCAAGAGAGTTTCCTCTTTGCATACCTCATTGTGGGTTTGTTTGAGCAAGAGTGTGGGTGTTTCTATGTTTTTCGTGAGCTACTACATGTTTAACTTGAAATGGTGGATTTTAATGGTGTGCTTGCATGCATGGAGATTGTGTTTTCGTTTTGACACGATTGCATGTATTTTCGATGTGCAACGGAGTATAGGTACCAAGTAATCTTTCTTTTTGGGTTTGGTGTGTCTTTATTATCCTTTGCACGGCCATACGTTATTCCCAATTGGTTTGTTTGATATGTAGCAGCCACGGTTCTGCCCCATTATGGCAGCAAACTGTGCTGCCAAGGCTTTCACTATTTTCCCTCTTCGGTTGGCAAGGAGGCACCGCTTCGGCCTAAGCCCAGCAAACTCCCTATTCGGGTTCACCCTTGTTGGGTGCTGCTGGTTGAGGTCAAGCAGGCTGAGCCATGCTTGAGAGGCCCATTTTCACCTTTGGTTTTGGTCTTGCGCTTTGAGTTGGCGGGCCATGAAGGCCACGACCTTTCATGGTTCCATTTTCTGCTCGGTCCTTGTTCTTTTTTTCTGTACGTGGGAATTTGTCCAGGCTGCTGGACGTGTCCAGCAGCCAGTGACCAGACCGTTCCAGTCGAGCCACCTTCCTCTTCCTTTTCCCTTGTGGCGCGGCGTGAGCATGGCCGAACCCAGCAAACCGAGTGGGTGTGGGTCGGTTCGATGTTTGGACTGACATGGTCTCGACCGAAATGGTTGAGACCTGTCAAAGGCCGCCCCATGCAGGTTCGTTTGGGGGTTTGCCCCTCTTTCACCTTTTCAGTTTTGGCACCTTTGTGCCAACACCCAATTCGGGTGGTTGGTGTGTTAGCTCTGGCCTAACATGGCCTGGACTGGGTTCAGTCTAGACCTGTTAGAGGCCCCTAACCGAACCTAGTTTCGGTTCAGAACTCTTTTGTTTTGTGCCCAGCTTAGAGCTAGTGATGTTTGGGTTTGCCGCAGTCTGGCTGCAGTAAGTAGGCGCAGATGGGAGCAGGCCAATGGCCAGAACCCCTTTGTTTTGGTGGCAGCAGTGCCACAGTTTGGGTCTGGATATTTGTCCAGTCCCTACCCTTGGTAGTACAGCCCGTATGTGGGTCTGGACCAGTCGGTCCAGACCTGGGCCCTTGCCCTTTTTCGGCTATAGCCGGTACGTATACGTGTGCGGGCTCTTTTCCCGAGCCCAGCACACTTAGCCCTATTATTTCGGCCTTGTAATAGGTTATTTTTGGTGCTTGGTGATGTAAACACCCCAAATTTTCCTCATCTATTCTTAAAAATCCCTCCTCGTGTAGTGCCAACCCTGTAGGTCAGTGTAGGAGTCAAACCCCGAGTGAGTTTCAAAAAATCAACATTTTACCCATTTTCATTAGAAAAATTACCATTTTACCCCTAGGTCATCCCAGACCCTAGTCAGTCGGAGTCAACTAAGCTCATTGGTCAGTTCAGGACAGTTAAAATATCAGTCATCTCAAGCTCATCTGAGCTCACAATGAACATACCATTTTCATTTCTGACCATTCCTGCCAAAATGGGATCATTTCTTCAAAAATGAGCTCATTTCAAACTCGAATCCAAGCCAATTGTCTCCAAGTCAGTCATTCCCAGTCAGTCATGTTCCCCAGAGTCTAACTTGAGCTCACCAGGAGTTCAAGTGCTCCAATTTCAGTTCAAAACCATTTCTAAATGTCTAGGAGCCCATTTTAGTCCATTTTAGCTCTTTCAACTGAAATTGAGTTGAGTTTAGTCAATTGAGCTAGTGTTCAAGCTTTGATTTTAGTTCATGTCAGTATCACTGACCTTTGTTCCAGCTCAAAGCTAGCTCAGGTTCGTAATTCACTTCACTCCAGTAATCATTCCGTACCATTTTTCTAAAAATGGCAACTTTTCTTGAAAATTCAGTCGGAAAGGTCAGTTAAGTCAGTGCCAAGGTGAGTTCATTCTATTTTACTAAGTTTTTCATTAAATTTGACTAAGATCATATGATTAAAAGGGAACATGCAAGTCTTATTTTCATAAGAATGATGTGCAGTTAGATCTATGATGATGCATGGGTTATCTTTGTGGTTTTGAATAGTAGAGAATAAGAAAACCTACGTCCCATATGCGTGGGCTATGTGAATGAAGAGATCCATCCGTTCAATAGATTGGATCTCTCATTTCGAGAGCAACATTAAACAAAAGATCATACCTCCCTGATCATTTTGATTTTATTCTTGGTTACATGTAGATTCCATTGAGTAGAAGCATTATATTTAATTTATGTTATTGCTTAATAGGTATTTTACTTAGTTTCATCCATGTTTGCTTATTAGTTTGTAGTTTTCAATCTAGGCGTAGAGTCCAGTTGTTATTTCATGGATGTATCTTCATTTTTAAATCCTAAAAATCTCATGATAGTTGTGATTATTTGTCTTTGATTTCTTATGAAATTTTGATTTAATTTGGGTTTTGCAACCCCATTAAATAAATCAAATCCCAAACCGAGATTTTTCATTTCTGGAACTTTCAATTTCTGCTTTAGCAGACAAGAATCTTTAGAATCACCTATTTAGGAGATTCAAATCATCTTACAAAAATTACAGTGGATTCATGATTGAATCTACTAATGATCTGGAAATTTTAAGATTTTTCCAAGCAGTTTTGATCTCTGTAAAAAAATCGGATTTTCCAGACCCCTGGGAAAATCTCGATTTTCCTTTGTAGACAGACCCTAATGCATCATGTCCGCCAAATCTGTAGCTAGTTTGCAAAAACTTTCAACATGAAAGTTGTTCCTAACATAATTTCCTATCATTTCCCAAAATTTAGGAATTTTTGGATCTGTTTCATTATTTTTCCCGGATTTTCTCTTTCTGTCTAACAGATTCCAATGTCCAGAAATTCCAGAGATTTAGGTCTCTGATAACAGTGTGTCCTTTTACAAACCGTAATCCGAATCCCAAGGGTGTCAAAAGATAAAATCTTCCTATGTTTGTCAGGGACATTTTCCCACAATTTCAGCCATTTTCCCATCTGTCTGCCATTTTTACCACATTTTCTACCGAAACCTGTCTGTTTCCTTCATTTACTAGAGTCGCCGGATTCCGATCCGATTTGCCGGAGTGGTACAGCTCCGACCATAGGTCAAAGACAGAAAGTGTAAAAGTCAAAAATCCTTGCCTTACTGTCCTCTGTCATCCCATAAAATTTGGGAAATTTTTATGGAAGTTTGATATCCTAAATCCCCTTTAGAATCAATATTTTAGGCAAAAATCACAAAATTTAGGGTTTTTATTTGAATTTCCATATTTAAAAATACAAAAAATTATATTTTAGAGATCAATTATGTTTCTAGGGTTATTTTAGTTGTCCATGCCAAATTTGGTTTAATTCCAAGTTCATTTGCTCCATGTGTTAGTTTATCTTTAAATTCAGAAGCGAAAATCAAGTTAAATTCGATATTTTATGATATTTTCGCCATGTTAGGGTTTTTATCATGTACATAAGCATGTAGAATCATATTAGGGTTAATTTTAATCTCATTTGCATTTCATATTTTTCTATTTTGCAAAATTTATTTCAGAAAACCCTGGTTTCAAGGCCATAGTCTTGTTATCGGGGGTATTTTGGTCATTTTGACCTAAATTTCGAAATTTCCATTTCTAATTCTCCAAAATTTCATGCATATCATCATATCTTATCATATTATGTTTGATTTATTTCATTTGATTTTCAAAATTCCAAAATTTACAAAAATTCTTTCGTAAAACCCTGATTTCAAGGTCATCAGGGGTATTTTGGTCATTTTGACCCCAATTTCGAATTTTCAAGTTTATTTTCAAAATTTTTTCATTATTTCTCATGTTTATATCAAAGGGGGTATGATTCTGGGTTTATATCTGAATAATATCTGATAATTTTCCATATTTTCGGATAAATTCAGAAAAACCTACATTTTTGTGCTAACCTTGTTTTTTAGTTTTGCAGGAACATTCAAGAAGAAGACTTAGCTTTTATTTTTTTATTTCAATTCAATGTAACCTCAAATGTAATAATTTGGAATAAGAGTTATTTTTCTGCTTAGAATAGGGTTGCATTGCATATAGTTTAATTTCTGCAAAATTTTAATATGTGATGTATGATTCATGCACATTATTTCAAATTCACTATGGTTTACACGAATGGCACGTGCACAAGCTCTTATGGAGTTTATAAACTCGGTGGGATTCGTATTTATGGCCATAGTCAGAATACGAAGAAAACCAAGATTTATGATCTTCATATTAGCCACATTCAGCCTACACACTTAGGCTAACTTCAAAATGCACTGCATTTTTTAAAGTTTTAAAAGGATTTCCCAATTCCTCAATGAAATTCCCTTTTCAAATTCATATTCATTCATTCATATCATTCAAATTGCATTATTCTCAAATTCATTTTCCAATTTCAATTTCAGAAAATTCAGCTTTCTCAAGAATTCTCAAGTCTTTCTCAGGATCTGATTTTCTCAAAATCCTGAGTTTTCAAAAGAGATTTCAAAGCATTTCCCAAGTTCACACCAAGATTTTCCAATGTTTTAAAATTCTCAAATTTCAAAATCCCAAGTTTTCAAAAATCGATTTTCTCAGATTTCCTATTTTCCTGAGAACCCAGTTTTCTTGAGAATTCATTCTCCTTTTCAGAAATCCTTTTCCAATGAATTTCCTGATTTTCCTAGCATTTCTCAAATCCATTTTCTCATAAAATCAATTCCAAGTTTCCAATCTCAAAACCAATTTTCTCAGATTTTTAAGCTTTCCTGAGAAATCACTTTCCAATGCAAATTTCTGATTTTCAATGAACTTCAATGATTTTCCCAGGAATCCCAATTTCAAGTACTTTTCCAATCATTTTTCCAGCATATTTCAATTTTCCAAATCAAACATCATATTTTCTCAAACTTGCATTTTTCAAAATTCCATAGCACAAGCCTGATTCTTTGTGCATTCTAGGAAAAATAGAGCATAATTTAGATATTTGAGTCAAGTTAAAGCACATAATTGGTCCTTGGTTCAATTACCCCTGGTAAAGGCGCCAGGAACGGTTGAACCTCGTATCGACAGGCGGATCCCATTCCATGGAATTTTCCCGCAAATTTTCAAAACGGAGGCGAGTAAATTTTCAAAACAATTTTCAAAACTTTGGTCGAGTTTGACTCGCGAAATTTGTTTCTTTCTCGCAAGGGAGGGAAAAAAATTTTGCGATGATAACAGGTTTGGCGACCGTGATGGGACCTGTCTTTGTCTGATCAAGTATGTGCTTTAACTTAGCTCAATTATCAAAATTAGGCTCTATGGAATGTCAGCTTTTAATTTCTGATATCATGTGAACCTAGGAGCCTAGACTTGAACCCAGCTGACATGGATTGCATGTAGACTAGGCATGGTTTGGTAGGACCATATTGAGGAGAATTATGAATGCTCACTTAGACTTAGGTCTGAAATACAACACTCCTCAATCTAGGACTGATATGAAAACAATGTTTGCTTCTTCAAAAAATTTCAAAATTCTATCTCTTTAGGATTTAGAGCCCTCTGTTTGTCTGCATGTGATCATATTTCAGAAACCACCCCACCTATGTCTACCCGGTCTTCACGTTGCTGGGCTCTCTTTCAGAACCATAGTTCGGGACAGAGCCTCACAACTGGGCCACTTATTTGGGCTAATGCCCCCCTGCCACGTACCAAGGGCCATAGTCCAACGTATATCGGCAGGCGCTCAAGGATGTTAGGAAAACACAAGCCTAGAACCGGAGATAAATTTTTATGCCATGTACATCGAGCCTCGGTTCGAGTATATCGGCATAGCATGGTTGGACACAGATGATCTGAGCCTAGAGTCAGGATTAGGGTCCTACAGATCTTTCAAAATTGATGCATTTAGAGTCAGCTTCTTAGGGAATGTTGTATGTGCATAATTGTTTGTGTAGGATGTGATTAAATGCATTCTTCTTTTATTTCTCAATTCTCTTTTATTTTCCTTTTACAAATTTCATCTATTTTTCTTCAACAATTTTATCAAAAACCCTGGACGATTTTCAAAACCTCATATTTTTCCTCAAAAGTCCAGGCGATTTTCCTTTTCCTACCTTTCCTCTGGACTTCGAATTTCTAACCTTATTTTGATCCTGCCTGCAATTTTTCAAATGTTCAAATCTTGTCAAACTTCTCTTCTTCATATATGTCTTCCAAATTCTATTCAGAATTTTTGTCTCTTTCCAAGTCCTTAGACATCTCCTTCATCATCTCTATTTTAACCAAAAATCCTTCAGTCTAAACTATTCCTTTATTCTGCAGAAAGTATTGGCATTTCACTATAGTTCAAACAAGGTCGGGAAAGAGAACAACACCAAGCAGTATCGAAGAGATGAGTTCTTCGAGGCCAGTCAAGAAGCAGGACAAGACAAGTGAAGATGAGATTGATTCAGTCATGTACAAAATGTTTCAAAAAAATGATGACAAAGATGCTATTAGAGCTACCCGAGTCAAGCACCAGAAAGGAACCAGCCAAGCGGAATGATCAACCTCTCCAGTCCAGTACCCAACATAAAGGGAAGGAGAAAGAAAAACCAAAACACAAAGACTGGAGCGCTGATCGAAAGTTCACCCCTCTAGATCAGAAGCTCGAGACTATTTTAGAAAATTTGCTTGCAAAAGGCATGGTCCATTTACCAAAAGTCGTTGATCCTCCGTCAATCATGGGCAGATTCAAAGAGCAATTTTGCAAGTTTCACCGTGCAATAGGACACGATACAGAAAATTGTTTTGTCTTCAAGAATATCGTTCAGGATCATGTTGATAAGAATATTTTACGGCAAAGCAAAATAGTAGACCAGCCGACTGTCCTAGCCAAACCCCTTCAATCCCGCTCCCAGCAGAAAGCAAGCAGTCAAAAGAAGCCAAAACATGACGGTTGGGGTTACGATCACGAATTTACCCCTCTAGATCAGCCCCTCGAAGAGGTCCTTGAATACATGCTGAGCAAAGGAATGGTTAAACTTCCAAGAATTGCTAATCCTCCGGTCGCCCTAGGGAAATGGAAAGATCGCTTCTGCAAATTCCACCGAGCTACAGGGCATGATACTGAGCGATGTTTCGTCTTCAAAAATATCGTTCAAGACTGCGTTGACAAGAATTTCCCTATTAAAGAGGAAGACCAGTCGGCCGTTCTGACCGAGCCTTTCCTTGATCATTCATGAAGACGACAAATGCCAATGCTTTCTCATTTCCATCATTTCTGCTTTTTGCTTCTCTGAATAAATGTAGTCTCCAGTTGCTTTCTTTAAATTTGTCATCCTTCCTCCAAGACATCAATAAAATCATCAGTTTTCCTTATATTTGAAGGTCATTTTCTTCATAATGTTATTTTCTGAACTCTCCTGCAATATGCCCTTTGGGATGAATGCTTTTCCCTGAAAAAATTCTTCCTTCTCAGATAACCTCCCAAGTTCGTAGGGAAGCTCATTACCAATTATGCATTACTTTGTTATATTCCTTTAAAAATGTCTTTTTCTTCATGGTTGACGGCCTCGCCTAGGTAACAAGACATATCTCGGTTGTTTATTTCCTCTCATGGAATAACAATGCAATTGTCGCAATCCCAGCAATAATCCCATCCCTGGTAAAGGGATATCCTTCAAACTGTCCACCCAATTTCAGATCTTCATCCATTATTTTCATTCTATTCTCCAAGTCATTGCCTTCAAGAATTTTCTATCATTCTAATCATCCTATTTGTCTTACAGAGAGTTTCGGCATCGTGGAATGGTTCAGACCAGATCCAAGAAGAAAATAGTGTTGCTTCAGTACCCTAACAGTAGCAGCGAGCAAGAGATGGATTCTCCGCGATCTGCTAGGAACCAAAGTCAACAAGCCAATGATAATATTGATCCTCAGATGTATGCCATGTTTCGAAAGATGTTGAATAAGATAATGGCAGATCAAACAGGGGACAGTTCTGACAAGATTCCTACCAAGAAAAAGATCAAGGGCCGAACATTAAAGAAACAACTGAAGATATCCAAGAAGTGTATCCAACATGAGGATACATCTGATGAAGCAGAATCAGGAGGTGGCACCGATGAAGAGTGTGAGGCTCAGCAAGCTTTTCAGAAGATGACACAGGGGCAAGGGTCAGACAATAAGCTAAAAGATCATTCTGCTAATAACTCTGACCAGTCGCAACTCAAAGATGTGGTCAAAATGGTTAAGGATCTGCAAGCCCGCGACAAGGGCAAAAGGATTTTTACAAGCGAAGATTTCTATGATGGTTTAGATGGGGATGACAACCTAGAAGATCTCCCCCGTAAATTTGTCAAATTTGATGGGACTGGCGATCCCAAGGCTCACCTGTCTATGTTCTTTGCCGAGTGCAATCGATTCAAGAGAGACAATCGTGCTTTGTTCAGATGTTTTCCTCACAGTCTGGAGGGCAACGCCGCCAAGTGGTACTCAGAGCATATCAATCCCATCGAATTGAAGGAATTTGATAAAGTGGTTAATCTGTTCATTGAACGATTCCTTTTAAACACTAAAGCGCCGCCAACGCTAAACCATCTCTATAATACAAAGCAAAGAGATAATGAGAAAGCCAGAAACTTCATCCGCAAATGGAGGGGCACTTGCAATAAAATGTGAAATCCCATCTTAGAGGAGCACGCACTCCAGATTATTCTAAACAATTTCTCACAACCGTTGAGAGGTCTTATCTCCACCTCACCCTCCAAATCTTTTATTGAGCTTACTGAACGGGCCGAGTGGCTCGAGATGGGAATAGAGAATGGGGTCTATGATGGCATCACCCTTGTCAAGAATAATCAAGATTCAAAGAAGAAGGAAAATTTCATCTTCTCTGCCAATGTCGGCCGCAGTGGCCACAAAAATAGCAAGAGCAATCATGCAGGTCAGAAAGAAAAGTCTTCAAAGAAGAATGAAAAATTGAGTCAGCAGAAAGAAAAGATAAAACGGGATGGTTGGGGTGACGATCGTCAGTTTACTCCTCTTGAGCAACCTCTCGATGAAATCCTTGAATATATGTTGACCAAAGAAATGGTAAAGCTTCCAAGAGCCACAGATCCTCCCATGATCATGGGAAGGTTCATGGACCAATTCTGCAAATTCCATCGGGCAGTAGGACATGATACTGACCACTGTTTTGTCTTCAAGAACATTATTCAAGATTGCATTGATAAGAATATCCTCGTTGAAGATAAAAAGAAGGACTAGCCATCTTTCCTCGATTACTCAAAAAGCCGACGATGCTAGCATTTTCCCATTTCTCATTTTGCCTTCAAAGGATGATGTAATCATGTCTATCTTTCCTTGATTTGTCATTTTCCTTCAATGCATCAATAAAATTATCAATTTCTCCTTCTCTGCACCATGTCCTTCTGCGAGAAGTGATATTTTTCAGAGTCTCTCCTGAATCAATCAAAAGTCAGAAAGTATTCTTCAAATATCAATTACTTATCCTTTCATCCAACTTCTCACTCCCTAGTTATACTGGGGCATTATTTTGAAAATTGTCTTCAAAACATACTGTATGCAGGCAGGGTCAAATAAATCTCTCATTTTGCATTCATTTGCATTCATTTGCATTTGCATGCATTCATTCGCATTCATTTGCATCCATATGTACCATTTTCATTTTCCCCTTCAGGTTAAGGGATAAACTTGAGTTACCCCTTCAGGATAAGGGATAAACTTGAGTTTCCCCTTCAGGTTAAGGGATAAACCTGAACTACCCATTCAGGATAAGGGATAAATCCTGAGACCCCGACAGTTGTGTAAGTCATCGTGAGGATGAAGATTGAAAATATCTCATCAGAATCAGTTGGGTAAATTTTAAAAAATCCAGTGTTCGTGCTGGTAAAATTTTCAAAAAACCAGTGTTTGTGCTGATAAAATTTTCTAAATCTAGTGTTCGTGCTGGTAAAATTTCAAAATCCAATGTTCGTGCTGGTAAGATTTTCAAAAACCAGTGTTCGTGCTGGTAAAATTTTCTAAATCCAGTGTTTGTGCTGGTAAATCTTCAAAATCCAGTGTTTGTGCTGGTAATTCTTCCAAAAACAGTATTCGTACTGATCCATTTTCAAAATCCAGTACTTATACTGGTTCATTTCCAAAATCCAGTATTCACGCTGGTATATCTTTCAAAATCCAATTGTTATTGGTCGGACTTTCAAAATCCAATTTTTATTGGTCAAACTTTCAAAATCTGGTTTACTGGTTAATGTTTTCAAACCTAATCCACGCTAGTCTAGTTTTCCTTCAGGATTCGAGTTCCGACTCGAATTTCCTTTCCTTCTAACCGGTCTAGTTTTCCTTTGGGATTCGAGTTCCGACTTGAATTTTCTTTCCTTCTAATTAGTCTAGTTTTCCTTTGGGATTCGAGTTCCGACTCGAATTTCCTTTTCTTCTGACCAGTCTAGTTTTCCTTCAGGATTCGAGTTCCGACTCGAATTTTCTTTCCTTCCGATGGATCTAGTTTTCCTTCGAAGATTCGAGTTCCGGCCCAAGTTTTCTTTTCCTAAAATTGGTCTAGAAGATTAGAGTTCTGATTCGAATTTTCTTCCAAATTCCAATTACCAGTTTCGGCCCTTGGGCCATCCAATTTCCAATTTTGGCTTTCGGGCCATCCAATTACCAATTTCGGCCCTTAGGCCACCCAATTTCCAAGATTCCAATTTTGACCTTCAGATTAATCAATTTCCAAATTTTCAATCTTGATCTTCGGGTCAATCAATTTCCCAATTTCCAATTTTCAAATTCCAAATTTCTAATTTCGACTTTTGAGTCAACCAATTTCAATTTCGGCCTTTGGGTCAATTAATTCCAATTTTGACCTTCGGGTCAATTAATTTTCAATTTCCAAATTCCAAATTTCTAATTTCAAATATCAAATTTCAAATTTTCCAAATTCCAATTTTGACCTTTTGGTCATTCAATAACAATTTCAGTCATTTCCTCTTGCGAGAGACTCTTTTTATAGGGAGAGTTCAAGGGAGCTCGTTCTTTTCGCATGCTATCCTTTGTTCACCTAGCCCCTTTTCAGGGAGAGTTTGAAGGGACTCGTGTTTATGTGAACCGTTTGCAAAAAAAAATTCGAATTTCATACAAGGAACCCTTAGTTCAGGGAGAGCTTCGACGGAAGTTCGCTTTCCTTGTGACCATAATTTCATACTAGGCCATTTCATCATGAAGGACCCTCTTTTTGGGGAGAGTGTGATGGACTCGTTCCTTCATGACCAATTCACCGACCTCACCATTACCGGCCCCCTTTCTATAAGAGAAGCCTAATGTTAGGAAGTTTTGACGAAAGCTTAATTTCTCTTCGAAAGTTCATTTTGCAAACACCTCCTCTTTAGGGAAGAGAGGAGTAATTTCTATTCCCAAATTTTGAATCTTCTCCTTTAGGGAAAGGAGAAGAAAATTTCTATCATGGATGCATTGCGTTGTGCTTCAGATGCTCGCTCTCACCAAGGATTTCAAGAAAATTTTGCCGATTTGTCATTAAATATTTGCTGATTTCAAAATCTTTATTGCACAAAAACATTACCTTAGAATACCTTCAGTATTACTTCCGAAAGGACAAAGCTTTCGCGAAAAAGGATTTAAAATTCAGAATCTTTTTATTGGCCGACCAAAAGGATGAAGAATAAATCCTCGATATGGCCAGCAAAAGGAAATTCAATGTTGTTGCAAAGCCATAAGTGATCGGTATTGATCGCAGTCAATGACATATTTTTAAAGATCATTCTTGGAAAATAAAGCAGTCGAAATATCCTGGGTGATACAGAAAAATCCATTCAATCTCTATATCTCCTCAATCACCTAAAGCTGCAATTAAATATCTGCAAAAGGGATCTCTCAACTGTCGTCAAGATGAAGGCGAATTAGGCGAGTAGACCCCCGGGGCCAAAGAAGATTTGGATCATCTCCAAGATGAAGGAGTTTATGACGGATCCTTCCAGGGAAAGTTCAGAGCACCGTCAAGATGAAGGCGACTGCGATGAGCCTCCCGACAAACCCTAAAGGATATTTAATTTCCGCTATCATCACGAGATTTCCAACCAATGAGCCAATAGCCGTCGATATAATCCCTCAGAGAAAAAGAAGGATCGGAACATCTCCAAGATGAAGGAGTTTGTGACGTACCCTTCCAAAAAAAAAAAGAAGAGAGAAAAGTCAGGACATCTCCAAAATGAAGGATGATGTAATAAAATCCCCAAAAGCCCAAGAGAGCTCTAATTCTGCCAATAAAGAAAAAAAGTGGGCAGAAAGATCATCATGAGAAAAGAATCCCAGGATATCAGACTGTCAAATTTGCCAAAGAATCTTCTTTAATTTTGTGAAATTCTATTATCAATATTCTTTCACCAATTGCTCTCACAATATCAAGAATACTCTCTTTTTCGCTCATGTCAAGGAAATTGATAGCTTCCTTGAAAGAAAGCCAATTGCAAGCAATTTGAATTCGAATCTTGATTCTATGAAGTTAAGCCCAGTCGGAGGTAATACTTCAGGTAGAAAAGAGGAAAGATTTTCATACCAATATACATCAATTTCAAGCATTTTGAATCAACAAACAATTTTTAACATTTTGGCAATATTTTCTTACTATCTTGACATGAAGTGAAGAGCTTGATGTCTATCTTGACACATCCTGATATCACCTTTTACCTCCTTGAGAGAGTAACCTTTATCATCTTTCGCGTTGTTGAAAGAATTCATCTTTTGCGTTGTCAAAAGAATCGCCTTGCTCCTTTGGATCGCCTTATCATCTTTCGCGTTGTTGAAAGAATCGCCTTGTTCCTTTGGATCGCCTTTCCCATCTTTCGCGTTGTCGAAAGAATTCATCTTTTGCGTTGACAAAAGAATCGCCTTGCTCCTTTGGATCGCCTTGTCGTCTTTCGCGTTGTTGAAAGAATCGCCTTGTTCCTTTGAATCGCCTTGTTATCTTTCGCGTTGTCGAAAGAATTCATCTTTTGCGTTGTCAAAAGAATCGCCTTACTCCTTTGGATTGCCTTATCATCTTTCGCGTTGTTGAAAGAATCGCCTTGCTCCTTTAGATCGCCTTTTTCCATCTTTCGCGTTGTCGAAAGAATCCATCTTTTGCGTTGTCAAAAGAATCGCCTTGCTCCTTTGGATCGCCCTTTCCCATCTTTCGCATTGTCGAAAGAATTCATCTTTTGCGTTGTCAAAAGAATCGCCTTGCTCCTTTGGATCGCCTTATCATCTTTCGCGTTGTTGAAAGAATCGCCTTGTTCCTTTGGATCGCCTTTTTCCGTCTTTCGCGTTGTCGAAAGAATTCATCTTTTGCGTTGTCAAAAGAATCGCCTTGCTCCTTTGGATCGCCTTATCATCTTTCGCGTTGTTGAAAGAATCGCCTTGTTCCTTTGGATCGCCTTTTTCCATCTTTCGCGTTGTCGAAAGAATTCATCTTTTGCGTTGTCAAAAGAATCTCCTTACTCCTTTGGATCGCCTTGTCATCTTTCGCGTTGTTGAAAGAATTGCCTTGCTCCTCTAGATCGCCTTGTCATCTTTCGCGTTGTCGAAAGAATTCATCTTTTGCGTTGTCAAAAGAATCTCCTTGCTCCTTTGGATCACCTTGTCGTCTTTCGCGTTATTGAAAGAATCGCCGTGTTCCTTTGGATCGCCTTGTTATCTTTCACGTTGTCGAAAGAATTCATCTTTCGTGTTGTTGAAAGAGTCACATTATTCCTCTTCAAGAAAATTGTCTTATTCACCATCCAACTTACCATTTTCATTTTCCGCCCAATCAGGATAAGGGTACAAACCTGAGCCTCCTTTGATGAGGTATTTCATTTTCCGCCCAATCAGGATAAGGGTACAAACCTCAGCCTCCTTTGATGAGGTATTTCATTTTCCGCCCAATCAGGATAAGGGTACAAACCTGAGCCTCCTTTGATGAGGTATTTCATTTTCCGCCCAATCAGGATAAGGGTACAAACCTGAGCCTCCTTTGATGAGGTATTTCATTTTCCGCCCAATCAGGATAAGGGTACAAACCTGAGCCTCCTTTGAAGAGGTATTTCATTTTTCTGCCCAATCAGGATAAGGGTACAAACCTGAGCCTCCTTTGATGAGGTATTTCATTTTCCGCCCAATCAGGATAAGGGTACAAACCTGAGCCTCCTTTGATGAGGTATTTCATTTTCCGCCCAATCAGGATAAGGGTACAAACCTGAGCCTCCTTTGATGAGGTATTTCATTTTCCGCCCAATCAGGATAAGGGTACAAACCTGAGCCTCCTTTGAAGAGGTATTTCATTTTTCTGCCCAATCAGGATAAGGGTACAAACCTGAGCCTCCTTTGATGAGGTATTTCATTTTCCGCCCAATCAGGATAAGGGTACAAACCTGAGCCTCCTTTGAAGAGGTATTTCATTTTTCTGCCCAATCAGGATAAGGGTACAAACCTGAGCCTCCTTTGATGAGGTATTTCATTTTCCGCCCAATCAGGATAAGGGTACAAACCTGAGCCTCCTTTGATGAGGTATTTCATTTTTCGCCCAATCAGGATAAGGGTACAAACCTGAGCCTCCTTTGATGAGATATTTCATTTTCCGCCCAATCAGGATAAGGGTACAAACCTGAGCCTCCTTTGATGAGGTATTTCATTTCCCGGTCAGGTTAAGGGTACAAACCTGAAACTCATTATGATGAGGTATTTCATTTCCCGGTCAGGTTAAGGATACAAACCTGAGCCTCCTTTGATGAGGTATTTCATTCCCCGGTCAGGTTAAGGGTCAAACCTGAGCTTCGTTTCTACACGAAGTATTTCCCGTCCCATCCAGGTTAAGGGCAAAACCTGAATCGCACTTCTTTTGAAGTAAATTTTTCTTCTTCATTCTCCATTTCATATCTACGATTTTCATCAGGGCTAATTTCTTCATACCCAGTCAGATCCTTCTAACTGGGGCATTTTTATAGCCCAAATTTGGTGTGTTTTCTTTGCCACTAAGCTCGTCTTCAAGCCGGCTTAGTAGCAAAGAGGGGCATCTGTAAACACCCCAAATTTTCCTCATCTATTCTTAAAAATCCCTCCTCGTGTAGTGCCAACCCTGTAGGTCAGTGTAGGAGTCAAACCCCGAGTGAGTTTCAAAAAATCAACATTTTACCCATTTTCATTAGGAAAATTACCATTTTACCCCTAGGTCATCCCGGACCCTAGTCAGTCGGAGTCAACTAAGCTCATTGGTCAGTTCAGGACAGTTAAAATATCAGTCATCTCAAGCTCATCTGAGCTCACAATGAACATACCATTTTCATTTCTGACCATTCCTGCCAAAATGGGATCATTTCTTCAAAAATGAGCTCATTTCAAACTCGAATCCAAGCCAATTGTCTCCAAGTCAGTCATTCCCAGTCAGTCATGTTCCCCAGAGTCTAACTTGAGCTCACCAGGAGTTCAAGTGCTCCAATTTCAGTTCAAAACCATTTCTAAATGTCTAGGAGCCCATTTTAGTCCATTTTAGCTCTTTCAACTGAAATTGAGTTGAGTTTAGTCAATTGAGCTAGTGTTCAAGCTTTGATTTTAGTTCATGTCAGTATCACTGACCTTTGTTCTAGCTCAAAGCTAGCTCAGGTTCGTAATTCACTTCACTCCAGTAATCATTCCGTACCATTTTTCTAAAAATGGCAACTTTTCTTGAAAATTCAGTCGGAAAGGTCAGTTGAGTCAGTGCCAAGGTGAGTTCATTCTATTTTACTAAGTTTTTCATTAAATTTGACTAAGATCATATGATTAAAAGGGAACATGCAAGTCTTATTTTCATAAGAAAGATGTGCAGTTAGATCTATGATGATGCATGGGTTATCTTTGTGGTTTTGAATAGTAGAGAATAAGAAAACCTACGTCCCATATGCGTGGGCTATGTGAATGAAGAGATCCATCCGTTCAATAGATTGGATCTCTCATTTCGAGAGCAACATTAAACAAAAGATCATACCTCCCTGATCATTTTGATTTTATTCTTGGTTACATGTAGATTCCATTGAGTAGAAGCATTATATTTAATTTATGTTATTGCTTAATAGGTATTTTACTTAGTTTCATCCATGTTTGCTTATTAGTTTGTAGTTTTCAATCTAGGCGTAGAGTCCAGTTGTTATTTCATGGATGTATCTTCATTTTTAAATCCTAAAAATCTCATGATAGTTGTGATTATTTGTCTTTGATTTCTTATGAAATTTTGATTTAATTTGGGTTTTGCAACCCCATTAAATAAATCAAATCCCAAACCGAGATTTTTCATTTCTGGAACTTTCAATTTCTGCTTTAGCAGACAAGAATCTTTAGAATCACCTATTTAGGAGATTCAAATCATCTTACAAAAATTACAGTGGATTCATGATTGAATCTACTAATGATCTGGAAATTTTAAGATTTTTCCAAGCAGTTTTGATCTCTGTAAAAAAATCGGATTTTCCAGACCCCTGGGAAAATCTCGATTTTCCTTTGTAGACAGACCCTAATGCATCATGTCCGCCCAATCTGTAGCTAGTTTGCAAAAACTTTCAACATGAAAGTTGTTCCTAACATAATTTCCTATCATTTCCCAAAATTTAGGAATTTTTGGATCTGTTTCATTATTTTTCCCGGATTTTCTCTTTCTGTCTAACAGATTCCAATGTCCAGAAATTCCAGAGATTTAGGTCTCTGATAACAGTGTGTCCTTTTACAAACCGTAATCCGAATCCCAAGGGTGTCAAATAATAAAATCTTCCTATGTTTGTCAGGGACATTTTCCCACAATTTCAGCCATTTTCCCATCTGTCTGCCATTTTTACCACATTTTCTACCGAAACCTGTCTGTTTCCTTCATTTACTAGAGTCGCCGGATTCCGATCCGATTTGCCGGAGTGGTACAGCTCCGACCATAGGTCAAAGACAGAAAGTGTAAAAGGCAAAAATCCTTGCCTTACTGTCCTCTGTCATCCCATAAAATTTGGGAAATTTTTATGGAAGTTTGATATCCTAAATCCCCTTTAGAATCAATATTTTAGGCAAAAATCACAAAATTTAGGGTTTTTATTTGAATTTCCATATTTAAAAATACAAAAAATTATATTTTAGAGATCAATTATGTTTCTAGGGTTATTTTAGTTGTCCATGCCAAATTTGGTTTAATTCCAAGTTCATTTGCTCCATGTGTTAGTTTATCTTTAAATTCAGAAGCGAAAATCAAGTTAAATTCGATATTTTATGATATTTTCGCCATGTTAGGGTTTTTATCATGTACATAAGCATGTAGAATCATATTAGGGTTAATTTTAATCTCATTTGCATTTCATATTTTTCTATTTTGCAAAATTTATTTCAGAAAACCCTGGTTTCAAGGCCATAGTCTTGTTATCGGGGGTATTTTGGTCATTTTGACCTAAATTTCGAAATTTCCATTTCTAATTCTCCAAAATTTCATGCATATCATCATATCTTATCATATTATGTTTGATTTATTTCATTTGATTTTCAAAATTCCAAAATTTACAAAAATTCTTTCGTAAAACCCTGATTTCAAGGTCATCAGGGGTATTTTGGTCATTTTGACCCCAATTTCGAATTTTCAAGTTTATTTTCAAAATTTATTCATTATTTCTCATGTTTATATCAAAGGGGGTATGATTCTGGGTTTATATCTGAATAATATCTGATAATTTTCCATATTTTCGGATAAATTCAGAAAAACCTACATTTTTGTGCTAACCTTGTTTTTTAGTTTTGCAGGAACATTCAAGAGGAAGACTTAGCTTTTATTTTTTTATTTCAATTCAATGTAACCTCAAATGTAATAATTTGGAATAAGAGTTATTTTTCTGCTTAGAATAGGGTTGCATTGCATATAGTTTAATTTCTGCAAAATTTTAATATGTGATGTATGATTCATGCACATTATTTCAAATTCACTATGGTTTACACGAATGGCACGTGCACAAGCTCTTATGGAGTTTATAAACTCGGTGGGATTCGTATTTATGGCCATAGTCAGAATACGAAGAAAACCAAGATTTATGATCTTCATATTAGCCACATTCAGCCTACACACTTAGGCTAACTTCAAAATGCACTGCATTTTTTAAAGTTTTAAAAGGATTTCCCAATTCCTCAATGAAATTCCCTTTTCAAATTCATATTCATTCATTCATATCATTCAAATTGCATTATTCTCAAATTCATTTTCCAATTTCAATTTCAGAAAATTCAGCTTTCTCAAGAATTCTCAAGTCTTTCTCAGGATCTGATTTTCTCAAAATCCTGAGTTTTCAAAAGAGATTTCAAAGCATTTCCCAAGTTCACACCAAGATTTTCCAATGTTTTAAAATTCTCAAATTTCAAAATCCCAAGTTTTCAAAAATCGATTTTCTCAGATTTCCTATTTTCCTGAGAACCCAGTTTTCTTGAGAATTCATTCTCCTTTTCAGAAATCCTTTTCCAATGAATTTCCTGATTTTCCTAGCATTTCTCAAATCCATTTTCTCATAAAATCAATTCCAAGTTTCCAATCTCAAAACCAATTTTCTCAGATTTTTAAGCTTTCCTGAGAAATCACTTTCCAATGCAAATTTCTGATTTTCAATGAACTTCAATGATTTTCCCAGGAATCCCAATTTCAAGTACTTTTCCAATCATTTTTCCAGCATATTTCAATTTTCCAAATCAAACATCATATTTTCTCAAACTTGCATTTTTCAAAATTCCATAGCACAAGCCTGATTCTTTGTGCATTCTAGGAAAAATAGAGCATAATTTAGATATTTGAGTCAAGTTAAAGCACATAATTGGTCCTTGGTTCAATTACCCCTGGTAAAGGCGCCAGGAACGGTTGAACCTCGTATCGACAGGCGGATCCCATTCCATGGAATTTTCCCGCAAATTTTCAAAACGGAGGCGAGTAAATTTTCAAAACAATTTTCAAAACTTTGGTCGAGTTTGACTCGCGAAATTTGTTTCTTTCTCGCAAGGGAGGGAAAAAAATTTTGCGATGATAACAGGTTTGGCGACCGTGATGGGACCTGTCTTTGTCTGATCAAGTATGTGCTTTAACTTAGCTCAATTATCAAAATTAGGCTCTATGGAATGTCAGCTTTTAATTTCTGATATCATGTGAACCTAGGAGCCTAGACTTGAACCCAGCTGACATGGATTGCATGTAGACTAGGCATGGTTTGGTAGGACCATATTGAGGAGAATTATGAATGCTCACTTAGACTTAGGTCTGAAATACAACACTCCTCAATCTAGGACTGATATGAAAACAATGTTTGCTTCTTCAAAAAATTTCAAAATTCTATCTCTTTAGGATTTAGAGCCCTCTGTTTGTCTGCATGTGATCATATTTCAGAAACCACCCCACCTATGTCTACCCGGTCTTCACGTTGCTGGGCTCTCTTTCAGAACCATAGTTCGGGACAGAGCCTCACAACTGGGCCACTTATTTGGGCTAATGCCCCCCTGCCACGTACCAAGGGCCATAGTCCAACGTATATCGGCAGGCGCTCAAGGATGTTAGGAAAACACAAGCCTAGAACCGGAGATAAATTTTTATGCCATGTACATCGAGCCTCGGTTCGAGTATATCGGCATAGCATGGTTGGACACAGATGATCTGAGCCTAGAGTCAGGATTAGGGTCCTACAGATCTTTCAAAATTGATGCATTTAGAGTCAGCTTCTTAGGGAATGTTGTATGTGCATAATTGTTTGTGTAGGATGTGATTAAATGCATTCTTCTTTTATTTCTCAATTCTCTTTTATTTTCCTTTTACAAATTTCATCTATTTTTCTTCAACAATTTTATCAAAAACCCTGGACGATTTTCAAAACCTCATATTTTTCCTCAAAAGTCCAGGCGATTTTCCTTTTCCTACCTTTCCTCTGGACTTCGAATTTCTAACCTTATTTTGATCCTGCCTGCAATTTTTCAAATGTTCAAATCTTGTCAAACTTCTCTTCTTCATATATGTCTTCCAAATTCTATTCAGAATTTTTGTCTCTTTCCAAGTCCTTAGACATCTCCTTCATCATCTCTATTTTAACCAAAAATCCTTCAGTCTAAACTATTCCTTTATTCTGCAGAAAGTATTGGCATTTCACTATAGTTCAAACAAGGTCGGGAAAGAGAACAACACCAAGCAGTATCGAAGAGATGAGTTCTTCGAGGCCAGTCAAGAAGCAGGACAAGACAAGTGAAGATGAGATTGATTCAGTCATGTACAAAATGTTTCAAAAAAATGATGACAAAGATGCTATTAGAGCTACCCGAGTCAAGCACCAGAAAGGAACCAGCCAAGCGGAATGATCAACCTCTCCAGTCCAGTACCCAACATAAAGGGAAGGAGAAAGAAAAACCAAAACACAAAGACTGGAGCGCTGATCGAAAGTTCACCCCTCTAGATCAGAAGCTCGAGACTATTTTAGAAAATTTGCTTGCAAAAGGCATGGTCCATTTACCAAAAGTCGTTGATCCTCCGTCAATCATGGGCAGATTCAAAGAGCAATTTTGCAAGTTTCACCGTGCAATAGGACACGATACAGAAAATTGTTTTGTCTTCAAGAATATCGTTCAGGATCATGTTGATAAGAATATTTTACGGCAAAGCAAAATAGTAGACCAGCCGACTGTCCTAGCCAAACCCCTTCAATCCCGCTCCCAGCAGAAAGCAAGCAGTCAAAAGAAGCCAAAACATGACGGTTGGGGTTACGATCACGAATTTACCCCTCTAGATCAGCCCCTCGAAGAGGTCCTTGAATACATGCTGAGCAAAGGAATGGTTAAACTTCCAAGAATTGCTAATCCTCCGGTCGCCCTAGGGAAATGGAAAGATCGCTTCTGCAAATTCCACCGAGCTACAGGGCATGATACTGAGCGATGTTTCGTCTTCAAAAATATCGTTCAAGACTGCGTTGACAAGAATTTCCCTATTAAAGAGGAAGACCAGTCGGCCGTTCTGACCGAGCCTTTCCTTGATCATTCATGAAGACGACAAATGCCAATGCTTTCTCATTTCCATCATTTCTGCTTTTTGCTTCTCTGAATAAATGTAGTCTCCAGTTGCTTTCTTTAAATTTGTCATCCTTCCTCCAAGACATCAATAAAATCATCAGTTTTCCTTATATTTGAAGGTCATTTTCTTCATAATGTTATTTTCTGAACTCTCCTGCAATATGCCCTTTGGGATGAATGCTTTTCCCTGAAAAAATTCTTCCTTCTCAGATAACCTCCCAAGTTCGTAGGGAAGCTCATTACCAATTATGCATTACTTTGTTATATTCCTTTAAAAATGTCTTTTTCTTCATGGTTGACGGCCTCGCCTAGGTAACAAGACATATCTCGGTTGTTTATTTCCTCTCATGGAATAACAATGCAATTGTCGCAATCCCAGCAATAATCCCATCCCTGGTAAAGGGATATCCTTCAAACTGTCCACCCAATTTCAGATCTTCATCCATTATTTTCATTCTATTCTCCAAGTCATTGCCTTCAAGAATTTTCTATCATTCTAATCATCCTATTTGTCTTACAGAGAGTTTCGGCATCGTGGAATGGTTCAGACCAGATCCAAGAAGAAAATAGTGTTGCTTCAGTACCCTAACAGTAGCAGCGAGCAAGAGATGGATTCTCCGCGATCTGCTAGGAACCAAAGTCAACAAGCCAATGATAATATTGATCCTCAGATGTATGCCATGTTTCGAAAGATGTTGAATAAGATAATGGCAGATCAAACAGGGGACAGTTCTGACAAGATTCCTACCAAGAAAAAGATCAAGGGCCGAACATTAAAGAAACAACTGAAGATATCCAAGAAGTGTATCCAACATGAGGATACATCTGATGAAGCAGAATCAGGAGGTGGCACCGATGAAGAGTGTGAGGCTCAGCAAGCTTTTCAGAAGATGACACAGGGGCAAGGGTCAGACAATAAGCTAAAAGATCATTCTGCTAATAACTCTGACCAGTCGCAACTCAAAGATGTGGTCAAAATGGTTAAGGATCTGCAAGCCCGCGACAAGGGCAAAAGGATTTTTACAAGCGAAGATTTCTATGATGGTTTAGATGGGGATGACAACCTAGAAGATCTCCCCCGTAAATTTGTCAAATTTGATGGGACTGGCGATCCCAAGGCTCACCTGTCTATGTTCTTTGCCGAGTGCAATCGATTCAAGAGAGACAATCGTGCTTTGTTCAGATGTTTTCCTCACAGTCTGGAGGGCAACGCCGCCAAGTGGTACTCAGAGCATATCAATCCCATCGAATTGAAGGAATTTGATAAAGTGGTTAATCTGTTCATTGAACGATTCCTTTTAAACACTAAAGCGCCGCCAACGCTAAACCATCTCTATAATACAAAGCAAAGAGATAATGAGAAAGCCAGAAACTTCATCCGCAAATGGAGGGGCACTTGCAATAAAATGTGAAATCCCATCTTAGAGGAGCACGCACTCCAGATTATTCTAAACAATTTCTCACAACCGTTGAGAGGTCTTATCTCCACCTCACCCTCCAAATCTTTTATTGAGCTTACTGAACGGGCCGAGTGGCTCGAGATGGGAATAGAGAATGGGGTCTATGATGGCATCACCCTTGTCAAGAATAATCAAGATTCAAAGAAGAAGGAAAATTTCATCTTCTCTGCCAATGTCGGCCGCAGTGGCCACAAAAATAGCAAGAGCAATCATGCAGGTCAGAAAGAAAAGTCTTCAAAGAAGAATGAAAAATTGAGTCAGCAGAAAGAAAAGATAAAACGGGATGGTTGGGGTGACGATCGTCAGTTTACTCCTCTTGAGCAACCTCTCGATGAAATCCTTGAATATATGTTGACCAAAGAAATGGTAAAGCTTCCAAGAGCCACAGATCCTCCCATGATCATGGGAAGGTTCATGGACCAATTCTGCAAATTCCATCGGGCAGTAGGACATGATACTGACCACTGTTTTGTCTTCAAGAACATTATTCAAGATTGCATTGATAAGAATATCCTCGTTGAAGATAAAAAGAAGGACTAGCCATCTTTCCTCGATTACTCAAAAAGCCGACGATGCTAGCATTTTCCCATTTCTCATTTTGCCTTCAAAGGATGATGTAATCATGTCTATCTTTCCTTGATTTGTCATTTTCCTTCAATGCATCAATAAAATTATCAATTTCTCCTTCTCTGCACCATGTCCTTCTGCGAGAAGTGATATTTTTCAGAGTCTCTCCTGAATCAATCAAAAGTCAGAAAGTATTCTTCAAATATCAATTACTTATCCTTTCATCCAACTTCTCACTCCCTAGTTATACTGGGGCATTATTTTGAAAATTGTCTTCAAAACATACTGTATGCAGGCAGGGTCAAATAAATCTCTCATTTTGCATTCATTTGCATTCATTTGCATTTGCATGCATTCATTCGCATTCATTTGCATCCATATGTACCATTTTCATTTTCCCCTTCAGGTTAAGGGATAAACTTGAGTTACCCCTTCAGGATAAGGGATAAACTTGAGTTTCCCCTTCAGGTTAAGGGATAAACCTGAACTACCCATTCAGGATAAGGGATAAATCCTGAGACCCCGACAGTTGTGTAAGTCATCGTGAGGATGAAGATTGAAAATATCTCATCAGAATCAGTTGGGTAAATTTTAAAAAATCCAGTGTTCGTGCTGGTAAAATTTTCAAAAAACCAGTGTTTGTGCTGATAAAATTTTCTAAATCTAGTGTTCGTGCTGGTAAAATTTCAAAATCCAATGTTCGTGCTGGTAAGATTTTCAAAAACCAGTGTTCGTGCTGGTAAAATTTTCTAAATCCAGTGTTTGTGCTGGTAAATCTTCAAAATCCAGTGTTTGTGCTGGTAATTCTTCCAAAAACAGTATTCGTACTGATCCATTTTCAAAATCCAGTACTTATACTGGTTCATTTCCAAAATCCAGTATTCACGCTGGTATATCTTTCAAAATCCAATTGTTATTGGTCGGACTTTCAAAATCCAATTTTTATTGGTCAAACTTTCAAAATCTGGTTTACTGGTTAATGTTTTCAAACCTAATCCACGCTAGTCTAGTTTTCCTTCAGGATTCGAGTTCCGACTCGAATTTCCTTTCCTTCTAACCGGTCTAGTTTTCCTTTGGGATTCGAGTTCCGACTTGAATTTTCTTTCCTTCTAATTAGTCTAGTTTTCCTTTGGGATTCGAGTTCCGACTCGAATTTCCTTTTCTTCTGACCAGTCTAGTTTTCCTTCAGGATTCGAGTTCCGACTCGAATTTTCTTTCCTTCCGATGGATCTAGTTTTCCTTCGAAGATTCGAGTTCCGGCCCAAGTTTTCTTTTCCTAAAATTGGTCTAGAAGATTAGAGTTCTGATTCGAATTTTCTTCCAAATTCCAATTACCAGTTTCGGCCCTTGGGCCATCCAATTTCCAATTTTGGCTTTCGGGCCATCCAATTACCAATTTCGGCCCTTAGGCCACCCAATTTCCAAGATTCCAATTTTGACCTTCAGATTAATCAATTTCCAAATTTTCAATCTTGATCTTCGGGTCAATCAATTTCCCAATTTCCAATTTTCAAATTCCAAATTTCTAATTTCGACTTTTGAGTCAACCAATTTCAATTTCGGCCTTTGGGTCAATTAATTCCAATTTTGACCTTCGGGTCAATTAATTTTCAATTTCCAAATTCCAAATTTCTAATTTCAAATATCAAATTTCAAATTTTCCAAATTCCAATTTTGACCTTTTGGTCATTCAATAACAATTTCAGTCATTTCCTCTTGCGAGAGACTCTTTTTATAGGGAGAGTTCAAGGGAGCTCGTTCTTTTCGCATGCTATCCTTTGTTCACCTAGCCCCTTTTCAGGGAGAGTTTGAAGGGACTCGTGTTTATGTGAACCGTTTGCAAAAAAAAATTCGAATTTCATACAAGGAACCCTTAGTTCAGGGAGAGCTTCGACGGAAGTTCGCTTTCCTTGTGACCATAATTTCATACTAGGCCATTTCATCATGAAGGACCCTCTTTTTGGGGAGAGTGTGATGGACTCGTTCCTTCATGACCAATTCACCGACCTCACCATTACCGGCCCCCTTTCTATAAGAGAAGCCTAATGTTAGGAAGTTTTGACGAAAGCTTAATTTCTCTTCGAAAGTTCATTTTGCAAACACCTCCTCTTTAGGGAAGAGAGGAGTAATTTCTATTCCCAAATTCTGAATCTTCTCCTTTAGGGAAAGGAGAAGAAAATTTCTATCATGGATGCATTGCGTTGTGCTTCAGATGCTCGCTCTCACCAAGGATTTCAAGAAAATTTTGCCGATTTGTCATTAAATATTTGCTGATTTCAAAATCTTTATTGCACAAAAACATTACCTTAGAATACCTTCAGTATTACTTCCGAAAGGACAAAGCTTTCGCGAAAAAGGATTTAAAATTCAGAATCTTTTTATTGGCCGACCAAAAGGATGAAGAATAAATCCTCGATATGGCCAGCAAAAGGAAATTCAATGTTGTTGCAAAGCCATAAGTGATCGGTATTGATCGCAGTCAATGACATATTTTTAAAGATCATTCTTGGAAAATAAAGCAGTCGAAATATCCTGGGTGATACAGAAAAATCCATTCAATCTCTATATCTCCTCAATCACCTAAAGCTGCAATTAAATATCTGCAAAAGGGATCTCTCAACTGTCGTCAAGATGAAGGCGAATTAGGCGAGTAGACCCCCGGGGCCAAAGAAGATTTGGATCATCTCCAAGATGAAGGAGTTTATGACGGATCCTTCCAGGGAAAGTTCAGAGCACCGTCAAGATGAAGGCGACTGCGATGAGCCTCCCGACAAACCCTAAAGGATATTTAATTTCCGCTATCATCACGAGATTTCCAACCAATGAGCCAATAGCCGTCGATATAATCCCTCAGAGAAAAAGAAGGATCGGAACATCTCCAAGATGAAGGAGTTTGTGACGTACCCTTCCAAAAAAAAAAAGAAGAGAGAAAAGTCAGGACATCTCCAAAATGAAGGATGATGTAATAAAATCCCCAAAAGCCCAAGAGAGCTCTAATTCTGCCAATAAAGAAAAAAAGTGGGCAGAAAGATCATCATGAGAAAAGAATCCCAGGATATCAGACTGTCAAATTTGCCAAAGAATCTTCTTTAATTTTGTGAAATTCTATTATCAATATTCTTTCACCAATTGCTCTCACAATATCAAGAATACTCTCTTTTTCGCTCATGTCAAGGAAATTGATAGCTTCCTTGAAAGAAAGCCAATTGCAAGCAATTTGAATTCGAATCTTGATTCTATGAAGTTAAGCCCAGTCGGAGGTAATACTTCAGGTAGAAAAGAGGAAAGATTTTCATACCAATATACATCAATTTCAAGCATTTTGAATCAACAAACAATTTTTAACATTTTGGCAATATTTTCTTACTATCTTGACATGAAGTGAAGAGCTTGATGTCTATCTTGACACATCCTGATATCACCTTTTACCTCCTTGAGAGAGTAACCTTTATCATCTTTCGCGTTGTTGAAAGAATTCATCTTTTGCGTTGTCAAAAGAATCGCCTTGCTCCTTTGGATCGCCTTATCATCTTTCGCGTTGTTGAAAGAATCGCCTTGTTCCTTTGGATCGCCTTTCCCATCTTTCGCGTTGTCGAAAGAATTCATCTTTTGCGTTGACAAAAGAATCGCCTTGCTCCTTTGGATCGCCTTGTCGTCTTTCGCGTTGTTGAAAGAATCGCCTTGTTCCTTTGAATCGCCTTGTTATCTTTCGCGTTGTCGAAAGAATTCATCTTTTGCGTTGTCAAAAGAATCGCCTTACTCCTTTGGATTGCCTTATCATCTTTCGCGTTGTTGAAAGAATCGCCTTGCTCCTTTAGATCGCCTTTTTCCATCTTTCGCGTTGTCGAAAGAATCCATCTTTTGCGTTGTCAAAAGAATCGCCTTGCTCCTTTGGATCGCCCTTTCCCATCTTTCGCATTGTCGAAAGAATTCATCTTTTGCGTTGTCAAAAGAATCGCCTTGCTCCTTTGGATCGCCTTATCATCTTTCGCGTTGTTGAAAGAATCGCCTTGTTCCTTTGGATCGCCTTTTTCCGTCTTTCGCGTTGTCGAAAGAATTCATCTTTTGCGTTGTCAAAAGAATCGCCTTGCTCCTTTGGATCGCCTTATCATCTTTCGCGTTGTTGAAAGAATCGCCTTGTTCCTTTGGATCGCCTTTTTCCATCTTTCGCGTTGTCGAAAGAATTCATCTTTTGCGTTGTCAAAAGAATCTCCTTACTCCTTTGGATCGCCTTGTCATCTTTCGCGTTGTTGAAAGAATTGCCTTGCTCCTCTAGATCGCCTTGTCATCTTTCGCGTTGTCGAAAGAATTCATCTTTTGCGTTGTCAAAAGAATCTCCTTGCTCCTTTGGATCACCTTGTCGTCTTTCGCGTTATTGAAAGAATCGCCGTGTTCCTTTGGATCGCCTTGTTATCTTTCACGTTGTCGAAAGAATTCATCTTTCGTGTTGTTGAAAGAGTCACATTATTCCTTTTCAAGAAAATTGTCTTATTCACCATCCAACTTACCATTTTCATTTTCCGCCCAATCAGGATAAGGGTACAAACCTGAGCCTCCTTTGATGAGGTATTTCATTTTCCGCCCAATCAGGATAAGGGTACAAACCTCAGCCTCCTTTGATGAGGTATTTCATTTTCCGCCCAATCAGGATAAGGGTACAAACCTGAGCCTCCTTTGATGAGGTATTTCATTTTCCGCCCAATCAGGATAAGGGTACAAACCTGAGCCTCCTTTGATGAGGTATTTCATTTTCCGCCCAATCAGGATAAGGGTACAAACCTGAGCCTCCTTTGAAGAGGTATTTCATTTTTCTGCCCAATCAGGATAAGGGTACAAACCTGAGCCTCCTTTGATGAGGTATTTCATTTTCCGCCCAATCAGGATAAGGGTACAAACCTGAGCCTCCTTTGATGAGGTATTTCATTTTCCGCCCAATCAGGATAAGGGTACAAACCTGAGCCTCCTTTGATGAGGTATTTCATTTTCCGCCCAATCAGGATAAGGGTACAAACCTGAGCCTCCTTTGAAGAGGTATTTCATTTTTCTGCCCAATCAGGATAAGGGTACAAACCTGAGCCTCCTTTGATGAGGTATTTCATTTTCCGCCCAATCAGGATAAGGGTACAAACCTGAGCCTCCTTTGAAGAGGTATTTCATTTTTCTGCCCAATCAGGATAAGGGTACAAACCTGAGCCTCCTTTGATGAGGTATTTCATTTTCCGCCCAATCAGGATAAGGGTACAAACCTGAGCCTCCTTTGATGAGGTATTTCATTTTTCGCCCAATCAGGATAAGGGTACAAACCTGAGCCTCCTTTGATGAGATATTTCATTTTCCGCCCAATCAGGATAAGGGTACAAACCTGAGCCTCCTTTGATGAGGTATTTCATTTCCCGGTCAGGTTAAGGGTACAAACCTGAAACTCATTATGATGAGGTATTTCATTTCCCGGTCAGGTTAAGGATACAAACCTGAGCCTCCTTTGATGAGGTATTTCATTCCCCGGTCAGGTTAAGGGTCAAACCTGAGCTTCGTTTCTACACGAAGTATTTCCCGTCCCATCCAGGTTAAGGGCAAAACCTGAATCGCACTTCTTTTGAAGTAAATTTTTCTTCTTCATTCTCCATTTCATATCTACGATTTTCATCAGGGCTAATTTCTTCATACCCAGTCAGATCCTTCTAACTGGGGCATTTTTATAGCCCAAATTTGGTGTGTTTTCTTTGCCACTAAGCTCGTCTTCAAGCCGGCTTAGTAGCAAAGAGGGGCATCTGTAAACACCCCAAATTTTCCTCATCTATTCTTAAAAATCCCTCCTCGTGTAGTGCCAACCCTGTAGGTCAGTGTAGGAGTCAAACCCCGAGTGAGTTTCAAAAAATCAACATTTTACCCATTTTCATTAGGAAAATTACCATTTTACCCCTAGGTCATCCCGGACCCTAGTCAGTCGGAGTCAACTAAGCTCATTGGTCAGTTCAGGACAGTTAAAATATCAGTCATCTCAAGCTCATCTGAGCTCACAATGAACATACCATTTTCATTTCTGACCATTCCTGCCAAAATGGGATCATTTCTTCAAAAATGAGCTCATTTCAAACTCGAATCCAAGCCAATTGTCTCCAAGTCAGTCATTCCCAGTCAGTCATGTTCCCCAGAGTCTAACTTGAGCTCACCAGGAGTTCAAGTGCTCCAATTTCAGTTCAAAACCATTTCTAA
Source organism: Nuphar pumila (assembly GCF_984573655.1). Taxonomy (NCBI): domain Eukaryota; kingdom Viridiplantae; phylum Streptophyta; class Magnoliopsida; order Nymphaeales; family Nymphaeaceae; genus Nuphar; species Nuphar pumila. Next base: position 57,382,360 of record NC_143258.1, read on the forward strand.
ATGTCTAGGAGCCCATTTTAGTCCATTTTAGCTCTTTCAACTGAAATTGAGTTGAGTTTAGTCAATTGAGCTAGTGTTCAAGCTTTGATTTTAGTTCATGTCAGTATCACTGACCTTTGTTCTAGCTCAAAGCTAGCTCAGGTTCGTAATTCACTTCACTCCAGTAATCATTCCGTACCATTTTTCTAAAAATGGCAACTTTTCTTGAAAATTCAGTCGGAAAGGTCAGTTGAGTCAGTGCCAAGGTGAGTTCATTCTATTTTACTAAGTTTTTCATTAAATTTGACTAAGATCATATGATTAAAAGGGAACATGCAAGTCTTATTTTCATAAGAAAGATGTGCAGTTAGATCTATGATGATGCATGGGTTATCTTTGTGGTTTTGAATAGTAGAGAATAAGAAAACCTACGTCCCATATGCGTGGGCTATGTGAATGAAGAGATCCATCCGTTCAATAGATTGGATCTCTCATTTCGAGAGCAACATTAAACAAAAGATCATACCTCCCTGATCATTTTGATTTTATTCTTGGTTACATGTAGATTCCATTGAGTAGAAGCATTATATTTAATTTATGTTATTGCTTAATAGGTATTTTACTTAGTTTCATCCATGTTTGCTTATTAGTTTGTAGTTTTCAATCTAGGCGTAGAGTCCAGTTGTTATTTCATGGATGTATCTTCATTTTTAAATCCTAAAAATCTCATGATAGTTGTGATTATTTGTCTTTGATTTCTTATGAAATTTTGATTTAATTTGGGTTTTGCAACCCCATTAAATAAATCAAATCCCAAACCGAGATTTTTCATTTCTGGAACTTTCAATTTCTGCTTTAGCAGACAAGAATCTTTAGAATCACCTATTTAGGAGATTCAAATCATCTTACAAAAATTACAGTGGATTCATGATTGAATCTACTAATGATCTGGAAATTTTAAGATTTTTCCAAGCAGTTTTGATCTCTGTAAAAAAATCGGATTTTCCAGACCCCTGGGAAAATCTCGATTTTCCTTTGTAGACAGACCCTAATGCATCATGTCCGCCCAATCTGTAGCTAGTTTGCAAAAACTTTCAACATGAAAGTTGTTCCTAACATAATTTCCTATCATTTCCCAAAATTTAGGAATTTTTGGATCTGTTTCATTATTTTTCCCGGATTTTCTCTTTCTGTCTAACAGATTCCAATGTCCAGAAATTCCAGAGATTTAGGTCTCTGATAACAGTGTGTCCTTTTACAAACCGTAATCCGAATCCCAAGGGTGTCAAATAATAAAATCTTCCTATGTTTGTCAGGGACATTTTCCCACAATTTCAGCCATTTTCCCATCTGTCTGCCATTTTTACCACATTTTCTACCGAAACCTGTCTGTTTCCTTCATTTACTAGAGTCGCCGGATTCCGATCCGATTTGCCGGAGTGGTACAGCTCCGACCATAGGTCAAAGACAGAAAGTGTAAAAGGCAAAAATCCTTGCCTTACTGTCCTCTGTCATCCCATAAAATTTGGGAAATTTTTATGGAAGTTTGATATCCTAAATCCCCTTTAGAATCAATATTTTAGGCAAAAATCACAAAATTTAGGGTTTTTATTTGAATTTCCATATTTAAAAATACAAAAAATTATATTTTAGAGATCAATTATGTTTCTAGGGTTATTTTAGTTGTCCATGCCAAATTTGGTTTAATTCCAAGTTCATTTGCTCCATGTGTTAGTTTATCTTTAAATTCAGAAGCGAAAATCAAGTTAAATTCGATATTTTATGATATTTTCGCCATGTTAGGGTTTTTATCATGTACATAAGCATGTAGAATCATATTAGGGTTAATTTTAATCTCATTTGCATTTCATATTTTTCTATTTTGCAAAATTTATTTCAGAAAACCCTGGTTTCAAGGCCATAGTCTTGTTATCGGGGGTATTTTGGTCATTTTGACCTAAATTTCGAAATTTCCATTTCTAATTCTCCAAAATTTCATGCATATCATCATATCTTATCATATTATGTTTGATTTATTTCATTTGATTTTCAAAATTCCAAAATTTACAAAAATTCTTTCGTAAAACCCTGATTTCAAGGTCATCAGGGGTATTTTGGTCATTTTGACCCCAATTTCGAATTTTCAAGTTTATTTTCAAAATTTATTCATTATTTCTCATGTTTATATCAAAGGGGGTATGATTCTGGGTTTATATCTGAATAATATCTGATAATTTTCCATATTTTCGGATAAATTCAGAAAAACCTACATTTTTGTGCTAACCTTGTTTTTTAGTTTTGCAGGAACATTCAAGAGGAAGACTTAGCTTTTATTTTTTTATTTCAATTCAATGTAACCTCAAATGTAATAATTTGGAATAAGAGTTATTTTTCTGCTTAGAATAGGGTTGCATTGCATATAGTTTAATTTCTGCAAAATTTTAATATGTGATGTATGATTCATGCACATTATTTCAAATTCACTATGGTTTACACGAATGGCACGTGCACAAGCTCTTATGGAGTTTATAAACTCGGTGGGATTCGTATTTATGGCCATAGTCAGAATACGAAGAAAACCAAGATTTATGATCTTCATATTAGCCACATTCAGCCTACACACTTAGGCTAACTTCAAAATGCACTGCATTTTTTAAAGTTTTAAAAGGATTTCCCAATTCCTCAATGAAATTCCCTTTTCAAATTCATATTCATTCATTCATATCATTCAAATTGCATTATTCTCAAATTCATTTTCCAATTTCAATTTCAGAAAATTCAGCTTTCTCAAGAATTCTCAAGTCTTTCTCAGGATCTGATTTTCTCAAAATCCTGAGTTTTCAAAAGAGATTTCAAAGCATTTCCCAAGTTCACACCAAGATTTTCCAATGTTTTAAAATTCTCAAATTTCAAAATCCCAAGTTTTCAAAAATCGATTTTCTCAGATTTCCTATTTTCCTGAGAACCCAGTTTTCTTGAGAATTCATTCTCCTTTTCAGAAATCCTTTTCCAATGAATTTCCTGATTTTCCTAGCATTTCTCAAATCCATTTTCTCATAAAATCAATTCCAAGTTTCCAATCTCAAAACCAATTTTCTCAGATTTTTAAGCTTTCCTGAGAAATCACTTTCCAATGCAAATTTCTGATTTTCAATGAACTTCAATGATTTTCCCAGGAATCCCAATTTCAAGTACTGTTCCAATCATTTTTCCAGCATATTTCAATTTTCCAAATCAAACATCATATTTTCTCAAACTTGCATTTTTCAAAATTCCATAGCACAAGCCTGATTCTTTGTGCATTCTAGGAAAAATAGAGCATAATTTAGATATTTGAGTCAAGTTAAAGCACATAATTGGTCCTTGGTTCAATTACCCCTGGTAAAGGCGCCAGGAACGGTTGAACCTCGTACCGACAGGCGGATCCCATTCCATGGAATTTTCCCGCAAATTTTCAAAACGGAGGCGAGTAAATTTTCAAAACAATTTTCAAAACTTTGGTCGAGTTTGACTCGCGAAATTTGTTTCTTTCTCGCAAGGGAGGGAAAATTTTTTTGCGATGATAACAGGTGACAGCATAGTTGTTGTCTTGTTTTTGGTTTTGCAGTGCTGCCCAAAGCGGGGCCTGCATTGTGAGGGTTGTGGCGCCTCATGGCGCTGGATGTCTAGTGAGCTGGCCGACCCATGTCCAGCCTCCTTGACGCTTTATTCCTTGACTTTTGACAGCCTTTGTGTGTAGTTAGAAAACCTTCGGGCTGCAGCCTATGGAGCTTCAAGGACACTCGTAGCACGGGGTCCAATACCTCTACGGTTTTGACTCGTTGCGTCGCAACAAATGGTGCTCACCGACCAAAGCAACATATGTATTTTTGGTTACGAATGTATAAAGTAATGCTGAATTCATCATCATGGTGTGATGGACTCTTACTTGCGTATGTGTGTTCGCTTTGCTATAGAATGCAATTTTTGTGCTAATGGCACCCTATCAAAGGTTTCTAAATAAAATAAGAGGGTTTGCGTAGTTAAGGAGTCATTGGCTCGTGTCAATGAAATATACCGTTGGCAATTCCCTTGTCATACATGACTGTCATTGTGACGTTTTGTTATGCTTTTTGAAAAACTAAGGTTCTTACGATAGTGAGAAGTTGACGATGCTTCTCTTGTCCTATACGGCACGACCAACCACGTGTCTATTTTATACAATCATCACGAGTTGATGTTGCGAGAGATCGTAATGAGCTATGTACTATATATATATATATATATATATATATATATATATATATATATATATATATATATATATTGATAAACCCACCAATGTGGGTAATGTCAATGCATATCCCTGTACACGTGCTTGTTTCGCTTAGAATGTGAATCGTTGCAATTGATGCCTTCATGAATGCCTTCACATAAAGTTATATTTACTTATGAAACCCATAGTGTATATCAACAGATTAATGTTGTCATCATATTCGTTGTATTTGAATGTATGTTTCAGCTTTGGGCAAATTATATGTTTTCCCTAAGCATGAAGGGAGTTTCTGGCACACTTATGTATAGTCGCAGTCTTATGAGACCTATGCAACTGTTGGAACTCCTTGGTGAGTCCAGTTGCGGGCAATGGCCCCACTTAGAGAGACGAGCTCGCTTGTTGTTGTGATGCATGGTTTAAGAACCTTGGCACAACTTCTGAGTCACACTTTACCATGGCAAATGCTTCTAACTGTCCCATCATAGCATGCAATGTCTGTATTGACACTTGACTAGTTCTCGCACTTGTGACATGGTGCACATACGTGTCCATATGTATATGTATACAATTCACGATGTCACATCAATAACTTTATGTTCTGTGATGCGTACCTCTTCTGGTTGCCATCACTATCCTTGGTGGTTCTTTCGGGACCAAACCCATTTAGTCTAGTGGATTCAGTCCCAATAGTGTGCGGGATAGGGGACAGTACAATTTGATGATTAGTCTCCTTCTTCAGTTGAACCCTTATGGGGTGTTACCACCTCGTCACGGGTGTTGCCGCAGTTCGGCGGCACAACCCAAACCGGGCAGGCCTGTGTGCGCTTAGTGTCTTTTACATTAGTGTGGTTGGTAAGGCTGCTGACCCCTTTGGGAACTATTCCAACATAGCTCTTGGATTCTTCCTTCCTGTTTGTCTCATTCTCTAATTTTGTCAGAGGGCTCCAGACTCCAGCCTATGGGGCTGCATTTATACCTACGACTCACAACTTGATGAACCTGCTATCTAGGTCTGTACCATTGTCTAGACTAGCGGGCCACGTAGGTTCGCATAATAGTATCACCTTTATGGTGTTTTGGAGACTTCAATCCCGAGTTGTGCGATTGAGCACTTTGGCTGCAATCTACTTAGTGGTACTGCGACCTTTGGGCAAGAGTTTGGCCTTGTTACAACCAGATTGGGTTGTCGATGCTGCGGTTTTGGTGCAGCAAGTGTTCAGGCTTCATCCTTGTAGTGACGTAGTCCTTTGCACGAGATGGCTAGTTGACTAGCCGTACCTTCCCCATTGCATGACATAGTTGCCACTTTACCCTTTTTCACCAACTGTCTCTGTCGCCGCCTCGATAGCAATTATATGTAGTTAAATATGTATTTTGTTACGCGTGCATTGTTATGCTAAATACATCGGAGTTAGCCCTCTCCATTATATATGGTTTGTCAAATATAAAGCATGTGAATGCTTGTGTGTGATACGATTCACGGTAACCATGTGCGTATTGGTTTGCATGAGATTAGATCATCTGAATGCTTTGGTTCGATGATTCGAACCATGTGTCTTCTCCTAGGTGTTCATGACAATTGGCTATTGCACACCTTTCAAGGTACTTGTCCCTCGTTATATAGCTACGAGATTCATGAGGTTTGAGTGTTGTTCGACAATACTCTGTGTATCCATATCATAGACCTCTTTAGCAAGTCATTTTCCGGCTATAGACCCACTTTGCAAGATGAGCTCGCTTACACTAAAAATACATGTTTTGTATGCTTGTGCACACCACTTTATCTGTTCAAATAGTTGCTTTGCCATGGCCAAATGTTTCTAACTGTCTCATCGGAAGGCTCTTTGTTCTGCAATGGTGCATTAGCTTGATGGTGTACTTGTCGTAGTCAGCACATGCATGACTACTTGCACTTGAGGTTTACTCGCTTAGTTCGTACTATTTCATTAAAGTATGATACTTGTTCACACTTGATGTTCAGTACACACTTGTGTTGTTTTGCCTTGTTTGTGGATATGCGAGCGCCATTGTAATGTTTTAGAGACAATGCTTTATGTGATGGAATATTGATGAAATATCATATGCATATGAATGTGTATTTGCTTGTACACTTAACTGTCTCTCAGAAATGAAATATGCAATGCTTCTGTATTTATAATTGTTCAAAAGTTAGAACTCGTGATACTCTTACACGTTGCACTTGGCACATCCGGACACAGTTATTGAGTAGTGCGTACCCTAAGGAGGTACATTGCTTGAGGCTTTGGTAAGCGCACCACGTGCCCTTACTTCATGAAATGAAAAGACTGAACACCATAGGGTATGATCAATGATATGACTTGATATGGGCTCAGTTGGAGTCTTCGGGTAGTGGCCCTTGTGTTGTGTGGACTCTTGTGTGATATACCCTGAATAAGAAATAAATAAAATGGTGTTATGACTGCTTTCACGAGCAGTGTGCTCTGTTGGCCGCTTGAGGCTGAGCACGTGGATGGTGTCATCATCGCAAAATTTTTGACTTTTGCAAATCAAACTGACCTTTGAAAAAGATTTTTTGAAAATAACTTGCCTCCATTTTTAAAATGCGGGAAAATTCTGTAGAATGGGACTCGCCTGTCGGTACGAGGTTTAACCGTTCCTGCCACCTTTAACAGGGGTAATTGAACCAAGGATCAATCTTATGCTCTACTCTATTCAACTTGTCTAAATCATATTCTAATTTCTAAATGCACATAGAATCAGGCATGTGCTATGAATTTTCAGAAAATGCACATTTTGAAAACATGATGTTTGCTTTGAATGATTGAAATATTTAGAATAGGTATCACATGGAAAATCGTGAATTGGGATTTGAAATATACTTCTGAGAGAAATAAAAATCGATTTTGAGAAATCCTTGACATTTGGTGAAAATTGACTCTGAGAGACTTGGTTTCTCTGAATTCAAACTTTGAAATTGAAATTCTAACTTAGAAAATTTGAATTTGGAACCTGGGAAATATTTGAAATATTCTATGAAATTCAATGCTTTTAGGAAAATCGATTTTTTGCTATAAGGCTTAGGAGATTTTGAGGAATTCAATTTCCTTGACTGGGACTTTGAATTGGAGTTGGCAAATGCATGAATGAATATGGATTTGAGGAATTGAGAAATACTTTTTATATTTTTGAGAAATGCAGTGCATTTTGAAGTTAGCCTAAGAGTGTAGGCTGAATGTGGCTAATGTGAAGATTATAAATCTGAGTATCATTCGTATTCTGACTATGGCCATAAATACAAATTCCACCAAGTTTATAAACTTCATAGAAGCTAGTGCGTGTACCATTCGTGTAGACCATGGTGAATTTGTAAAAATATGCATGAATCATCATCCATCACACATTAAAATTATAAAAATAAACTATATGCAATGCAACCTAAGCTAAGGAGGAAATGTAAATTCTTATTCCAAAGTTTAATTACAAATTACATCACTATTGAAATTTAAATACATGAAAAATAAAGTCTTCAATGTACCTGCAAAACTAGAAAACTTGGTTAATGAATATATGTTGGCTTTTCTAGATTTATCCAACAATATCAGGAAATTGTTGGATTTTGCTAGATATAAGCCTTTTCCTTGTTTCCCTTAAATAAAAATAATAAAATATGAAATAAAATAGAATAAATAAGGAAGATAAGATATGAAATTTCGAAATTGGGGTCAAAATGACCAAAATACCCCTAATAACAAAACTATGGCCTTGAAATTAGGGTTTTTAGAAAGATATTTTGGTAAAATGCAAGTTTTGAAATTTGAATGGAATAAACTCAAACCAAATATATTATGACATGCTTAAAAATATGAAATTAGGGTTAGGGATTTCGAAATTTAGGTCAAATGACCAAATTGCTCCCGATAGCAAGACTATGGCCTTGAAATCAGGGTTTTTGGAAATAGATTTTTGGTAAAAACTTAGGTTTTATGACCTAAATGAAATCAAATAACTACAAAAAAATTAAACCTAAAGTATCCTCAGATGATTATGAACATAATAAAACCCTAAAACCATATGCTTATGCACGAAAATCCAATAATATCACAAATTTTGTGATTTTTGCAGTGTTTTTGGATCTTTCAGGAACCCGGTTTTGCAATTTGCTTAATTCAGCCATCAAATGGATTCCAAAATCCAAAAAAATTGGTACCTGCACTTGTTATAACCTTAATGTCGAATTTGAATTATAAAAATAATTTTTTGACATTAAATTAATCCGAAAATTGCATTAAACCCTAAAAATATGCTATTTTGGACCTAATTCACCAACCAGTCTCAGTCCAAGACCTGAACCAGGGGTCAAATCTCCATGGAAATTTATGAAATTTTACAGAGACTAACGAAAAAGAAAAGCAGAGATTTCCCAATTTACAGATCGAAAAAATCATCTTCGGTTAGGGAGAAACCTTTCCGGCAATCTGAGCTAAAATATATCACTCTTAACAGGGATTAAAACAGCTATTCCAGATTGAAAATACAGACATAAATAAAAATCCTAAACAAAAATATCTGAAATTTTAGTGGTGAACAGTAGACAGAAAAATAACAATACTCACTTTTTACAGATCATGAATCGAATCTGTGGTTTGGGATTTATGACTAACACAAATCTGATTAGGGTTTTGGTAAACCCTAACGAGTTTTAAATTTAAAAACCGGTTCTCTAAAAGGGGAAAAATACTAAATAGTAATAAAAAAATCCGAAAATTTCACAGAAGACAGATCTACTCAATGTGAATCCATATCACTTTACAGATCTAAAATCGGATATAAGATGACAGAAATATCATAACAGCAAGTCACCTTCTTGATTTTAACCACGATTTTAAAGCTTTTAAAACCCGATTTGATGTATGATTTTTTTGACAGGGTTACCGACATCCAAAACCTCTGATTTTTCTACATTAACTCAATAACTCATGCATGCATCACATATAAAAAAATCAGAAATAAACAATGAGAACTTCAATCGGAAATAACATTATCTTTACTGGTCTAAACCTAAAACACACAAAAATTTATGAAACTTGAAAGACCATGCATTAACTAATGTAAATAAATAAAATAAACCATAAAACAGTAAATAAAACTGATTTCTATGCTATAGAACGTAAAACAAACATAAATAAACCATGAAAATAAAATAAAAACAGGGAATCAATGGCTGGAATTTGATATCACCTTTAAAACATAGATTTAACCCATTAAAAAGGGTAAATCATATATTTTATTGGTTAATAATGTAAAGAATCATATTTAAATCAATTCTAATGGATTAAAATCCCTGTAAATCACCCAAAACAGGGTTAGATCACCTTCTTGGATTGTTCTTGCTGATTCTTGATGGTTCTTGAGGTGAAACCATGGTTGATCTTCCATAAGGAGGGGTATCTAAGCCTAGATCTAGGTTTAAAACATTAAAATCATTAAATAAAATATGAAAAAGGCAAAGGAATTCATACCTTGGAGTTGCGGAATGGAGGAGGGGCTGGAGAGGAGAGAGAAGCTCCAAGAATCCAATAGGAGAGAGATGAGAAAATTGACCCCCCTTATGCCTCTATTTATAATAAAAAATTAGGTTTAAAAATTGACAATTTTGAAAATTTTGGACTCTAAAGGGGGGGGGGGCGATTTTTGGGTGGAGTTACCTATATGCCCTTGACCTAAATTATCCTAATTAATCCCTAATTAACCCCTAGCTAAACCTAGGAATCCCCCAAATGTGGCGCCACTTGGCATTTTTCCACATTGGGTTTTTAAAACACCTTTAAAAACACTAGTTTTAAAAACTAACTTTCAAAAATGAGTTTTTCAAAATGGTTTTGACTCTTTAAAACCTCTAACACTAACCAAGACATCAACTAACCCTAGTCTAGCCCTGACTGACTCGAATATAGCACCACCCCGAGTGGGCCCTACTTGATTTTTTCAAAAAGCGATTTTAAAACTTGAAATTGAAGGAGTTTTCAAAAGCAATCTTAAAATTAGAATTTTTGAAATGGCATAGGGTTCTAACTGAGTTAGAACTCCCCTGGATATGGTGCCAACTGAGTGGGCCCACATCGAGTTTTAGAAATTTTGAAATAAACACTGAAAATGGCTTTGAAAAGGGGTTAAAATCGATATTTGAAATTCAAGATCTTTGAAAATAGGGTCTCAAGCTAACTGGAACTCCGGGTTAGAGTCCTGAACTCTTAGGACTCTGAGATTTTAGATTTTAAAACCAAATGAAAGAATTTTCAAAAGATTTTATCAAGAAATGATGAAATAAGTCAGAAAACACAGTCAGGGTTAGACTCTTAACTCGACCGAACTCTAAAATAGAGTCCTGAACTAACTGGACTCTGTAAAATAACCTAAATGTTGAAAATAATCAAAAAAGACTGAAAATGGAAGTAAAACAGACTTAAAAACAGACTCCTGACTGGATTAGGACTCTGAGACAGAGTCCTGATCGGACTGAAACTTTCAAAAATTTGAGAAATTTGATGAATAGAGGAATTCAGAAGCGACACCACCTCAATGGGTCTCATCTGTGAATTGAAATCGATTAAAATTTGAATTTGAAATGAATCCAGATTGTTTTCTTGAGAAAATATTTCGAAATATAAAGTCCTGGGGTTGGAAAATGACAGAGTGTTGAATAAAAACCCAGGTTTTGAAATTGATTTTGAAATAAAAGCTTTAAAATTCAAATCTGGATTGAATGTTTTGAAATAGGAGTGCTGGATCTCGAAAATGAGATGTAATGACATGCAATGCTAAGCAATGCAATAAAATGCGGAATACATGCAATGATATGCAATAATCTGTGATGACTTATGAAATGGACAAACACTGGATGAGGGTGAAAATTTGGGGTGTTTACAGATGGGCAGGCCAAGTCCTCGTTTTGCGTACCCTGCGGGGACCACGAGGCAAATTCCTCGTTGTGAGGTATGATTGAACATGAGCCTTAAGAAAGATAAATCTGCTTCGCCCCATTCACAAAATGGTTCACCTTGGGAGAGGGTGAATGGTACAACCCTGAGTGACTTGTCGTTACTACGACACGTGTTTTGACAAGAGTCGTAGTGCCCTTTGGCCTCCAGTCACTCAGAGTTAGGGAGGTCGAGGTTACCTTTTTAGGAACTCACTACTACTGTAGTATGGATTGCAATCCTTGCCTATGCGAGTATTTTCTCCTAGCAGTGTGCTGCTCGCATGAGGTTGACTCAGTCTGTAGCTTCCCCGGTTACCACACTATAAGTTGAATAACAGACGTCGGGTGCATGTCTCACAGAATGTGAGGTTCCTTTGCATACCCGAAGGAGTAATTAGAAGAACTTAAAGACTAACCAATCAGCTGACTTACTGTAGTTGCTACTTTACTTAGTTTGTGCTTCAGTTGCTGTGAACACCCCAAATTTTTCAAAATCTTTTAAATATTCCCTTCTTGCCCCTAAATTCATTTTTTGAGCAAATGAATCATTTTTAAATCTAAATTCCAGTTCATTTCTCAAATTTTACTGAAATTAAGTTCATTTCATATGTTTAAATTGATTTCGGATCTGGATCCATCATCCAGATCCAAATCTGAGTTTCCTTGTTCAAATTTTAAATTAAAATTATAGAAAATACCAAAAATAGCCTTTAAATAGCTCGGACAATCCATCCGACATCCGTTTGGATTCACCACGTTGCATTTTTTTGATTCGAGTGTCAAAACTCGAATATTTCCTCAATACTTGGGTCCAAACCCATTTTTCTGAAGAAATTTTCCCCAAAATAACCCTGATTTTTCAGAAAAACCTTTCTCTTATGAATATTTTGAAATTTTGTAAAATTAGTATTAATTTTCTTAGTTTTAGAGTTTTGTTTTTACAAATATATGTTTAAAAAGAAAAAAAAAATAAGAAAATCAAAAATCCAAAAATTTCAGAAACTATGCAATCTACCTTCCTTTTTAAACCTTTTTGATAAAACCCTCTCTTGAAATCTCTTTTTGAAAACAAAAACTATTTTTTTTTTTTAGGAAATTTCTGAAAAGGAGACCCCTGTAGGGAATTTTAGAAAAATTACAACAGCTCCCTCCGCTTCCCACCATTGATCTTCAACCAACCTCCCTTGAGTCTCCCTCAACCTTCCATCTGCAACAAAATCTCCTTCTCGCGAACTCTCCTTTGGCTCTTTAAAAGGGGAGCATACAGACGAAGCCAAGGTATCCAGCTTCACCCTCCCACCTTCTCCATTACGATCCGTTATCACCCCGCCATTACCCCTCTTCTCCCTCTCGATCCGTCTTTTGCCTCTCCACCTTCTTCTGAATCATTATAGTCAAAGATCAACCCCTGTGTTGGTCTTGTCTTCCAAGTTTGGTTTTTCGAACCGTCATATTCAAAGATCAATCCTTGCATTGATCTTATCTTCCGAAAATGGGTTTTAAATCATTATATTCAAAGATCAATCCCTGTGATTGATCTTATCTTCCGAGGTTGATTTTTAAGCATTATCTTCAAAGATCAACCCTTGTATTGATCTTGTTATCAGTTTCAAACTGTTATTTTTAGAAATCAATTTTGTTGTTGATTTTCTTTTCCAAAAATTAGATTTTCAAAACCATTGCCTTCAAAATTTGACCCTCATGATGATCTCTTGTGTTTGATTTGAAGGATCAGTTCTCGCACTGATCATTCTTCTTATGGTAGATTTTCTTCCCAAAATGATTTTTCACTTACCTTTAAATGAACATTTTTCCTTTTAAGATCCCATATGCAGGCAGGATCAGAAAAACTTCTTTTTCTCTTAAATCTTATAAATTTTCAATTAAGTTTGATATTTTTATCAGTTTCATTCATTTTATTCAAGTTTATATCAATTTTATCAAGTTTTTATCAAGTTTATCAATATTTCCTCAATTTCATTAAAATTTTATCAATCTTTTTACCCTTTCAGGTTAAGGGATAAACCTGATGCCTCTTCCCCATGAGGTATTTCCTTTATTCTTATTTTCCCCCTCAGGTTAAGGGATAAACCTGACCCTCGTTGTTCGAGGTGCTTCCCATTCTGGATAAGGGAAAATCCTGAAACCCCTCGTAGGAGCAATAATGCTACCTATGAGGATTTTTTTGTAAATACAAGTTTTGCCAATCTTTATTGATTTTCTAGATTTATATCAATTTGCCTTCACTAAATTTTCTTAAATTCTATTCTTTTCCCATTCAGGATAAGGGATAATCCTGAACCCCTCATAGGAGCTACAATGCTACCTGTGAAAATTCTTTTCCAAAATAAAATTTTCAAAATTTCTTTCCTTTCTTCTTCTCCATTTTATAAATTTTATTCTTTTCCCCTTTCAGGTTAAGGGGTAAACCTGAATCATTCCTTTCTAAATTCTCATCAAATGTCTATTCCATTTCCCCTTCAGGATGAGGGAAAATCCTGAAAACGCCGACAATCATTCTTGCTCAAATCTCAAGTATCTTAAAGAATGTCTGTGTCCCTTTCTTCTTCAAATCTCCATCAGAAAACCCAATACTTACAATGGGGCATTTTTTGAAGAATTCAGTACTCATACAGGTAAGCCTAGCACTCGTGCTAGTGCCTGGCTAACCGATCAGTTAGCCTCTCAGGATCAGTCTTTTGCACTGACTCTTCATCAAAAATCAAAGCTCTAAATCCAATGTCGACCTTCGGGTCATTCAAGTCTCAAATTCAAGCCTTCATGTTACAATCTTTCCTCGATTCTCCTTAAATTCTGCCAATTTTCTTCTATTCCTTCTCATCAACTCTCCTTTGAGATTCGAGTTTTCGACTCGAGCTTCCAACTCTTTCCTTTGAGATTCGAGCCTTGACTTGAATTTTTCAGTTCTCCTTCGAAGGTTTGAGTTTTAACTCAAGTCTTCTGTTCCTTCACAAATCTGAACCTTTCCAGTTTTCCCTTGAAATTCGGGCCCTGGCCCGAACTTTCCAACTTTCCTTCAAAAATTTGAGTTTTAAGTTTTCTTGCCTTCAAAAAATGAACCTTCAAAGTTTAGATTCGAGCTCTGACTCGAACTTTCCCTTTTTCCTTCGAAGATTTGGGTTTTATCTCGAGTTTTCTTGCCTTCAATAAATGAACTTTTCAAGTCTTCTTTGAGATTCGAGCCCTGACTCGAACATTCCTGCTGTCCTTCGGAAATTTGAGTTTTATCTCAAGTTTTCTTACCTTCAATAAATGAATTTTCAAGTTTTCCCTTGAGATTCGAGCCCCGACTCGAACCTTCCAGTTTTCCTTTGAAAACTCAAGTTTTAACTCGAATTTCCCTGTTTTCCTTGCAGAATCTGAGTCCTGATTCAGATACTCTTTCAAAGGCTTACCTTCAAAATTCAGTTTTATGTCAAGCTTACCTCCAGAACTTTAAATTCACCTTTACCTTCAGAATTCAACCTCATGTTGGATTCTTCTCCAGAATCCCACTGATATATCAAAATTCAATGTTAAGCAAAGGTTTCAGGAATATATTGCCAACTTGCCATAAAATAGTTGTTGATCTCAAACTTTTATTACATAAAGAATTTCTCCAAATCTCCTTAAGTATTCCTTCCAAAAGGGTAAAGCTTCTGAGAAGAAAGGCTCAAACTCCAATTTTTTTGTTGGTCAACCAAGAGGATGAAGAAAAAATCTTCGACATGACCGGTAAAGAAAATATTCAATGATGCTGAAGAGCCATAAATGAGCTGATATTGATCATAGCTATGGCACATTCTTAAATGTTATTCTCTGGCAGTAAGACAGTGGAAATATCCTGGGCAGTCAGAAAAGAGCCTACCCAATTCATGTCTCCTCAAGTCAGCTAAGCTGCAAATCAAATATCCGCAAAAGGGATCTCTCAATTGTCGTCAAGATGAAGGCGAATTAAGCGAGTAGACCCCCGGGGCCAAAGAAGATTTGAAACATCTCCAAGATGACGGAGTTTGTGACGGATCCTTCCAGGGAAAGTTCGGATCACCGTCGAGATGAAGGCGGATGTGATTGACCTACCGACAAACCCTAAAAGATATTTGATTCCAGCTATCATCTAAAGACCTTTGAGCCAATACCACCATATATGATCCCTGAGAAAATGAAGGATCAGAGCATCTCCAAGATGAAGGAGTTTGTGACGTACCCTTCCCTGAAAAAGAGAGAAAAGTCAGGACATCTCCAAAATGAAGGATGATGTAAAACCCCAAGAAAGCCCCATGACTCAAAAGAGTTTAAAAAGATCGTCATGGGAAAATGCCCAGGATATCAAACTGCCCAAACTACAAAGAATCTTCTTTATCTATATGAAATTCTTATATCAATGTCTTTTCATTCAATTACTTTTATGAAGCTAAGAATATCTCATCTCCTTTCATATCAAGGAAATTGATAGCATCCTTGAAGAAGACCAACAACTAAATTTGACTTTGATCCTGGATTCTATAGAGTTAACCTAGTTGGGGGTAATACTCTAGGTAGAAGAAGGAACATCTTTCAAAAGTGCTCACCTTAAAATTACCTCGAAACAACTACAATTTTATCACTTTGGCAATATTTTTCCAGCTTTCCTAATGAGAAATAAGAACTTGACATCTGTTATTGATATATCTTAGTGTCGCCTTTTCCGTCTTTCGCTTTGTCGAGAGACTCGCCTTCTCCTTGATGAAAGGATTGCCTTCTCCATCTTTCGCTTTGTCGAGAGACTCGCCTTCTCCTTGATGAAAGGATTGCCTTCTTCATCTTTCACTTTGTCGAGAGATTTGCCTTCTCCTTGATAAAAGGATCGCCTTCTCCGTCTTTCACTTTGTTGAGAGACTTGCCTTCTCCTTGATAAAAGGATTGCCATCCCCGTCTTTCGCTTTGTCGAGAGATTTGCCTTCTCCTCGATAAGAGGATCGCCTTCTTCGTCTTTCGCTTTGTCGAGAGATTTGCCTTCTCCTCGATAAGAGGATCGCCTTCTCCGTCTTTCGCTCTGTCGAAAGACTTGCCTTCTCCTTAATAAAAGGATCGCCTTCCCTGTCTTTTTGCGTTGTCAAAAGATTTGCCTTTCTCCTTGATTAAATTATCGCCTTCCTCGTCTTTCACTTTGTCGAGAGACTTGCCTTCTCCTTGTTAAAAGGATTGCCTTCTTCATATTTTATATTTTGCCTTCCCCTTACCAAGAGGATTGCCCTCTTCATATCTTACATTTTGCCTTCTCCTTGTTAAAAGGATTGCCTTCTTCATATTTCACATCTTACATTCTCCTTACCTAAGGGATTGCCTTCTTCATATCTTACATTTTACAATGTTAAAAGGATTGCCTTCTTCATGTTTCACATTTGCCTTCTCCTGTCAAAAGGATTTGCCCTCCTTCATCCTTCACTTTGTCAAAAGATTCACCTCCTGTTACCTTATTCATCATCCATTTTTTTCTCACATCTCCTTATTTTCCATCTCTCACATTCATAGAAGAGTTACCCCATTCAGTTGAAGTAGCTCTCCTGTCCCATCACGGTTTCGAGAATTCCGTATGGTTGTTCCCACTCAGGCTAAGGGTCAAACCTGTACTCCCTGCGAGAGGTCACTAAAATTAAAGAGCTGATTTAGTCTCAGCAATGAGACGCCCAAGTTCATCCCTTTTTCAAGCTTTAGGGAACCCCATTTCCTTTCTCCTTTCGCAAACCCCTTTCGGATTTGTTCGTCCAAACTCCGAAGGTCCCATCATGGTCTCTTCACTCGAGGATTTCATTTGGTTGTCCCCTTCAGATTAAGGGTTAAGCCTGAACCTCGTGCATCGAGGTATCTTCCTCTTTTCAGGTTTGGGTTAAACCTGAGTCTCGTTCTAACGAGGTTTCTCATTTTGACGAGGTGTTTCCTTCCAAGTCCCATCATGGTTCTTCCCATCGAGGAATCCATGCTTTGTATATCCATCTAGAATAGGATCCTACTTGAGCTTCATGTCACGAGGCATTTTTCAAAAAATGTCCCATCAAGATCTTCTTCTATTCCTTCCCCCATTCAGCTTATCCTGATATATCTTCGTCCCATCCAGGTTAAGGGGTAAACCTGAGTCATTCAAAAATCTGATTTTGTCTGACCCATGAGACTTGATCAAAATTCTTATCTTTCATCATTTCGGGATCTTCACCCACAGCCCCATCACGATTTCCTCATTTTCTCCTCAATCATATCATTTTCGAGGATTTCGTCCCCCCCCCAAGCCATTCAGGACAAAGCTTTAAGCCTGAAAAGCCATAATTCTTCCACACCCAGTTCAGATCTGCTCACTGGGGCATTTTTCAAAATTTGAAGTGTTTTCTTTGCCACTAAGCTCGGCTTTCAACTGGCTTAGTAGCAAAGAGGGGCATCTGTGAACACCCCAAATTTTTCAAAATCTTTTAAATATTCCCTTCTTGCCCCTAAATTCATTTTTTGAGCAAATGAATCATTTTTAAATCTAAATTCCAGTTCATTTCTCAAATTTTACTGAAATTAAGTTCATTTCATATGTTTAAATTGATTTCGGATCTGGATCCATCATCCAGATCCAAATCTGAGTTTCCTTGTTTAAATTTTAAATTAAAATTATAGAAAATACCAAAAATAGCCTTTAAATAGCTCGAACAACCCATCCGACATCCGTTTGGATTCACCACGTTGCATTTTTTTGATTCGAGTGTCAAAACTCGAATATTTCCTCAATACTTGGGTCCAAACCCATTTTTCTGAAGAAATTTTTCCCAAAATAACCCTGATTTTTCAGAAAAACCTTTCTCTTATGAATATTTTAAAATTTTGTAAAATTAGTATTAATTTTCTTAGTTTTAGAGTTTTGTTTTTACAAATATATGTTTAAAAAGAAAAAAAAAATAAGAAAATCAAAAATCCAAAAATTTCAGAAACTATGCAATCTACCTTCCTTTTTAAACCTTTTTGATAAAACCCTCTCTTGAAATCTCTTTTTGAAAACAAAAACTATTTTTTTTTTTTTTAGGAAATTTCTGAAAAGGAGACCCCTGTAGGGAATTTTAGAAAAATTACAACAGCTCCCTCCGCTTCCCACCATTGATCTTCAACCAACCTCCTTGGAGTCTCCCTCAACCTTCCATCTGCAACAAAATCTCCTTCTCGTGAACTCTCCTTTGGCTCTTTAAAAGGGGAGCATACAGACGAAGCCAAGGTATCCAGCTTCACCCTCCCATCTTCTCCATTACGATCCGTTATCACCCCGCCATTACCCCTCTTCTCCCTCTCGATCCGTCTTTTGCCTCTCCACCTTCTTCTCCTTCACGATCGCTTCTTCACCACCGCACCTCTCGCCTGCAACAGGATCCAGCTCCTGCCTCTCCATCGCTTCTCACCCCTCTATACGCGTGTTCTCTGAATCCCCTCTTCTTCTTCTTCTTCTGATCTCAAGAAGGAGCCCTCTCTCACAGCAATACTCTGACACGGTGTTCTACGCATACCTCCTTCCCAATTCCCCTCTTCTTCTGATTTCTTCTACCCTTTTCCCGGATTCCATATGGTTGGATGAAAGAGAACAAACTTCCGGTGGCCGCTACGGTATATCCACAGACCTTACAGTGCCGATAAAATAGGTTAATCCCCCTCCTATTGGTTTCTCAGAATTAGTTGAAGAAAGGGGATTATCCTTACAGCAAGATCACGGAAGTCGACTATCGGATCTCCATTACGGTAAGTGCCTTTCTTTTCTTTTCCCCTATTTTTCTTGATCTTTCTATTTTCTTTGTATTAAAGCACCATGCAGTGCCGATTTTCTTGTGGCAAAATCGACCTACGTCTGTGCAACATCAATGGAATAATCCATATTCCGACAATCCCTTTCTTCTTTTGTGGTTCATTTTTTAATTTCGTTTAGTCTATTTCTGTTCATTTTTTTTTTATGATATCCGACCCTCACTTCATCATATAGTCATTTCTTGGGAAATCAATCTCTTGTTGGCATCGCACAGTACAAAAACCCATTATCGTTAGGAACTGTGCATATTGCAGAAATATTTGCCAAGTTGATTTGCATCTATGGCAGCATCACACATTAGTGATCGATGATATCGTCGGTTCCTTTGGGTTTAGCATACTATCGTCGTTTAGATTCACAGCATGCTCCTTATTGACACTATCTTTGAATATCATTCCCATGAAATGCATTTTCTGTGTTTCCTTCATGCATCGTCTACATTCAGAACATTGAATATCTGGATTCAGTGCCATTTTGCCTTTACCTGATGTTTACTATATTTCATATGTATCTCATTTTTCACATTTTTTTTTCCTTTTATTTAATGCCTGTTTGTATGTGTATATTGATTCATGAGTATATGCTTTCTGGATATGTGGAAGTCGTGCGCCAGCTATTCAAATGAACTTCCCCAGTGGGATATTTGGTCTTGGAATTTCAAAGATTTTAAGATGTGCTGAGCAGGCCAGTGCCTGTGAAGCATGAGCATTCTTTAATATGCAGGAAGAGAATATGATCCCATGGATTTCCATGATTTACTGGTTATGTATAGCTTGACTCTCTAAGGATGCTTTATATTCTTGGTGTAAGACCCGATGCTGCTGCCTTTTTGGGATGCTCTGATCTTGTGCCCTTGCTGTCTTAATGGTTGAGGGGTGCTACTTTTTTTTTCTTTCTTCTCTTTAGTTCAGGAGTTCGATGTGTGATATGAATTCCAAAATCAAGCACTACAATCGCATAATTGATCCCCTTTTGGGTATTGGGCAACTCGATCATGCAAGGGAGATTGTAGAGAACCTGTCAGTGAGTCCTGGTAGTTTTATCTAAGATAATATAATGGCTGGATGTAGGCACATGGAAAATCAAATCTTTCATACTATGTAGTTAAGTACTTTATTCAACTATAAGTTAGCAAATATGGAGACATTGCATTGGTGACCTGTTACATCCCCAAATAAGGAAATTACAAGCAGTCGGTGGAGGGAGAGGTCACATGTTCATGGTTATGAAATTCATGTTCAACATTAAACACAGCTTCACTGCTTCAAGGAGGGACCTGTACTGGTTATTGATAATAGTCAATCTGAATACAACCCTTATGCCACTTTGTTGTAGCCATTTTTTTTGCAGCATCCCCACTCTCCTATCATCCTCAGAGTCACTTGTTGCACATACACTTCGCACAACACACACACCTCTGCTACATACTCATACACACTTACTGCATTGTTCTCACATTTTCTTTATACCACCTTACCCTCTTCCCCATCTTCGTTACACTCCACCATCAACTGTGCACCCACCTGCAAACGACACTATCCACCTTTTCACTTCCTATCCAACATGACATCGATCAGTTGCTGCACCTCATCACAGCCTACCTTCAATTTTTCCCAGCATTCATGCTTTATTCACCTGACCCCCCCTTACAGCTACACCATATTCATACTCTCAGCGCAAGTCCTATTTTCAGCCCATTGTTTCCATCTTTCCATTTCACTGTCGGCATCCAACAGCCTCATCTCTACTTCCTGCTTTTCCTGCATCTATCCTCAGTTACAATCAATCTGACATGCACCACCCCTTTCCATGTAGGCTACTTTCTTTACATTCTAGCATTCATTTACTGTACAAAACTATCTTTTTGGTCATCACCTAACATCATGGTAATTAGCTCTCTACCTTTGGTTTCTGAAAGCCTGACCAGACTCTTTTGAATATCTTGTCTTCCAAAATTTGTGTGTGTATTGGGATCGATGTTGTCGGACCTAAATTCTATATTGTAAGGAATACTTAGTGATTAAATATGTCATCCATTTGGGCTCTGCTGCTTTGGTCGTACCTGCTGAAGAACTTATTGACTCTAGAAGGCAATCTCATAAACATATAGCTCCAGCCACCTCCCTACTAGATATCACATAGCACCTCCTATGCTCACTAGTTTTCGGCATCCACCTACACCTGTTGTAACCATTCCAGCCCAGCAGCATACCTGCCTTCTCTACAACAACTGCCTAAATTCTCATTGCATTTACCATCTTCCTCATACACCAGTCACTTTTCCCAGCCCAGCCACCTGTTAGAATCCCTTTAAACCTCCAGCTGAAGTTCCTCGGTTATATATAATATTCCTTCTCCCATCTCATTCAGTATCATATAAGTCCAGCATTGTTTCCTTCTCTCCTTCATTGGCCTTAGGTAAAAGATATGTAGTCATCCTTTTAGTCAAAAGGCATAAGATATGTATATATCTCTTTCATGAATTTCTGTTCATTCCCATATGCACATGTATTCAGTCATGAATATCTCATCCGTATCTCTAATCCATTTCGTATCACAAGGTATTGTTATCCTCTTTCATTCATACTAACTCATTTTGTTTTGCAGGGAAAATATGAAAATTGTCATTTTCTCTTTCTGGAGATAGAATCTTTTGTAATTTTCAGTATAAATTCGCAGACTTGTAATAGCTAGGTATAATGAGAATCATTTTACATTTCCTGTTTTAGATAGAATGAATGAGCATTGTAAATATCATGAATTGCTTGTTTTCCATGCATTTTTACCTTCATTTCCCAAAATCTCACAATGGTGAAACACGAATGGCACGTGCACCATTTTGTAAAAGGTAAATTAATCCTAAGTTGATGATTTACATCAATGGCCATAGTCAGGATGTAAACAAAACTTAGTATTTTTATCTTTTATAAAATAACATTGGATCCACACTGGACCCGTTTTCAAAATTCATCATATTTTCCTTAAATATTTTCTTCTTTTATCAGAATTTAACTTAAAATTAATTCAAAATATATACCAATGGCCATAGTCAGGGTATATTGAGAATTAATTTCATTTTAAATTCTATAAAAGCACCAAATGTGTTTCATTCTTTACCTGAATTTAAATATAGATTATTATATAATACATTCAATGACCATAGTCAAGGATGTATTATATCTTCAATCTTGTTTTAATTCATTTAAAGAATGAAATAGCTTTTTCAAAATCCAATTTCAAAGATTCTTTAAATTCATTCATCATATAGGATAGAATTGCATCATATTTTCAAAATTTCCTTTTCAAAATTCCAAGTGATTCTTCTTCTTCATTTCTCAGATCAAATCTTACTCAAATCCAATTCCATCTCATTTCAAGATTCAATTTCAAAGTCCAATTTGACTTTGAAATTCCAAAATCATTTTTATATTCAAACTTCAAATTCCCAAATTCAAAACAGATTTCAAAGTTCAAATTGACTTTGAAATTCCAAATTTATTTCATATTCAAAACCCTAATCAAACTCAAAGATTCAATTTTAGCCTTGAGACTCTTGATTCATCTTCTAAATTCCAAATTCAAAAATTTAAGGTCTAATTTGACCTTGAAATTCGTTTGTATATTCAAAATTCTAAATTTCATTTTTAGTTCAATTTAAACTTGGAAGTTCTTAATTCATCTTCTGAAGTTAACAACTCCAATTCTCCTTTAGGATCTAGGATTCAACACCCATATTGGATCTCAGACTTCAGATCCAATTCCTCTTTAGGATCCAGAGTCCAATTCCGCTTTTGGATCTCAGACTTCAGATCCAATTCTCCTTTAGAATCCAAACTCCAAATTCTACATTGGATCTCAGATTTCAGATCCAAATCCATGTTAGGATCAAGAATCCAAATTCTATTTTAGATCTCAGACTTCAGATCCAAATCCATCTTAGGATCCAGAGTCCAACTCTACATTGGATCTCAGACTTCATATCCAAATCCATCTTAGGATCCAGAGTCCAACTCTACATTGGATCTCAGACTTCATATTCAAATCCATCTTAGGATCCAGAACCCAATTCTACTTCGGATCTTAGACTTCAGATCAAAATCCATTTTAGGATCCACAATCCAATTCTACTTCGGATCTTAGATCTCAAATCTAAATCCATCTTAAGATCCAAACTTCGGATTTGAATTCCAGATTTCAAAATCAAATTTTATTCTCAAATCCAACTTTCAAATCCAATTTCAGTTCATTTTCAGGTCCCTTTACAAATCATGTCTAGATTTCTTAAATTCATTTCTATACCATTTGGATTTCTCAGATCCATTCTAAATTTCCAATTTCAAAAACCTAAATTCAATTCTGTCTCAAGTATTCATTTCCTTTCCTAAATTCAAGTTCAAATTCAAAGTCCATTTCTGACTCTGAAACTTCATTTCAAATCTTTAAATCATTCTTTCTCGAAGTCAAGATTTGTTTTTCCAACTCTGATTTACTTCAAAACTTAGAACTTCTCTGATCTATTTCAAGTTCTAAGTTAGATTCAAATCATTTCTTCATTCCTTTACCAAGTTCATCTCAGAATACTTGGAAATTTCCAAATCCAAATTTCAAAAAGAGCATACATCCTTGCATTGCACAAGCATGATTCTTTGTGTATTTAGAGTTAGCATAAATTCTTAGATTATATTTAGGCAAAGCAAAAGGCATAGATTCGATCCTTGGTTTGATTACCCCTGGTAAAGGCGCCAGGAACGGTCGAACCTCGTACCGACGAGCAAATCTCGTCTCTCCATTTTTCTCGCAATATTTTCAAAACGGAGGTGAGTTATTTTCTAAATATATTTCAAATAAAGGTCAAGTGAGACCGCGCAAAAGATTTCCTCTTCTCTCTCTCTTTCTTTCTTTTCTCTTTTCTCTTTCTTTTCCTTCTTTTTATTTTTTTCCCTTCAAAAAGGAGGAAAATAGAGGTTGAAAAAGGAAAAGAGAAGGAAGAGAGAGAAACAACGAAAGAGGAAAAATTTTGCGATGATCACAGTTTTGGCGACCGTGATGGGACTCGTCTTCGTCCAGTTGAATCTATGCCTTTGCTTTGCTTTTATATAATCTAAGTCTTTATTCTAACATATGTCAGCTACATTTCCATGCAAACCTTAGGAGCCTAGACTCTGTCCTAAGCTGACATTATTTTCATATAGGATCTAAGTATGGTTTGGTAGGACCATATTGAGGAGATTATCCATGTTCACATTAGACTTATGTCTTAAATACAACTCTCCTAAATTTTACGGATTGAATGCAAGCAATGTATGCAAGTGTATGCTTCTTTTCATTTAAATCTATCTCTTTAGGACTTGCATTAGAGCCTTCTGATCTTATCGCATGTTGATCATATTTTGAAAATATCTCTACCTATATTTGTCCCGGTCTTCACGTTGCTGGGCTATCTCACTGAACCATAGTTCGGGAGAGAGCCTCACAACTGGACCACTTATTTGGGTTCGCGCCCCCTACCACGTACCTAAGGGCCATAGTCCGAGGTATATC
This sequence comes from Nuphar pumila, assembly GCF_984573655.1. Classification (NCBI taxonomy): domain Eukaryota; kingdom Viridiplantae; phylum Streptophyta; class Magnoliopsida; order Nymphaeales; family Nymphaeaceae; genus Nuphar; species Nuphar pumila. The sequence goes on from NC_143258.1 coordinate 57,406,900, forward strand.
GGTAGGTGCTCAAGGATGTTGGGAAGCCCTTACCTTAGAACCGAAGAGATATCTTATATGCCACGTACTTCGAGCTTCGGCTTGAGTATATCGGCATACCTTGATTGGAATCAGATGATATAAATCTTAGAGTTAGGATTAAGGTCCTATCAGCCATTTCAAATATTGCATATAGAGTCAGCTTTAGGGAATGCTGTTTGTGTATCCTTGCTTATATATCTGTGATTGTATGATATTTTATATATATATCTTCCTTATATTTTCCAAAACCCTGGGTATATATTTCAAAATTTCCTCTTTGTTTTTAAAACCTAGGTGTATTATTCTTTCTCTCCTTCTTCTTCCTTTAAAATTCTTCCAAATTCTTCTGATCCTGCCTGCAAGTTCTTAAAATTTTAAATCTTTACCATTCATTTATTCTCTTATGATTTTATATTCTTGTTTATATTTTCATAAAAATCTCTTTTCGTCAAGAGATATCCTTTTCAAAATAATATTTTCTTTTTCATATTTTTAGTTGGTTACTCTCCCTCGTAGAGTAAACAGCGCAATTGTCACAAATTTTGTGGTGACTCGATCCCTAGTAATGGGATACAATTGTTTAGATTTCAACCTAAATCCTCCCTCTTGTCAAAATTTTTCCAAAAAAGTTTCTCTGGTCTAAAAACCTCCTCTTTCCTCTACAGAGAGATCACTGATATCCAAAAATGGTCACGACAAGAGGGGGAAAAGAAACAGATCCTCAACTCAGCGACAGTGAGGCGGAAGAGATGAGCTCTCCTAAATCAGTCAGGGGACAGAGTCAGAGCAAGAAAGATGACATCGAACCCACTATGTATGACATGTTCCAAAAGATGATGGCAAGGATGATGTCGGAGCAAGCTGAGGCCAAGCTGAAAGAGGCAGCTCCTAAAAGCAAGCTGAAGAAGAAGCCTGTGAAAAAGACAATCAGAATCATCAAAAAGAAGGTGCAGCCAGACACTACTTCAGAGGAATCAGAGTCAGTCGAGGAAGAGTCAGAAGAGGAAGAGCAGATTGTCTACAGACAGAATCCTCCAAAGCAATCCGTAAAAATAGCTGCAGAAGAGCCTGAATCCGTCAATAAGGCCAAGTTGGGGGCTCCAGCAGAGGACCTGATGAGCAAGCAGATAAAGTAGATGAATCGAGCTATTAAGGATATTCAAGCCAAGGGTAAGGGCAAGCAGACCTATACTGGCGAAGATTTTTACGATGGTCTAGATGGGGATGATAACCTGGAGAATCTTCCTTGCAAGTTTCTCAAATTTGATGGAACGGGCAACCCTAAAGCCCATTTAGCCACATTTTATGCAGAGTGTATCCGTTTCAGGAAAGATAACAGGGCTCTGTTCATCTGTTTTCCCCATAGTCTGGAGGGTGTAGCAGCCAGATGGTATGCTGATCATGTGAATCCTATCGAACTACGAGAGTTCGATAAGGTAGTAAATATGTTCATTGAGCGTTTTCTATTCAACACTGAGGTTTCCCCTATGCTCAATCACCTTTACAACCTAAAGCAGAATGAGACTGAAAGAGCAGGAGAGTTCATCCACAGGTGGAGAAGTACCTGCAACAAGATGAAAGTTCCCATTCCAGAATAGCATGCATTGCAAATAATCCTCAACAATTTCTCTCAGCCCCTGAGAAGCCTCATTGCCACTTCTCCAGCAAAATCCTTTATCAAGTTGATTGAACGAGCCGAATGGCTCGAGGCAGGAATAGAAAGTGGGCTTTACGAGGGCATGCCTCTTGCCAAAAATATCCAAGATTAGAAAAAGAAAGCGCAGTTCACTCATGCAGCTGGAACCTCTGGCAATGATCTTGATAGCAGCAGAAGAAACCGAAATTACAACAAAAATGGTCAGAACCACGGCGCAGCTCAAAGGGAGAAGTCTTCCAAGCAGAATAACAAGTCGTCTCAGTCTAACTTTCCGCAAAAGGAAAAGATAAAGCGCGAAGGTTGGAGTAATGATCGTGAGTTCACTCCTCTGAAGCAAACGCTCGAAGAAGCCCTTGAATTCATGCTGGCCAAGGGATTGGTTAAACTCTCAAAAGTCGCAGATCCTCCTGCAGTCATGGGAAGGTTCACAAATCAGTTCTGCAAGTTCCATCGAGCAGTGGGGCATGACACCGATCACTGCTTCGTCTTCAAAAATATTGTTCAGGATTGCGTCGACAAGAGTCTCTTTGTTGAAGACGAAGAGGAAGATGACCTACCCGTCATGACCAAGTCTCTCCCCGGCTACTCAGAAGACTGAAGATGTCAGAATTCTCTTACTTTTCTCCCTTTTTTGCCAAGTCACCTTGTAGGGGGGCAGTCAGCCCAGTCCTTTTATGACCTTTTGATCAAAGTGTTTGTAAATATTTCAGTTCTTTGTTATCAGTTTTGCTCGTCAATGAAATGTCAATTTTCCTTTATATCTCTAAATATCCCAATACTTTCTTCCTCTGCCACATAGGGGCATTCGCTTTTGAAAATCTATATTTCAAAAATCTCTTCATCGGCTTCTCTTAAAACCACATTTAAATTCCCGTTCTTTTCAAAATGCGGGACTAATCCTCACATCATTCATGAGAGAAATGATATTACCTATGAGGGCCTTTTCAAAAAAAAACATGAAAGTCTTCGTTATGACCAAAGAGTTCAAATATTCTTTTGTCCAAGCTTTGTCAAAAAATCAACCCTCGTGTTGATCATGTTTTCAAAAATAGGTTTTCGAACCATTGCATTGAAAAATCAACCCTCGTGTTGATCATGTTTTCCAAAATAGGTTTTTGAATCATTTCATTGAAGGATCAACCCTTGTGTTGGTCTTATCTTCCAAAATAGGTCTCAAATCTTATGTCGATCATATTTTCCAAAAGTGTTTTTTTTCAAAATGTTATATTCAGAGATCAATCCTGGCATTGGTCACATCTTCCAAAAAAATTGATTTTAAATCATTATAGTCAAAGATCAACCCCTGTGTTGGTCTTGTCTTCCAAGTTTGGTTTTTCGAACCGTCATATTCAAAGATCAATCCTTGCATTGATCTTATCTTCCGAAAATGGGTTTTAAATCATTATATTCAAAGATCAATCCCTGTGATTGATCTTATCTTCCGAGGTTGATTTTTAAGCATTATCTTCAAAGATCAACCCTTGTATTGATCTTGTTATCAGTTTCAAACTGTTATTTTTAGAAATCAATTTTGTTGTTGATTTTCTTTTCCAAAAATTAGATTTTCAAAACCATTGCCTTCAAAATTTGACCCTCATGATGATCTCTTGTGTTTGATTTGAAGGATCAGTTCTCGCACTGATCATTCTTCTTATGGTAGATTTTCTTCCCAAAATGATTTTTCACTTACCTTTAAATGAACATTTTTCCTTTTAAGATCCCATATGCAGGCAGGATCAGAAAAACTTCTTTTTCTCTTAAATCTTATAAATTTTCAATTAAGTTTGATATTTTTATCAGTTTCATTCATTTTATTCAAGTTTATATCAATTTTATCAAGTTTTTATCAAGTTTATCAATATTTCCTCAATTTCATTAAAATTTTATCAATCTTTTTACCCTTTCAGGTTAAGGGATAAACCTGATGCCTCTTCCCCATGAGGTATTTCCTTTATTCTTATTTTCCCCCTCAGGTTAAGGGATAAACCTGACCCTCGTTGTTCGAGGTGCTTCCCATTCTGGATAAGGGAAAATCCTGAAACCCCTCGTAGGAGCAATAATGCTACCTATGAGGATTCTTTTGTAAATACAAGTTTTGCCAATCTTTATTGATTTTCTAGATTTATATCAATTTGCCTTCACTAAATTTTCTTAAATTCTATTCTTTTCCCATTCAGGATAAGGGATAATCCTGAACCCCTCATAGGAGCTACAATGCTACCTGTGAAAATTCTTTTCCAAAATAAAATTTTCAAAATTTCTTTCCTTTCTTCTTCTCCATTTTATAAATTTTATTCTTTTCCCCTTTCAGGTTAAGGGGTAAACCTGAATCATTCCTTTCTAAATTCTCATCAAATGTCTATTCCATTTCCCCTTCAGGATGAGGGAAAATCCTGAAAACGCCGACAATCATTCTTGCTCAAATCTCAAGTATCTTAAAGAATGTTTGTGTCCCTTTCTTCTTCAAATCTCCATCAGAAAACCCAATACTTACAATGGGGCATTTTTTGAAGAATTCAGTACTCATACAGGTAAGCCTAGCACTCGTGCTAGTGCCTGGCTAACCGATCAGTTAGCCTCTCAGGATCAGTCTTTTGCACTGACTCTTCATCAAAAATCAAAGCTCTAAATCCAATGTCGACCTTCGGGTCATTCAAGTCTCAAATTCAAGCCTTCATGTTACAATCTTTCCTCGATTCTCCTTAAATTCTGCCAATTTTCTTCTATTCCTTCTCATCAACTCTCCTTTGAGATTCGAGTTTTCGACTCGAGCTTCCAACTCTTTCCTTTGAGATTCGAGCCTTGACTCGAATTTTTCAGTTCTCCTTCGAAGGTTTGAGTTTTAACTCAAGTCTTCTATTCCTTCACAAATCTGAACCTTTCCAGTTTTCCCTTGAAATTCGGGCCCTGGCGCGAACTTTCCAACTTTCCTTCAAAAATTTGAGTTTTAAGTTTTCTTGCCTTCAAAAAATGAACCTTCAAAGTTTAGAGTCGAGCTCTGACTCGAACTTTCCCGTTTTGCTTCGAAGATTTGGGTTTTATCTCGAGTTTTCTTGCCTTCAATAAATGAACTTTTCAAGTCTTCTTTGAGATTCGAGCCCTGACTCGAACCTTCCTGCTGTCCTTCAGAAATTTGAGTTTTATCTCGAGTTTTCTTGCCTTCAATAAATGAATTTTCAAGTTTTCCCTTGAGATTCGAGCCCCGACTCGAACCTTCCTGTTTTCCTTTGAAAACTCAAGTTTTAACTCGAATTTCCCTGTTTTCCTTGCAGAATCTGAGTCCTGATTCAGATACTCTTTCAAAGGCTTACCTTTAAAATTCAGTTTTATGTCAAGCTTACCTCCAGAACTTTAAATTCACCTTTACCTTCAGAATTCAACCTCATGTTGGATTCTTCTCCAGAATCCCACTGATATATCAAAATTCAATGTTAAGCAAAGGTTTCAGGAATATATTGCCAACTTGCCATAAAATAGTTGTTGATCTCAAACTTTTATTACATAAAGAATTTCCCCAAATCTCCTTAAGTATTCCTTCCAAAAGGGTAAAGCTTCTGAGAAGAAAGGCTCAAACTCCAAATTTTTTGTTGGTCAACCAAGAGGATGAAGAAAAAATCTTCGACATGACCGGTAAAGAAAATATTCAATGATGCTGAAGAGCCATAAATGAGCTGATATTGATCATAGCTATGGCACATTCTTAAAGGTTATTCTCTGGCAGTAAGACAGTGGAAATATCCTGGGCAGTCAGAAAAGAGCCTACCCAATTCATGTCTCCTCAAGTCAGCTAAGCTGCAAATCAAATATCCGCAAAAGGGATCTCTCAATTGTCGTCAAGATGAAGGCGAATTAAGCGAGTAGACCCCCGGGGCCAAAGAAGATTTGAAACATCTCCAAGATGACGGAGTTTGTGACGGATCCTTCCAGAGAAAGTTCGGATCACCGTCGAGATGAAGGCGGATGTGATTGACCTACCGACAAACCCTAAAAGATATTTGATTCCAGCTATCATCTAAAGACCTTTGAGTCAATACCACCATATATGATCCCTGAGAAAATGAAGGGATCGGAGCATCTCCAAGATGAAGGAGTTTGTGACGTACCCTTCCCTGAAAAAGAGAGAAAAGTCAGGACATCTCCAAAATGAAGGATGATGTAAAACCCCAAGAAAGCCCCATGACTCAAAAGAGTTTAAAAAGATCGTCATGGGAAAATGCCCAGGATATCAAACTGCCCAAACTACAAAGAATCTTCTTTATCTATGTGAAATTCTTATATCAATGTCTTTTCATTCACTTACTTTTATGAAGCTAAGCATATCTCCTCTCCTTTCATATCAAGGAAATTGATAGCATCCTTGAAGAAGACCAACAACTAAATTTGACTTTGATCCTGGATTCTATAGAGTTAACCTAGTTGGGGGTAATACTCTAGGTAGAAGAAAGAACATCTTTCAAAAGTGCTCACCTTAAAATTACCTCGAAACAACTACAATTTTATCACTTTGGCAATATTTTTCCAGCTTTCCTAATGAGAAATAAGAACTTGACATCTGTTATTGATATATCTTAGTGTCGCCTTTTCCGTCTTTCGCTTTGTCGAGAGACTCGCCTTCTCCTTGATGAAAGGATTGCCTTCTCCATCTTTCGCTTTGTCGAGAGACTCGCCTTCTCCTTGATGAAAGGATTGCCTTCTTCATCTTTCACTTTGTCGAGAGATTTGCCTTCTCCTTGATAAAAGGATCGCCTTCTCCGTCTTTCACTTTGTTGAGAGACTTGCCTTCTCCTTGATAAAAGGATTGCCATCCCCGTCTTTCGCTTTGTCGAGAGATTTGCCTTCTCCTCGATAAGAGGATCGCCTTCTCCGTCTTTCGCTCTGTCGAAAGACTTGCCTTCTCCTTAATAAAAGGATCGCCTTCCCTGTCTTTTTGCGTTGTCAAAAGATTTGCCTTTCTCCTTGATTAAATGATCGCCTTCCTCGTCTTTCGCTTTGTCGAGAGACTTGCTTTCTCCTTGTTAAAAGGATTGCCTTCTTCATATTTTATATTTTGCCTTCCCCTTACCAAGAGGATTGCCCTCTTCATATCTTACATTTTGCCTTCTCCTTGTTAAAAGGATTGCCTTCTTCATATTTCACATCTTACATTCTCCTTACCTAAGGGATTGCCTTCTTCATATCTTACATTTTACATTGTTAAAAGGATTGCCTTCTTCATGTTTCACATTTGCCTTCTCCTGTCAAAAGGATTTGCCCTCCTTCATCCTTCACTTTGTCAAAAGATTCGCCTCCTGTTACCTTATTCATCGTCTATTTTTTTCTCACATCTCCTTATTTTCCATCTCTCACATTCCTAGAAGAGTTACCCCATTCAGTTGAAGTAGCTCTCCTGTCCCATCACGGTTTCGAGAATTCCGTATGGTTGTTCCCACTCAGGCTAAGGGTCAAACCTGTACTCCCTGCGAGAGGTCACTAAAATTAAAGAGCTGATTTAGTCTCAGCAATGAGACGCCCAAGTTCATCCCTTTTTCAAGCTTTAGGGAACCCCATTTCCTTTCTCCTTTCGCAAACCCCTTTCGGATTTGTTCGTCCAAACTCCGAAGGTCCCATCATGGTCTCTTCACTCGAGGATTCCATTTGGTTGTCCCCTTCAGGTTAAGGGTTAAGCCTGAATCTTGTGCATCGAGGTATCTTCCTCTTTTCAGGTTTGGGTTAAACCTGAGTCTCGTTCTAACGAGGTATCTCATTTTGTCGAGGTGTTTCCTTCCAAGTCCCATCACGCTTCTTCCCATCGAGGAATCCATGCTTTGTATATCCATCTAGAATAGGATCCTACTTTGAGCTTCATGTAACGAGGCATTTTCCAAAAAATGTCCCATCAAGATCTTCTTCTATTCCTTCCCCTATTAAGCTTATCCTGATATATCTTCGTCCCATCTAGGTTAAGGGCTAAACCTGAGTTATTCAAAAATCTGATTTTGTCTCACCCATGAGACTTTATCAAAATTCTTATCTTTCATCATTTCGGGATCTTCACCCACAGCCCCATCACGATTTCCTCATTTTCTCCTCAATCATATCATTTTCGAGGATTTTGTCCCCCCCCCAAGCCATTCAGGACAAGGCTTTAAGCCTGAAAAGCCATAATTCTTCAACACCCAGTTCAGATCTGCTCACTAGGGCATTTTTCAAAATTTGGAGTGTTTTCTTTGCCACTAAGCTCGGCTTTCAACCGGCTTAGTAGCAAAGATGGGCATCTGTGAACACCCCAAATTTTTCAAAATCTTTTAAATATTCCCTTCTTGCCCCTAAATTCATTTTTTGAGAAAATGAATCATTTTTAAATCTAAATTCCAGTTCATTTCTCAAATTTTACTGAAATTAAGTTCATTTCATATGTTTAAATTGATTTCGGATCTGGATCCATCATCTAGATCCAAATATGAGTTTCCTTGTTCAAATTTTAAATTAAAATTATAGAAAATACCAAAAATAGCCTTTAAATAGCTCGGACAACCCATCCGACATCCGTTTGGATTCACCACGTTGCATTTTTTTGATTCGAGTGTCAAAACTCGAATATTTCCTCAATACTTGGGTCCAAACCCATTTTTCTGAAGAAATTTTCCCCAAAATAACCCTGATTTTTCAGAAAAACTTTTCTCTTATGAATATTTTAAATTTTTGTAAAATTAGTATTAATTTTCTTAGTTTTAGAGTTTTGTTTTTACAAATATATGTTTAAAAAGAAAAGAAAAAATAAGAAAATCAAAAATCCAAAAATTTCAGAAACTATGCAATCTACCTTCCTTTTTAAACCTTTTTGATAAAACCCTCTCTTGAAATCTCTTTTTGAAAACAAAAACTAATTTTTTTTTTTAGGAAATTTCTTAAAAGGAGACCCCTGTAGGGAATTTTAGAAAAATTACAACAGCTCCCTCCGCTTCCCACCATTGATCTTCAACCAACCTCCTAGGAGTCTCCCTCAACCTTCCATCTGCAACAAAATCTCCTTCTCGCGAACTCTCCTTTGGCTTTTTAAAAGGGGAGCATACAGACGAAGCCAAGGTATCCAGCTTCACCCTCCTACCTTCTCCATTACGATCCGTTATCACCCCGCCATTACCCCTCTTCTCCCTCTCGATCCGTCTTTTGCCTCTCCACCTTCTTCTCCTTCACGATCACTTCTTCACCACCGCACCTCTCGCCTGCAACAGGATCCAGCTCCTGCCTCTCCATCGCTTCTCACCCCTCTATACGCGTGTTCTCTGAATCCCCTCTTCTTCTTCTTCTTCTGATCTCAAGAAGGAGCCCTCTCTCACAGCAATACTCTGACACGGTGTTCTACGCATACCTCCTTCCCAATTCCCCTCTTCTTCTGATTTCTTCTGCCCTTTTCCCGGATTCCATATGGTTGGATGAAAGAGAACAAACTTCCGGTGGCCGCTACGGTATATCCACAGACCTTACAGTGCCGATAAAATAGGTTAATCCCCCTCCTATTGGTTTCTCAGAATTAGTTGAAGAAAGGGGATTATCCTTACAGCAAGATCACGAAAGTCGACTATCGGATCTCCATTACGGTAAGTGCCTTTCTTTTCTTTTCCCCTATTTTTCTTGATCTTTCTATTTTCTTTGTATTAAAGCACCATGCAGTGCCGATTTTCTTGTGGCAAAATCGACCTGCGTCTGTGCAACATCAATGGAATAATCCATATTCCGACAATCCCTTTCTTCTTTTGTGGTTCATTTTTTAATTTCGTTTAGTCTATTTCTGTTCATTTTTTTTTTTTATGATATCCGACCCTCACTTCATCATATAGTCATTTCCTGGGAAATCAATCTCTTGTTGGCATCGCACAGTACAAAAACCCATTATCGTTAGGAACTGTGCATATTGCAGAAATATTTGCCAAGTTGATTTGCATCTATGGCAGCATCACACATTAGTGATCGATGATATCGTCGGTTCCTTTGGGTTTAGCATACTATCGTCGTTTAGATTCACAGCATGCTCCTTATTGACACTATCTTTGAATATCATTCCCATGAAATGCATTTTCTGTGTTTCCTTCATGCATCGTCTACATTCAGAACATTGAATATCTGGATTCAGTGCCATTTTGCCTTTACCTGATGTTTACTATATTTCATATGTATCTCATTTTTCACATTTTTTTTCCTTTTATTTAATGCCTGTTTGTATGTGTATATTGATTCATGAGTATATGCTTTCTGGATATGTGGAAGTCGTGCGCCAGCTATTCAAATGAACTTCCCCAGTGGGATATTTGGTCTTGGAATTTCAAAGATTTTAAGATGTGCTGAGGAAGCCAGTGCCTGTGAAGCATGAGCATTCTTTAATATGCAGGAAGAGAATATGATCCCATGGATTTCCATGAATTACTGGTTATGTATAGCTTGACTCAGTAAGGATGCTTTATACTCTTGGTGTAAGACCCGATGATGCTGCCTTTTTGGGATGCTCTGATCTTGTGCCCTTGCTGTCTTAATGGTTGAAGGGCGCTACTTTTTTTTTTCTTTCTTCTCTTTAGTTCAGGAGTTCGATGTGTGATATGAATTCCAAAATCAAGCACTACAATCGCATAATTGATCCCCTTTTGGGTATTGGGCAACTCGATCATGCAAGGGAGATTGTAGAGAACCTGTCAGTGAGTCCTGGTAGTTTTATCTAAGATAATAGAGTGTGGGTTCAGTCCTCCACCGCATATCAAACTCCATCGCACCACAACAAGCCAGACACCTATATCCCCATAAAATGGGGTCAATACTCTTGCGAGCTAGTGAGATAAACCATCCATACATTATCATTTTAAAGAAGAGCATACAGTATGAAGCATGATACAAATATAACATAACTCAAAAACTGCGAGTAATAGGCTATAGCTAACATGATGGAACAGTTAGAAACATTTGAACCAAGGTACATGTGAGTGTGTCAAGTAGGTGCAAGTGATGCAAGTCTAAGCAATAGTGAAAGTAGCAAGTACAACAAACTACTAAGAACTAAACAAGGAAAATAAGCCAAGCAACTACTGAACAACGAAATGAGGGAACTAAGCACAACAAGTAACTGAGCCAAACAACTGTTGAACAACAAGCAACTAAGGAACCCAGAGCAAGGCAAGTACAAGAACAGTACTAACTCTAGCAGTGCGGTAGAGGTAATGCTAAGTGATAAGCGATAATGTCAAGCATTAGCACACTTAGACAGTAATATTAAGCATCTAAGCAAGTAAGCAAGGAAGATACAATTCTAGCACCATGGTCCAAGATAAGCAGTATTATCGTGATCACACGATTAGCAGGATTATGGAATTAGCATTTGCATTTGAGGGCACTGTCGAATGTTTCATCAATTATATATATATCCGAAGCACATGGGATATACTACAAAAGAAGATACGTGTAACCACACGTTTTTAGCACAAGTGAGCTTAACTCACGAAATGCGTCTATAGCCCACACAAACTCTCCACGGAGTTCATAGCATTCAATCCTGTCTCAAAGACAAGCATATATTTCTATAATGTACTTCTAGTCTTCTTCGTACTTATGGGACTGATCAAGTGTCAAGGATAAATCGTGTGCCCAGTGCACACATACACAAAACTAATCAGGCATTTAAGCAGTAAAGCAATTTAATAATGGAGCCATTACGATTATGAAAATCATCACGTAGACCAATCCACAATGCCTTAATTATGCGTATCTAGTCATAATTCCTCCTTTCAAGGTACTTAGAGTAAGGTCCATGATTTAATTTTGAGGTAATATTACGTGAATTGTGTGGTGATCGAGAATTTTTGTTGAATTTGCAATTTTCGTATTTAAGCCAACATAGAGATACGAGTCAAATCGCGTAATTTTATATTAAATAGCAATTGAGGGAAATCTATAACGAATTAACCTCCGAATTTTTTAGGGAAAGTTTATAATACATATATTTTGATTGTCCCCAAATTTGAGGTCCAAACGACGAAAAAACCCCATCAGGCATGTGATTTACGGGAGATCGCTTAGAGACTTAGCGAGGGCCTAAATGAGGCCCATTTCATTCGTAATGAAGATTTCTTTTCTTGGGTAAGCTTTGAAATGGTATTTACATTAATAATATAAAATAAAAATAATTATACATGATGGGAAAATATTTAAAATTCATTTAACAATAAAATCTGTATAATAATTTAGTTTCTTTTGTTGGTCAAAGGTCGACCAAGGCCATGGTCGTCTATTCAGGATGGCCTTGGGATGACCTTGGCCATGAAACCAGCTGGTCACGTTGACTAGCTGGATGGGTCGCAGTCTTGTAAGAGACTAAAAACAAACTTCAAGGGAGGGCCACGATTGGCCCTACCCAAATCAATACAAAAAAATGTATAATAAATAAATCTAATAAAAAAAGGTGGAAGAAGGAAAAGAGAGGGATGCATGGCATGTTGGGAGGAGGGGTTGACATCCCCCTTGGAGAATGCATGGGCTGAAAAGTCTCTTGCCTTGGGATTCAAGGAATCCCAAGGGCTCTTTCCAATGTGGAAGAGCCATAATGAGGTTGGACTTGCCTCATTGGATTCATAGGGCGGCAGCCCCATGGCATTCTTGAGATTTTTGGAGGATTTTCAAATCCTCCATGATATGTGGTGGAGCTGGGCGGCAGTGGGAATTTGTGACCCAGCCCCACATCTTGGAGGGCCATCCTCCATCTCAACCAACCCCACTTTAAGACCTTTTGAAAAATCGAAAACCCCCAAAGGGGGGGGGGGCGATTTTTCTAGGCTCTCTCTCTCTCCCTCCCATACCTTCTCTTCTCTCTTCTCTTCCTCCCAGTCGTGGGTGGTGCGGCCTTGTTGGAGGACGCCATTGCAGTTGTGCCCACATTCTTCATCCGAGCTCCGAAGGTGAAGGCTCAACACGACTTGATCTATGTTCATTACAATACACCATGAAACCGAGGAGTCAATGCATCTATGCATTCATGCTCCATCGATAGATTAGTTGGATAAGCATCTCATTTTTATATTGTTCACCATTGATTTGCATAGGTTTGCCTTGTGCAGTCAAGCTTTTGTTTTTTGTTTTTTGTTTTTTTCTTTCTTCGTTCGTTAGCATTTTTGTTGGATTTTCTTGTTGTCGCCCTTTTCTTTTCTAGTTGCTGAGCATGGTGGCGCGTCTGTGGGCATGCTAGCCTTGCTGGGTATGCCATAGACTGAGCTGGGCTCATCCAGATGCACCCAGTCCATTTCGGCACCCCCTGGAGTGCAGGCGTGCTGCGGGTGGTGAACTGCATCCACCACCTTCTTCCTTGGTGTTTCGGTGTGCTGGGCTTAAACCAGTCCCAAAGCATTTGGGACTGGCACAGCACGGGCACCATGGCTTGGGTCACAGTGTGACCAGGCTCCACTTGGAAAAGGGCCTATGGCCCTTCGGTATTATCATTTTTTTTGTTCTTTAGAGCTTGGCGCGTCTGGTCACCTGGGGCTTTGTGTAAGATCTACGATTCTAATTTTGATGTATATTGTGTAATTATATGGAATCGATGAATTTTTATGTTTTGACAATTTTTTAATGATTTGCTTAGTTGAGAATCGGGTAAATCGCGTAATTGTTTTGCAAAGAGCGATTTCGGGGAATCTAGAATGAATCTACCTCCAAAACTTTTAGGGTGAGTTTGGAATAGGGTTGTGGTGATACACCCCGAAAATGAGACCCGAGTGACGAAAAAACCTCGTCAGTGCATGCGAATCACGAGTCTTGACCTAATTTTAGACCCAAAACTTAGAACGCTCAATTTTAGCAAACAAGATGTGATTTCCTTAGGGGGCATTGACTATTCTACGTTAATTACGGTTATGAAGAGAACAAAATGAGTTGTTGGAATTAAATTAGCATTTTACTGTGTTGAATAAGCATTCTTTAAAGAAGTACACTATATGCGATTTTGGATTTGGATCGGGGGCTACTAGGAGATCCAAAACCCTGGGACGACCCTACAGTGGAGGTTCATGTCCTTGGTTAACCAGCTGGTCAAGGGTTGACCAGCTGGATGGTATTTTTGAAATAATCTTGCATGGCTTTAAAGAATAGGCCTTCATTGGCCATGTGTCTTTCCAACACCCTCATGATGAAGCCTAGGCTCCATCATGAGGGGCACCATTTTCAAAAGAGAGCCATGGGGTGGTGCCCCATGGCAGATTCGTGATTATTTTCAAAGACATTTGAATCCTTTCAATCCATTGGGCACGATGGGTGGCAGACAGGGGCGCCCTTTTGTAAAATTTCAATCTTTTAAGGGCATTTAATGATGGCATTTTCGAGATTTTTGCAAAGCCTTTTGGAAGGCTTGACATGCATTGGTTGTTGGGGGTCGTGAAGCTCCCCAACCCTCCATCTTGGAGGGATTTAATCCCAGCCGTTCACCTCTAAGCCTACCTCTATAAAACCTTTACAAAAAAAATGGGTCCCTCTTATTTGGGGCGATTTTCCTTTTTTTCTCTCTCTCCTCTCAAGCTTCCTCACTCCAGCTGTGTGCTTCCTCTTGGCGTGAAGAGCTGCAGCACCTTCCTCATTAGCTAAGGTGAAGACTCACCTCACTTGTTATGGTTTAATTATGAAGAGGAAACCGTTGGAAACTTTGCACCTTGGCATGCAAAAATCCAAACGGTGGATTAGGTGATATAGCTATTGTTCCGATCTTAAATCACCATGGATTAGCAGGATTTCTTGCCGCACGTATTTGAAAGCTTTTCCCTTTTTGTTTTCGTTCAATCACCATTTTATTTGAAATCATTTCCTTGCTTGTTGTTGTTTACCATATTAGTTTAACATTGTCTTAGTTGTTATGTGATTCTTCTATGCTGAAGTTCATGGCTTTCTCCACCTTCTTCTTTCTATTTTCTATTTTTTTTCTTTTTGGTATGGTGGACCGAGCTGGGATCGTCCAACACACACCCAGGCCGGTTAGCTGTCCCTTGTATTCGGGAACACTAGGCGGCGTGTTCCAGACATCAGCATATATATATATTTTTTTGTGGTTATTGTTATTCTTGTTCTGTGTTTTTCTCTTGCGGTGCTGGGCTTAGACCAGTCCCAAAATGCTGGGACTGGGGGCTGTAGCCATGTTGTCGAGCGTTGGTCACAGTGTGACCAGCTCATTTTGGGCGTAGGAAGGTCAGGCGGTTGTGTTAGCCTCTTGCATGTCTTTTCCTTTTTCTTTGTACGGTCTTCTTTGGAACCAGGACTGGAGCAGCTGGGCCGGTTTTGGTGTGCCCAGCACACCCTCCTTGTTGCTGTGAACCGAGCCCTTGAGCTCTGGTTCGCGCTGACAAGGGTGGCTCGGTCTGGTCCAGCGGACCAGACCCCCATGGTCTATCCTTTTGCTCCAGGAATGGATCTGGCGCCACTTGGGTGGCCCGCGCATGCAAGTAGGGATTTGGCCTCTAGCTTCTTCTTCCCTCCGCGTTATCGTTCCGCCTAAACCCTTCGGTTCAGGTCTGAACCAAGGTTTAGACCTGATGGTTTGTTAGCCTGGGCGTGGCACGAGGTGCCAGCCGTCCAACCCCTTTTGTGGGAGCCGGATGGAGCCTAGTGGTGCCGAGCACCCAGGCCCTTTTCATTCGGCCATTTTGGGTTGCATGTAGGTCCGAACCGAATGGTTCAGACCTGTGCATGTATGGGGAACCAGGTCGGCACCGGGTGCCAGCCATGGTTCTGTTTTTGGACAGGTCGAGTGCCAGCCGCATGGTGCTGGGCACCTGGGTCCCTCGAGCTGATCCCCTTCGGGTTCGGGTCTGAACCAGAAAGAGAAGGGTTCAGACCCACTGCTGGCCAACCACAGCCCCGTCTCATAGACCAGACCGACTGGGCCCAGTTTTTGGGCTCAACCCGCAGGCTTAGCCACGGTTGTCTTTGCCGGGGCTGGAAACAGCCCAACCAAAACCCTTGACAGGTAGGGTCCGGTTCCTGAGTCGGTTCAGACCTCGATGGTAGGTCCAACAGTCTGGTCCGTAGGACCAGACCACCCTTAGCTAGAGCTTGTTAGCACAAGTGCGGGTGGACTTTCGTTTCGCCACACTCGCGGCCCCGCTACACCATTATTTATGGCTGATAGCAGGTTACCCTATCAACACTAGCTCACACCTACTTCGAGTCGAACCCGATTAGGTTCAAACCAGCCTTTGTATTGCCCTGCACCCTCCTCGCACTTCGGTTAGGTTCGGCATGAGTGCATGCCTTGGGATGCATCTGGTTCGAGTAAGATTTATATATATATATATATATATATATGTAAATGGGATTGTATGTATATGTATATACGTATACATATAGGTATGTGCCTCGCCGAGTATGTTTGAAAGGGTTGATATATATATGTACACATGAATATATGTAAGGGTATTAAAACTTATGACTCTCATGTCCCGTTCAAGCATTTTTCTCAGATGATTCCATACTCCGAGCTCAGTATGAATTTCATAGCATTGTCCTACGTTCGTTTTGGACAAACGGTTTGTTTAGGGTCCGCGGGTGCGGCACCCCGAACCGTGGTAATGCCTATGTTATTCCCATTAGATGGGTTAAGTTCAGAAATCATCTTCGACACGTAAGTGTGTCGTACTGTGTAAGGAAAATCCTTATACCTTGATTTATGTGCAACTACTTAGTTAAGTATACAGACGAACACTATTGCAAATCCACATACTTGGAAACTACGTTGAATTACAACCATTGTTTCATTGTCTTTGTTTCAGGTCCGCAGGCGCGGCACCCCATACCGTGGGAATAGCTAATGTTGTTCCCATAAGTCGGGTATATCCCAGATTTTCACCATAAACATGTAAGTGTGTCAACCACGTATGAAAGCATAGTGAATGCAATATTCACACTAAAGTATGCAAGTTAATCATTTCATATTATGCAACTGCCTCTGTTATTTATGCTTGTGCAAAAGATAGAAACATACACTTCGCACTTGGCACATCCTGACACTGTTACTGAGTAGTGCGTACCTTGAAAAGGTACATTGCTTGAGGCATTAGTAAGTGCACCACGTGCACTTACTACAAGAAAGAAAAGAATAAAGATAGGGTATGAATAATGAAATGACTTGTTATGGGCTCAGTTGGAGTCCTTGGGCAATGACCCTTGCTTAAAGAGCTGGACTCTTGTGTGATATACCCTAAACAGAAATAAATCAATAAGGTATTTCGACTGCTTTCACGAGCAGTGTGCTCCGTTGGCCGCGTGAGGCTGAGCACGTGAATGGGCAGGCCAAGTCCTCGTTTTGCGTACCCTGCGGAGACCACGAGGCAAATTCCTCGTGAGAGGTGTGTTGAACATGAGCCTTAAGAAATATAAACCTGCTTCGCCCCATTCACAAAATGGTTCACCTCGGGAGAGGGTGGATGGTATAACCCTGAGTGACTTGTCGTTACTACGACACGTGTTTGACAGGAGCTGTAGCGCCCTTTGGCATCCAGTCACTCAGAGTCAGGGAGGTCGAGGTTGCCTTTTTAGGACCTCACTACTGCAGTAGTATGGATTGCAATCCTTGCCTATGCGAGTGTTTTCTCCTAGCTGTGTGTTGCTCGCATAAGGTCGACTCGGTCTGTAGCTTCCCCGGTTACCACACTAGAATTTAAATAACAGACGCCGGGTGCATGTCTCACAGAATGCGAGGTTCCTTCGCGTAACCGAAGGAGTAATCAGAAGAACTTAAGAACTAACCAAACAGCTGACTTAAAGTAGTTGTTGCTTTACTTGTGTTGTAGACTTACTTTAGTTGTTACAGTCATTTCAGTTTGTTACCTTAGTTACTTGCTGCTCAGTTCGCTTATACTTCAGTTCGTTGCTTCAGCTACTTGTTTTCCTGTTGACTAGTACTTGTCACTTCACACTTACCAGACACAGGCACTTACACTTGTCAGCTTGTTTCCTGCTTTCCTGTGTACTTGATATATATACACATTGCTTGTGGTTGTTTCTTCACCACCTTGAAAAAGGATTGACCCCGTTTTATGGGGATGTAGGTGACGAACAGGCTTAGTGCGGATGCAATGATACACGATAGAGGCTCTGAGGACCCACACACTTGACCTGCAGATCTTGTACCTGGTGGTTTTGGGGTTTTGGTTGTTGTTGGGATGTATCCCCTATTTTATACCTTTTGTACTTATAAGTTGTAAACTCTTTAAAACTGTTGGGGTGTTTCCCCTTTTTACTTCATAGTTACACTTTTGGTTGCACTTATCTGTGGCGGCCGCCCAGACTTGCGGCTTTGTTGTTTTCCCACGTTTGCTTCCGCTAGTTTCCTACTTAAACCTTTCAAAAAAAAAAAATTTCCATAGAAATCCCAAGTTTTTCCAAGGTTGGGGTTTGGGGCGCCACAGCGATTGGTATCAAAGCAATGTTTAAGTGTGTGGTCAGAGCTTCATCGTGCATCATCCATCGCACTGTAAGTATAAGATTAGCTTCTTCTTCTTCTTGTTTTCCTTCTTTCCTTCCTTTACTTCCTGCTTTTAGATGGTTTGTGTTGTGGTTCTGTGTATATCATAGATGTCGACGAACCCGACCTACGGCAAGATTTTGGAGGCTCTCCAAAACCTGACTCGAGGCGAAGAGGCCCTGAGTGGAGCTGTGCGACATTTGACACGTAATGTGCATATGTTGGCACCCCCGTGTGCAAGGTGTTTGGGAGATCATGTGGGACAGATCTGTCCCCGTGAGTTGGCTGAGTGCCCCTACTGTAGCCTTCGTGGGCATGTCGAAGAGGAATGCCAGACGAAGCAGAGGGATGAGCTCTGAAAGAGCAATGCGGAAGACATCGAGGATGTTTCTTCAGTCTCTGGACCTTTGGTTCTGGAAGTGGATAGCCAGGACGGAGAAAAGCGAGGAGCGATCGATTCTCCTCAATATTCTCCCGAGTCCTACCCCTATGGTGTTTCTTCGGAGTACGTGCCACCGATTTTGGGAGAAGTCCAGGAGATCTCTGACACGCCACTGAGGGAAGTTGTTTCTCCTTGACGTGTTAGGCCGAGGCGCTGTGGTAGTCGGAAGGACTACAGGGACTTCTACACCAGCAAGTTGTGATATTGCGATGTAATGATTAGATGTTAGAAACACTGAGTCAGTGTTTCATTTTTGCTTTTGTCGTGCTTAAATTGTTGGCAGCACTTGTTTAACCCTATCTTGATGAAGGGTACTTCTCAGCCGACACCGCAACGACAGCCAGCGACGCAGCAGCAGCAACAGCAGTCATATCCACCCAAGACAGCAACCCAGAAGGTCATTGCAGGTCGAGCATACGCGACATCAGTCGAGCAAGTGACCAAGGCAGAGTTGGTCCAAGGTACGATTTCGATATCCGGACATGAAGCACTTACGTTGTTTGATTGTGGTGCTACTCATTCGTTCATAGCAACTAGATTTGTTCGTACCTTACCTTTGGCAGTCGAGTCTTTGAACTTTCCGTTGGAGGTTCGCACTCCAACTGGAGAGCAATCTTTTTGTGACTCGTATGTTCCGAACATCGAGGTGTCAGTGGCAGGACAGAACTTGTCAGCTGACGTTATCCTGTTAGACATGACAGAGTACGATGTCATTCTGGGCATGGATTGGCTTTTTGAGTATCTGTTATCATCGCAAAATTTTTTTCCTCCCTTGCGAGAGAGAAACGAATTTCGCGAGTCAAACTCGACCAAAGTTTTGAAAATGGTTTTAAAAATTACTCGCCTCCGTTTTGAAAATTTGCGGGAAAATTCCGTGGAATGGGATCCGCTTATCGGTACGAGGTTCAACCGTTCCTGGCGCCTTTACCAGGGGTAATTGAACCAAGGACCAATTATGTGCTTTAACTCGACTCAAATATCTAAATTATGCTCTATTTTTCCTAGAATGCACAAAGAATCAGGCTTGTGCTATGAAATTTTGAAAATAATGCAAGTTTGAGAAACATGATGTTTGCTTTGGAAAATTGAAATATGCTGGAAAAATGATTGGAAAAGTACTTGAAATTGGGATTCCTGGGAAAATCATTGAAGTTCATTGAAAATCAGAAATTTGCATTGGAAAGTGATTTCTCAGGAAAGCTTAAAAATCTGAGAAAATTGGTTTTGAGATTGGAAACTTGGAATTGATTTTATGAGAAAATGGATTTGAGAAATGCTGGGAAAATCAGGAAATTCATTGGAAAAGGATTTCTGAAAAGGAGAATGAATTCTCAGGAAAACTGGGTTCTCCGGAAAATAGGAAATCTGAGAAAATTGATTTTTGAAAACTTGGGATTTTGAAATTTGAGAATTTTAAAACATTGGAAAATCTTGGTGTGAACTTGGGAAATGCTTTGAAATCTCTTTTGAAAACTCAGGATTTTGAGAAAATCAGATCCTGAGAAAGACTTGGGAATTCTTGAGAAAGCTGAATTTTCTGAAATTGAAATTGGAAAATGAATTTGAGAATAATGCAATTTGAATGATATGAATGAATGAATATGAATTTGAAAAGGGAATTTCATTGAGGAATTGGGAAATTCTTTTAAAACTTTAAAAAATGCAGTGCATTTTGAAGTTAGCCTAAGTGTGTAGGCTGAATGTGGCTAATACGAAGATCATAAATCTTGGTTTTCTTCGTATTCTGACTATGGCCATAAATACGAATCCCACCGAGTTTATAAACTCCATAAAAGCTTGTGCACGTGCCATTCGTGTAAACCATAGTTAATTTGAAATAATGTGCATGAATCATACATCACATATTAAAATTTTGCAGAAATTAAACTATATGCAATGCAACCCTATTCTAAGCAGAAATGTAACTCTTATTCCAAATATTACATTGATTTTTTACATTGAATTGAAATAAAAGAAATAAAATGGCTAAGTCTTCTTCTTGAATATTCCTGCAAAACTGGAAAATAAAGTTAGCACAAAAATGTAGGTTTTTCTGAATTTATCCGAAAATATGAAAAATTATCGGATATTATTCAGATATAAACCCAGATTCATACCCCCTTTGATATAAACATGATAAATAATGAATAAATTTCAAAAATAAACTTGAAAATTCGAAATTGGGGTCAAAATGACCAAAATACCCCTGATGACCTTAAAATCAGGGTTTTCTAAAAGAATTTTTGTAAATTTTGGAAATTTGAAAATCAAATGAAATAAATCAAACATAATATGATAAAATATGATGATATGCATGAAATTTTGGAGAATTAGAAATTGAAATTTCGAAATTTAGGCCAAAATGTCCAAAATACCCCCGATAACAAGACTATGGCCTTGAAACCAGGGTTTTCTGAAATAAATTTTATAAAATTGAAAAATATGAAATGAAAATGACATTAAAATTAACACTAATATGATTCTACATGCTTATGTACATGATAAAAACCCTAAAATGGCGAAAATATCATAAATATCAAATTTAACCTGATTTTCGCTTCTGAATTTAAAGATAAACTAACACATGGAGCAAATGAACTTGGAATTAAGCCAAATTTGGCATGGACACCTAAAATAACCCTAGAAACATAATGGATCTCGAAAATCTATTTTTTTTATATTTTTAAATATGGAAATTCAAATAAAAACCCTAAATTTTGTGATTTTTGCCTAAAATGTTGATTCTAAAGGAGGTTTAGGATATCAAATTTCCATAACAATTTCCCAAATTTTATGGGGTGACAGAGGACAGTAAGGCAAGAATTTTTGCTTTTTACACTTTCTGTTTTTGACCTATGGTCGGAGCTGTGCCACTCCGGCAAGTCGGATCGGAATCCGGCGACTCTAGTAAATGAACGAAACAGACAGATTTCGGTAGAAAATATGGGAAAAATGAAAGACAGATGGGAAAATGGCTGAAATTGTGGGAAAATGTCCCTGACAAAAAGAGGAAGATTTTATCTTTTTACACTATTGGGATTCGGGTTACGGTTTGGAAAAGGCCAAACTGTTATCAGAGACCTAAATCTCTGGAATTTCTGGACATTGGAATCTGTTAGACAGAAAGAGAAAATCCGGGAAAAACAATGAAACAAATCCAAAAATTCTCAAATTTTAGGAAATGACAGGAAATTATGTTAGGAAAAACTTTCATGTTAAAAGTTTTTGCATAAGGATTACAGATTGGGTGGACTTGGTGCATTAGGGTGCATTAGGGTCTGTCTATACCCTGACAAAAGAAAATCGATATTTTGCCAGGGGTCTGAGAAATCCGATTTTTTACAGAGAGTAAAACTAACTGGAAAAATTTAAAAATTTCCAGATCATCAGTAGATTCGATTATGAATCCACTGTGATTTTTGGAGGACAATTTGAATATTTCACAAGGGGCAATTTTATGGGTTTTGTCTGCTAAAGCAGAAATTGGAAGTTCAGAGAAACAGAAAACCCGATTTAGGGTTTGATTTTTAAAATGAAGTTACATACATTAAATCAATCCGAATTTTTGTTAGAAGATTTCAGACAAACAGAGGCATTCATAAAAAAAATTTAGAATTTATTGACAAAAAATCAAGCATAAAATAATAACTGGACTCCATGCATAAAATCAAAACATATAGTTCTCTAGGTAAATATTAATGAGACCAATGAAACACTCATAAAGAAATAAAATAAAATAAATGTAATGCCTACAAATGTATAGTCGACATGAAAATAAACAGAAAATGAAATAAAAGTTGAGAGGGTATGATGCTTATTTTGATATTGGCTACAAGTGAAATGGATCCGATCCATCCATCGGATGGATCCTCCCACCTAGATAGCCTTGACATAAAAAAAAATCATAAACTTCATCAAACAAGTACTAACGATGCGAGGATCTTACCTTGGAGGGTTTGGTTGCAACGAATGGAGTTGAAGCAGCAAAAGAGGAGGCTGCTAGGGTACGGCTCAAAGGGAGAGGTGGTACTTCTAAGATCCGACTGTAGGTGACGCTTCAAGGTTCTAACTGTGGTGATGGAGTTAATTCAACATTGGTGGTGCTGCTGGGACATATAGGAGTGCTGGAAATGGCTGGAGGTGCTGAAGTTGAAGGGAGTTTGGAGACGAAGCTGGCTGCTATGAAGATGGCCGAAGAGGTGGCTGAAGGGAGAAGGAGGGAAGCTCCTTGCACCGGTTGGAGTTGTTCACTCTTTGATGGAAGGGCTGAAGTTGCTGCTGTGTTTGTTGCTGATAAAATGTGGCTGGAGCCAAGGGAAGATGGTCTGGTGGCTGGAAGGCTTTGCTGCTGTGGTTGGAGTTGTCTTGAGATGGGCTGAAGGAAGGCTGGAAGGGTGCTGCCAATGATGCTGAAGACTGCTTCAAAGTAGCTGTGGTGGTTGAAGGTGGTGGCTGCCTTGGTGCAGTTGAAGGTGCAGCAAGGTGGGCTGCTAGAAGGCTGCTGCAGGTGGTGAGGATGGTGCTTCAAAGTGGCTTCAATGGCTGGGAGTTGCAGCCAAAAGAGAGAGAGAGAGAGAGAGAGAATTGAATGGGCGTTCCATGGAGAGAGGGCCAGCCGTATCCCCTTGTTTTTTTTTTGTTTTTTTAACTTAGGTATTAATTCATTTCCTACTTAGGGTTTAATTAGAGAGGAATGAGATGGAGGAAGGGTTTACGTGAATGGCTAGAGAATAGGGAAAAGAAGGAAGGAAGAGAAGGGAAGAAGGAAAAAGGAAAGAAAAGGAAGAAGGAAAAAGGAAGAAAAAGAAAAAGAAAAGGAAAGAAAGGAAAAAAAAAGGGAAAGAGAAAGGGAAAAAGAAAAAGAAAAGAAAGGAAGAAGAGAGGGGGCTGGAGGTTTGGGCGACCACCTTGTGGGTCCTACCTCTCTAAAAAAAAAATAAAAATAAAAAAAAATCAATAAAAACAAAAATAAACAAATAAAAAGAAACATCCTTTTTTTTTTTAATAGAAATGCAAATGAATGGGCCATCTCAGAGCGGGTCCAAATTTCAATTTTGAAATTCATTTTGAAGATTAGAGGGGTAAAATAGTCTTTTCAGAAAGTTTTCAGACGAAACGAGTTATTTTTGGCAGTTTTTTAAACGAACTCGGATTTTTAAGTTCAATACCCCATTGCGAAGCAAATCTAGTGTAGAATTTGAAAATGTAATTTTGAAAGAAATCCAGATTGTTTTTCTTGAGAAAACGCTTTCAACAAAATGAGCTATTTTTGGCAGTTTTTGAAACGAGCTTGGATTTTGAAGTTCAATACCCCGTTGCGAAGCAAATTCAGTGTAGAATTCAAAAAATTTGAGTTTGAAATAAATCCATATTATTTTTGTTGAGAAAATATTTCCAAATTTAGACTCCTGGGGGTAAAAATGTCAATTTTGGAAACCCAGGGTTTGAAATTGATTTCTGAAAGTTTTTAAAACTCGATCTGGATTGAAATTTATAAAACTGGAGTTCTGGACTTCGAAAATGGAATGAAATGTGATGAAATGTTATGAAATGCTGAGAAATGATATGAAATGATGAGAAATGACATGCGAAATGCAGACCCTGAATGAAGAATTTTGGATGTTAGACCCCGATTGACACTTGTACCAGTTCAAAAAGTGTTAAAATTGACAAAATTTGCAAAAATGGTTGAAGAAATGATTTTCGAGCTCTGCCAAGCTAGAGTGACACTGGAAATTAGGGTTTGAACTGGATTAAACTGAAATGAACTTGATTGAGCTGGGTTTTAGAGTTTTAAAACTCAAATGAACTGACCAGACACTGACTCAACTGACCTTTCCGACTAAATTTTCAAGAAAAGCTGTCATTTTTAGAGAAATGGTATGGAATGGTCATTGGATTGAAGTGAATTACGGACCAGAGCTGGGTTTGAGCTAGAACAAAAGTTAGTAATACTGACATGAACTAAAATCAAAGCTTGAACACTAGCTCAATTGACTGAACTCAGCTCAATTTTAGCTAAAAGAGCTGAAATGGACTAAAATGGGCTCTTGAACACTTAGAAATGGTTTTGAACTGAAAAGGGAGCACTTGAACTTCTAGTGAGCTCAAGCTAGACTCTAGGGAGTATGACTGACTATGAATGACTGACTCGAAGACAATTGGCTTGGATTTGAGTGAGAAATGAGCTCATTTTTTAAGAAATGATCCCATTTTGGCAGGAATGGTCAGAAATGAAAATGGTCTTTCATTGTGAGCTCAGATGAGCTTGAGATGACTGATATTTTAACTATTCTGAACTGACCAATGAGCTTGGTTGACTCCGACTGACTGGGGTCTGGGATGACCTAGGGGTAAAATGGTAATTTTCCTAATAAAATTGGGTAAAATGATGATTTTCTGAAACTGACTCGGGATTTGACTCCTACATTGACCTAACAGGGTTGGCACTACCTGAGGAGGATTGTTTGAGAATGGATGTGGAAAATTTGGGGTGTTTACAGATGCCCCTCTTTGCTACTAAGCCGGCTTGAAGACGAGCTTAGTGGCAAAGAAAAACACACCAAATTTGGCCATAAAAATGCCCCAGTTTGATGGATCTGACTGGGTATGAAGAGATTAGCCTTGATGAAAATGGTAGATATGAAATGAAGAATGAAGAAGAGAAATTTACTTTAAAGAAGTGAGATTCAAGTTTTTTCCCTTAACCTGGATGGGACATGAAATACCTCGTGTAGAAACGAAGCTCAGGTTTAACCCTTAACCTGACCGGGAAATGAAATACCTCATCAAAATGAGGCTCAGGTTTGTACCCTTATCCTGATTGGGCGGAAAATGAAATACCTCATCCGAGGAGGCTCAGGTTTGTACCCTTATCCTGATTGGGCAGAAAATGAAATACCTCATCAAAGGAGGCTCAGGTTTATACCCTTATCCTGATTGGGCGGGGAAATGAAATACCTCATCAAAGGAGGCTCAGGTTTATACCCTTATCCTGATTGGGCAGAAAATGAAATACCTCATCAAAGGAGGCTCAGGTTTGTACCCTTATCCTGATTGGGCGGAAAATGAAATACCTCATCAAAGGAGGCTCAGGTTTGTACCCTTATCCTGATTGGGCAGAAAATGAAATACCTCATCAAAGGAGGCTCAGGTTTATACCCTTATCCTGATTGGGCAGAAAATGAAATACCTCATCAAAGGAGGCTCAGGTTTGTACCCTTATCCTGATTGGGAAGGAAAATGAAATACCTCATCAAAGGAGGCTCAGGTTTGTACCCTTATCCTGATTGGGCGGAAAATGAAATACCTCATCAAAGGAGGCTCAGGTTTGTACCCTTATCCTGATTGGGCAGAAAATGAAATACCTCATCAAAGGAGACTCAGGTTTATACCCTTATCCTGATTGGGCAGAAAATGAAATACCTCATCAAAGGAGGCTCAGGTTTATACCCTTATCCTGATTGGGCAGAAAATGAAATACCTCATCAAAGGAGGCTCAGGTTTGTACCCTTATCCTGATTGGGAAGAAAATGAAAATGGTAAGTTGGATGGTGAATAAGACAATTTTCTTGAAGAGGAATAAGGTGACTCTTTCAACAACACGAAAGATGAATTCTTTCGACAACGCGAAAGATAACAAGGCGATCCAAAGGAACAAGGCGATTCTTTCAACAACGCGAAAGATGACAAGGCGATCCAGAGGAGCAAGGCGATCCTTTTGACAACGCAAAAGATGAATTCTTTCGACAACACGATCCAGAGGAGCAAGGTGATTCTTTCAACAACGCGAAAGATGACAAGGCGATCCAAAGGAGTAAGGCGATTCTTTTGACAACGCAAAAGATGAATTCTTTCGACAACGCGAAAAATGGAAAAAGGCGATCCAAAGGAGCAAGGCAATTCTTTCAACAACGCGAAAGATGACAAGGCGATCCAAAGGAGTAAGGCGATTCTTTTGACAACGCAAAAGATGAATTCTTTCGACAACGCGAAAGATGTAAAAAGGCGATCCAAAGGAGCAAGGCGATTCTTTCAACAACGCGAAAGATGATAAGGCGATCCAAAGGAGTAAGACGATTCTTTTGACAACGCAAAAGATGAATTCTTTCGACAACGCGAAAGATAGGAAAAGGCGATCCAAAGGAACAAGGCGATTCTTTTGACAACGCAAAAGATGACAAGGCGATCCAAAGGAGTAAGGCGATTCTTTTGACAACGCAAAAGATGAATTCTTTCGACAACGCGAAAGATGGAAAAAGGCGATCCAAAGGAACAAGGCGATTCTTTCAACAACGCGAAAGATGATAAGGCGATCCAAAGGAGTAAGGCGATTCTTTTGACAACGCAAAAGATGAATTCTTTCGACAACGCGAAAGATGGAAAAAGGCGATCCATAAGAACAAGGCGATTCTTTCAACAACGCGAAAGATGATAAGGCGATCCAAAGGAGCAAGGCGATTCTTTTGACAACGCAAAAGATGAATTCTTTCAACAACGCGAAAGATAACAAAGGCGATCCTTTCACAGAAAAGGCTAATCTTTCAACAACGTGAAAGATGATAAAGGTTACTCTCTCAAGGAGGTAAAAGGTGATATCAGGATGTGTCAAGATGGACATCGAGCTCTTCACTTCATGTCAAGATAGTAAGAAAATATTGCCAAAATGTTAAAAATTGTTTGTTGATTCAAAATGCTTGAAATTGATGTATATTGGTATGAAAATCTTTCCTCTTTTCTACCTGAAGTATTACCTCCGACTGGGCTTAACTCTATAGAATCAAGATTCGAATTCAAATTGCTTGCAATTGGCTTTTTTTTTCAAGGAAGCTATCAATTTCCTTGATATGAGCAGAAAAGAGAGTATTCTTGATATTGTGAGAGCAATTGGTGAAAGAATATTGATAATAGAATTTCACAAAATTAAAGAAGATTCTTTGGCAAATTTGGCAGTCTGATATCCTGGGATTCTTTCCTCATGATGATCTTTCTGCCCACTTTTTTTTCTTTTTTGGCAGAATTAGAGCTCTCTTAGGTTTTTGGGGATTTTATTACATCATTTTTTATTTTGGAGATGTCCTGACTTTTCTCTCTTTTTTTTTTGGAAGGGTACGTCACAAACTCCTTCATCTTGGAGATGTTTCGATCCTTCTTTTCTCTCAGGGATTATATTGACGGTTATTGGCTCTTTGGTTGGAAGTCTCTTGATGATAGCAGAAATTAAATATCCTTTAGGGTTTGTCAGGAGGCTCATCACAGTCGCCTTCATCTTGACGGTGCTCTGAACTTTCCCTGGAAGGATCCGTTACAAACTCCTTCATCTTGGAGATGATCCAAAACTTCTTTGGCCCCGGGGGTCTACTTGCCTAATTCGCCTTCATCTTGACGACAATTGAGAGATCCCTTTTGCAGATATTTAATTGCAGCTTTAGGTGATTGAGGAGATATAGGGATTGAATGGATTTTTCTGTATCACCCAGGATATTTCGACTGCTTTATTTTCCAAGAATGATCTTTAAAAATGTGTCATTGACTGCGATCAATATCAATCACTCATGGCTTTGCAACAACATTGAATTTCCTTTGCTGGCCATATCGAGGATTTATTCTTCATCCTTTTGGTTGGCCAATAGAAAGAATTTGAATTTTGAATCCTTTTTCACAAAAGCTTTGACCTTTCGAAAATAATATTGAAGGTATTCTGAGGTAATGTTTTTGTGGAATAAAAATTTTGAAATCAACAAATATTTAATGGCAAATTGGCAAAATTTTCTTGAAATCCCTTGTGAAAGTGAGCATTTGAGGTGCAACGCAACACATCCATGACTAAATTGAATCCTGAAAAGACTTAGTAAGAGATCAACTCAAAGGTTAGGTTTGGTTTTGATTTACCAGCTCGAAAGCAGGATTTGTTGACCGACCAGCTCGAAAGCAGGATTTGTTTTGACTTACCAGCTCGAAAGCAGGATTTGTTGACCGATCAGCTCGAAAGTAGGATTTGATGACCGACCAGCTCGAAAGCAAGATTTGTCTTGACTTACTAGCTTGAAAGCAGGATTTGATGACCGACCAGCTCGAAAGCAGGATTTGTTGACCGACCAGCTCGAAAGCAGGATTTGTTGACCGACCAGCTCGAAAGCAGGATTTTTTTTATTTAAAAATGATTGACATTAATGAAATTGTAACCCGAAGGCTTGGAAAGTGATAGATATTGACAAAGTTGTAAACCGAAGGCAGGAGAATGATTGATGTTGGTAAGATTGTAACCCGAAGGCTTGAATTGAGAATCTGATAGAGTGGGCGGCCCAGAGGCCTGATTGATCAAATTGGATGTCCCGAAGGTTGAAATAGAGAATTGGGTGACCCGGAGGTCAAAATTAGAAATTTGGAAATTAGAAATTGGATGACCCGAAGGTCGAAATTGACATAATTGATATTGAACTTGAATTCTGATGAAAGGTCAGCGTGAAGACTGCACCTAAGAGATTGAATAACGCGACCAATGGGCAAGACACCAACACGAGTGTTAGATTTTTAAAGGGTACCAGTACGAGCACTAGATTTTGAAAATGTACCAGTACAAGCATTATGTTTTGAAAGATTACCAGTACGAATACTGGGTTTTGGAAGATTACCAGTACGAGCACTGGATTTTGAGAGATTACCAATACGAACACTGGATTTAGAAAATTTTACCAGCACGAACACTGGTTTTTGAAAATCTTACCAGCACGAACATTGGTTTTTGAAAATTTACCAGCACGAACATTGGTTTTTTTTTTTTTTTTTTGAAAATTTTACCAGCACGAACACTGGTTTTTGAAAATCTTACCAGCACGAACACTGGATTTTGAAAATTTACCCAACTGATTCTGATGAGAGATTTTCAATTTTCATCCTCACGATGACTTAGACAACTGTCGGGGTCTCAGGATTTATCCATTATCCTGAATGGGTAGTTCAGGTTTATCCCTTAACTTGAAAGGGAAACTCAGGTTTATCCCTTATTCTGAAGGGGTAACTCAGGTTTATCCCTTAACCTGAAGGGGAAAATGAAAATGGTACATATGGATGCAAATGAATGCGAATGAATACATGCAAATGCAAATGAATGCAAATGTATGTAAATGAATGCAAATGCATGCAAAATGAGAGATTTATTTGACCCTGCCTGCGTACAGGATGTTTTGAAGACAATTTTCAAAATAATGCCCCAGTATAACTGGGGAGTGAGAAGTTGGATGAAAGGATAAGTAATTGATATTTGAAGAATACTTTCTGACTTTTGATTGATTCAGGAGAGACTCTGAAAAATATCACTTCTCGCAGAAGGACATGGTGCAGAGAAGGAGAAATTGATAATTTTATTGATGCATTGAAGGAAAATGACAAATCAAGGAAAGATAGACAGGATTACATCATCCTTTGAAGGCAAAATGAGAAATGGGAAAATGCTAGCATCGTCGGCTTTTTGAGTAATCGAGGAAAGATGGCTAGTCCTTCTTTTTATCTTCAACGAGGATATTCTTATTAATGCAATCTTGAATAATGTTCTTGAAGACAAAACAGTGGTCAGTATCGTGTCCTACTGCCCGATGGAATTTGCAGAATTGGTCCATGAACCTTCCCATGATCATGGGAGGATCTGTGGCTCTTGGAAGCTTTACCATTTCTTTGGTCAACATATATTCAAGGATTTCATCGAGAGGTTGCTCAAGAGGAGTAAACTGACGATCGTCACCCCAACCATCCCGTTTTATCTTTTCTTTCTGCTGACTCAATTTTTCATTCTTCTTTGAAGACTTTTCTTTCTGACCTGCATGATTGCTCTTGCTATTTTTGTGGCCACTGCGGCCGACATTGGCAGAGAAGATGAAATTTTCCTTCTTCTTTGAATCTTGATTATTCTTGACAAGGGTGATGCCATCATAGACCCCATTCTCTATTCCCATCTCGAGCCACTCGGCCCGTTCAGTAAGCTCAATAAAAGATTTGGAGGGTGAGGTGGAGATAAGACCTCTCAAAGGTTGTGAGAAATTGTTTAGAATAATCTGGAGTGCGTGCTCCTCTAAGATGGGATTTCTCATTTTATTGCAAGTGCCCCTCCATCTGCGGATGAAGTTTCTGGCTTTCTCATTATCTCTTTGCTTTGTATTATAGAGATGGTTTAGCGTTGGCGGCGCTTTGGTGTTTAAAAGGAATCGTTCAATGAACAGATTAACCACTTTATCAAATTCCTTCAATTCGATGGGATTGATATGCTCTGAGTACCACTTGGCGGCGGTGCCCTCCAGACTGTGAGGAAAACATCTGAACAAAGCACGATTGTCTCTCTTGAATCGATTGCACTCGGCAAAGAACATAGACAGGTGAGCCTTGGGATCGCCAGTCCCATCAAATTTGACAAATTTATGGGGGAGATCTTCTAGGCTGTCATCCCCATCTAAACCATCATAGAAATCTTTGCTTGTAAAAATCCTTTTGCCCTTGTCGCGGGCTTGCAGATCCTTAACCATTTTGACCACATCTCTGAGTTGCGACTGGTCAGAGTTATTAGCAGAATGATCTTTTAGCTTATTGTCTGACCCCTGCCCCTGTGTCATCTTCTGAAAAGCTTGCTGAGCCTCACACTCTTCATCGGTGCCACCTCTTGATTCTGCTTCATCAGATGTATCCTCATGTTGGATACACTTCTTGGATATCTTCAGTTGTTTCTCTAATGTTCGGCCCTTGATCTTTTTCTTGGTAGGAATCTTGTCGGAACTGTCCCCTGTTTGATCTGCCATTATCTTATTCAACATCTTTCGAAACATGGCATACATCTGAGGATCGATATCATCATTGGCTTGTTGACTTTGGTTCCTAGCAGATCGCGGAGAATCCATCTCTTGCTCGCTGCTACTGTTAGGGTACTGAAGCAACACTATTTTCTTCTTGGATCTGGTCTGAACCATTCCACGATGCCGAAACTCTCTGTAAGACAAATAGGATGATTAGAATGATAGAAAATTCTTGAAGGCAATGACTTGGAGAATAGAATGAAAATAATGGATGAAGATCTAAAATTGGGTTGACAGTTTGAAGGATATCCCTTTACCAGGGATGGGATTATTGCTGGGATTGCGACAATTGCATTGTTATGCCATGAGAGGAAATAAACAACCGAGATATGTCTTGTTACCTAGGAGAGGCCGTCAACCATGAAGAAAAAGACATTTTTAAAGGAATATAACAAAGTAATGCATAATTGGTAATGAGCTTCCCTACGAACTTGGGAGGTTATCTGAGAAGGAAGAATTTTTTCAGGGAAAAGCATTCATCCCAAAGGGCATATTGCAGGAGAGTTCAGAAAATAACATTATGAAGAAAATGACCTCCAAATATAAGGAAAACTGATGATTTTATTGATGTCTTGGAGGAAGGATGACAAATTTAAAGAAAGCAATTGGAGACTACATTTATTCAGAGAAGCAAAAAGCAGAAATGATAGAAATGAGAAAGCATTGGCATTTGTCGTCTTCATGAATGATCAAGGAAAGGCTCGGTCAAAACGGCCGACTGGTCTTCCTCTTTAATAGGGAAATTATTGTCAACGCAGTCTTGAATGATATTTTTGAAGACGAAACATCGCTCAGTATCATGCCCTGTAGCTCGGTGGAATTTGCAGAAGCGATCTTTCCATTTCCCTAGGGCGACCGGAGGATTAGCAATTCTTGGAAGTTTAACCATTCCTTTGCTCAGCATGTATTTAAGGACCTCTTCGAGGGGCTGATCTAGAGGGGTAAATTCGCGATCGTAACCCCAACCGTCATGTTTTGGCTTCTTTTGACTGCTTGTTTTCTGCTGGGAGCGGGATTGAAGGGGTTTGGCTAGGACAGCCGGCTGGTCTACTATTTTGCTTTCCCCTAAAATATTCTTATCAACATGATCCTGAACGATATTCTTGAAGACAAAACAATTTTCTGTATCGTGTCCTATTGCACGGTGAAACTTGCAAAATTGCTCTTTGAATCTGCCCATGATTGACGGAGGATCAACGACTTTTGGTAAATGGACCATGCCTTTTGCAAGCAAATTTTCTAAAATAGTCTCGAGCTTCTGATCCAGAGGGGTGAACTTTCGATCAGTGCTCCAGTCTTTGTGTTTTGGTTTTTCTTTCTCCTTCCCTTTATGCTGGGTACTGGACTGGAGAGGTTGATCATTCCGCTTGGCTGGTTCCCTTCTGGTGCTTGACTCGGGTAGCTCTAATAGCATCTTTGTCATCATTTTTTGAAACATTCTGTACATGACTGGATCAATCTCATCTTCACTTGTCTTGTCCTGCTTCTTGACTGGCCTCGAAGAACTCATCTCTTCGATACTGCTTGGTGTTGTTCTCTTTCCCAACCTTGTTTGAACTATAGTGAAATGCCAATACTTTCTGCAGAATAAAGGAATAGTTTAGGCTGAAGGATTTTTGGGAAAAATAGAGATGATGAAGGAGATGTCTAAGGACTTGGAAAGAGACAAAAATTCTGAATAGAATTTGGAAGACATATATAAAGAAGAGAAGTTTGACAAGATTTGAACATTTGAAAAATTGCAGGCAGGATCAAAATAAGGTTAGAAATTCGAAGTCCAGAGGAAAGGTAGGAAAAGGAAAATCTCCTGGACTTTTGAGAAAAAATATGAGGTTTTGAAAATCGTCCAGGGTTTTTGATAAAATTGTTGAAGAAAAATAGATGAAATTTGTAAAAAAAACTAAAAGAGAATTGAGAAATAAAAGAAGAATGCATTTAATCACATCTTACACAAACAATTATGCACATACAACATTCCCTAAGAAGCTGACTCTAAATGCATCAATTTTGAAAGATCTGTAGGACCCTAATCCTGACTCTAGGCTCAGATCATCTGTGTCCAACCATGCTATGCCGATATACTTGAACCGAGGCTCGATGTACATGACATAAAAATTCATCTCCGGTTCTAGGCTTGTGTTTTCCCAACATCCTTGAGCGCCTGCCGATATACGTTGGACTATGGCCCTTGGTACGTGGCAGGGGGGCGTTAGCCCAAATAAGTGGCCCAGTTGTGAGGCTCTGTCCCGAACTATGGTTCTGGAAGAGAGCCCAGCAACGTGAAGACCGGGTAGACATAGGTGGGGTGGTTTCTGAAATATGATCACATGCAGACAAACAGAGGGCTCTAAATCCTAAAGAAATAGAATTTTGAAATTTTTTGAAGAAGCAAACATTGCTTTCACACAAGTCCTAGATTGAGGAGTGTTGTATTTCAGACCTAAGTCTATGTGAGCATGCATAATTCTCCTCAATATGGTCCTACCAAACCATGCCTAGTCTACATGCAATCCATGTCAGCTGGGTTCAAGTCTAGGCTCCTAGGTTCACATGATATCAGAAAATAAAGCTGACATTTTGTAGAGCATGATTTTGATAATTGAACTAAGTCAAAGCACAAAATTGATCAGACAAAGACAATGTCCCATCACGGTCGCCAAACCTGTTATCATCGCAAAATTTTTTTCCTCCCTTGCGAGAGAGAAACGAATTTCGCGAGGCAAACTCGACCAAAGTTTTGAAAATGGTTTTAAAAATTACTCGCCTCCGTTTTGAAAATTTGCGGGAAAATTCCGTGGAATGGGATCCGCTTGTCGGTACGAGGTTCAACCGTTCCTGGCGCCTTTACCAGGGGTAATTGAACCAAGGACCAATTATGTGCTTTAACTCGACTCAAATATCTAAATTATGCTCTATTTTTCCTAGAATGCACAAAGAATCAGGCTTGTGCTATGAAATTTTGAAAATAATGCAAGTTTGAGAAACATGATGTTTGCTTTGGAAAATTGAAATATGCTGGAAAAATGATTGGAAAAGTACTTGAAATTGGG
Organism: Nuphar pumila; assembly: GCF_984573655.1. Lineage (NCBI taxonomy): Eukaryota > Viridiplantae > Streptophyta > Magnoliopsida > Nymphaeales > Nymphaeaceae > Nuphar > Nuphar pumila. Next base: position 57,441,368 of record NC_143258.1, read on the forward strand.
ATTCCTGGGAAAATCATTGAAGTTCATTGAAAATCAGAAATTTGCATTGGAAAGTGATTTCTCAGGAAAGCTTAAAAATCTTAGAAAATTGGTTTTGAGATTGGAAACTTGGAATTGATTTTATGAGAAAATGGATTTGAGAAATGCTGGGAAAATCAGGAAATTCATTGGAAAAGGATTTCTGAAAAGGAGAATGAATTCTCAGGAAAACTGGGTTCTCCGGAAAATAGGAAATCTGAGAAAATCGATTTTTGAAAACTTGGGATTTTGAAATTTGAGAATTTTAAAACATTGGAAAATCTTGGTGTGAACTTGGGAAATGCTTTGAAATCTCTTTTGAAAACTCAGGATTTTGAGAAAATCAGATCCTGAGAAAGACTTGGGAATTCTTGAGAAAGCTGAATTTTCTGAAATTGAAATTGGAAAATGAATTTGAGAATAATGCAATTTGAATGATATGAATGAATGAATATGAATTTGAAAAGGGAATTTCATTGAGGAATTGGGAAATTCTTTTAAAACTTTAAAAAATGCAGTGCATTTTGAAGTTAGCCTAAGTGTGTAGGCTGAATGTGGCTAATACGAAGATCATAAATCTTGGTTTTCTTCGTATTCTGACTATGGCCATAAATACGAATCCCACCGAGTTTATAAACTCCATAAAAGCTTGTGCACGTGCCATTCATGTAAACCATAGTGAATTTGAAATAATGTGCATGAATCATACATCACATATTAAAATTTTGCAGAAATTAAACTATATGCAATGCAACCCTATTCTAAGCAGAAATGTAACTCTTATTCCAAATATTACATTGATTTTTTACATTGAATTGAAATAAAAGAAATAAAATGGCTAAGTCTTCTTCTTGAATATTCCTGCAAAACTGGAAAATAAAGTTAGCACAAAAATGTAGGTTTTTCTGAATTTATCCGAAAATATGAAAAATTATCGGATATTATTCAGATATAAACCCATATTCATACCCCCTTTGATATAAACATGATAAATAATGAATAAATTTCAAAAATAAACTTGAAAATTCGAAATTGGGGTCAAAATGACCAAAATACCCCTGATGACCTTAAAATCAGGGTTTTCTAAAAGAATTTTTGTAAATTTTGGAAATTTGAAAATCAAATGAAATAAATCAAACATAATATGATAAAATATGATGATATGCATGAAATTTTGGAGAATTAGAAATTGAAATTTCGAAATTTAGGCCAAAATGTCCAAAATACCCACGATAACAAGACTATGGCCTTGAAACCAGGGTTTTCTGAAATAAATTTTATAAAATTGAAAAATATGAAATGAAAATGACATTAAAATTAACACTAATATGATTCTACATGCTTATGTACATGATAAAAACCTTAAAATGGCGAAAATATCATAAATATCAAATTTAACCTGATTTTCGCTTCTGAATTTAAAGATAAACTAACACATGGAGCAAATGAACTTGGAATTAAGTCAAATTTGGCATGGACACCTAAAATAACCCTAGAAACATAATGGATCTCGAAAATCTAATTTTTTTATATTTTTAAATATGGAAATTCAAATAAAAACCCTAAATTTTGTGATTTTTGCCTAAAATGTTGATTCTAAAGGAGGTTTAGGATATCAAATTTCCATAACAATTTCCCAAATTTTATTGGGTGACAGAGGACAGTAAGGCAAGAATTTTTGCTTTTTACACTTTCTGTTTTTGACCTATGGTCGGAGCTGTGCCACTCCGGCAAGTCGGATCGGAATCCGGCGACTCTAGTAAATGAAGAAAACAGACAGATTTCGGTAGAAAATGTGGGAAAAATGAAAGACAGATGGGAAAATGGCTGAAATTGTGGGAAAATGTCCCTGACAAAGATAGGAAGATTTTATCTTTTTACACCATTGGGATTCGGGTTACGGTTTGGAAAAGGCCAAACTGTTATCAGAGACCTAAATCTCTGGAATTTCTGGACATTGGAATCTGTTAGACAGAAAAAGAAAATCCGGGAAAAACAATGAAACAGATCCAAAAATTCTCAAATTTTAGGAAATGACAGGAAATTATGTTAGGAAAAACTTTCATGTTAAAAGTTTTTGCATAAGGATTACAGATTGGGTGGACTTGGTGCATTAGGGTCTGTCTATACCCTGACAAAAGAAAATCGATATTTTCCCAGAGGTCTGAGAAATCCGATTTTTTACAGAGAGTAAAACTAACTGGAAAAACTTCAAAATTTCCAGATCATCAGTAGATTCGATTATGAATCCACTGTGATTTTTGGAGGACAATTTGAATATTTCACAGGGGGCGATTTTATGGGTTTTGTCTGCTAAAGCAGAAATTGGAAGTTCAGAGAAACAGAAAACCCGATTTAGGGTTTGATTTTTAAAATGAAGTTACATACATTAAATCAATCCGAATTTTTGTTAGAAGATTTCAGACAAACAGATGCATTCATAAAAAAAATTTAGAATTTATTGACAAAAAATCAAGCATAAAATAATAACTGGACTCCATGCATAAAATCAAAACATATAGTTCTCTAGGTAAATATTAATGAGACCAATGAAACACTCATAAAGAAATAAAATAAAATAAATGTAATGCCTACAAATGTATAGTCGACATGAAAATAAACAGAAAATGAAATAAAAGTTGAGAGGGTATGATGCTTATTTTGATATTGGCTACAAGTGAAATGGATCCGATCCATCCATCGGATGGATCCTCTCACCTAGATAGCCTTGACATAAAAAAAAAAAATCATAAACTTCATCAAACAAGTACTAACGATGCGAGGATCTTACCTTGGAGGGTTTGGTTGCAACGAATGGAGTTGAAGCAGCAAAAGAGGAGGCTGCTAGGGTACGGCTCAAAGGGAGAGGTGGTACTTCTAAGATCCGACTGTAGGTGACGCTTCAAGGTTCTAACTGTGGTGATGGAGTTAATTCAACATTGGTGGTGCTGCTGGGACATATAGGAGTGCTGGAAATGGCTGGAGGTGCTGAAGTTGAAGGGAGTTTGGAGACGAAGCTGGCTGCTATGAAGATGGCCGACGAGGTGGCTGAAGGGAGAAGGAGGGAAGCTCCTTGAACCGGTTGGAGTTGTTCACTCTTTGATGGAAGGGCTGAAGTTGCTGCTGTGTTTGTTGCTGATAAAATGTGGCTGGAGCCAAGGGAAGATGGTCTGGTGGCTGGAAGGCTTTGCTGCTGTGGTTGGAGTTGTCTTGAGATGGGCTGAAGGAAGGCTGGAAGGGAGCTGCCAATGATGCTGAAGACTGCTTCAAAGTAGCTGTGGTGGTTGAAGGTGGTGGCTGCCTTGGTGCAGTTGAAGGTGCAGCAAGGTGGGCTGCTAGAAGGCTGCTGCAGGTGGTGAGGATGGTGCTTCAAAGTGGCTTCAATGGCTGGGAGTTGCAGCCAAAAGAGAGAGAGAGAGAGAGAGAGAGAGAGAGAGAATTGAATGGGCGTTCCATGGAGAGAGGGCCAGCCGTATCCCCTTCTTGTTTTTTTTTTGTTTTTTTAACTTAGGTATTAATTCATTTCCTACTTAGGGTTTAATTAGAGAGGAATGAGACGGAGGAAGGGTTTACGTGAATGGCTAGAGAATAGGGAAAAGAAGGAAGGAAGAGAAGGGAAGAAGGAAAAAGGAAAGAAAAGGAAGAAGGAAAAAGGAAGAAAAAGAAAAAGAAAAGGAAAGAAAGGAAAAAAAAAGGGAAAGAGAAAGGGAAAAAGAAAAAGAAAAGAAAGGAAGAAGAGAGGGGGCTGGAGGTTTGGGCGACCACCTTTTGGGTCCTACCTCTCTAAAAAAAAAATAAAAATAAAAAAAATCAATAAAAACAAAAATAAACAAATAAAAAGAAACATCCTTTTTTTTTTAATAGAAATGCAAATGAATGGGCCATCTCAGAGCGGGTCCAAATTTCAATTTTGAAATTCATTTTGAAGATTAGAGGGGTAAAATAGTCTTTTCAGGAAGTTTCCAGACGAAACGAGTTATTTTTGGCAGTTTTTTAAACGAACTCGGATTTTTAAGTTCAATACCCCATTACGAAGCAAATCTAGTGTAGAATTTGAAAATGTAATTTTGAAAGAAATCCAGATTGTCTTTCTTGAGAAAACGCTTTCAACAAAATGAGCTATTTTTGGCAGTTTTTGAAACGAGCTTGGATTTTGAAGTTCAATACCCCGTTGCGAAGCAAATTCAGTGTAGAATTCAAAAAATTTGAGTTTGAAATAAATCCATATTATTTTTCTTGAGAAAATATTTCCAAATTTAGACTCCTGGGGGTAAAAATGTCAATTTTGAAAACCCAGGGTTTGAAATTGATTTCTGAAAGTTTTTAAAACTCGATCTGGATTGAAATTTATAAAACTGGAGTTCTGGACTTCGAAAATGGAATGAAATGTGATGAAATGTTATGAAATGCTGAGAAATGATATGAAATGATGAGAAATGACATGCGAAATGCAGACCCTGAATGAAGAATTTTGGATGTTAGACCCCGATTGACACTTGTACCAGTTCAAAAAGTGTTAAAATTGACAAAATTTGCAAAAATGGTTGAAGAAATGATTTTCGAGCTCTGCCAAGCTAGAGTGACACTGGAAATTAGGGTTTGAACTGGATTAAACTGAAATGAACTTGATTGAGCTGGGTTTTAGAGTTTTAGAACTCAAATGAACTGACCAGACACTGACTCAACTGACCTTTCCGACTAAATTTTCAAGAAAAGCTGCCATTTTTAGAGAAATGGTACGGAATGGTCATTGGATTGAAGTGAATTACGGACCAGAGCTGGGTTTGAGCTAGAACAAAAGTTAGTAATACTGACATGAACTAAAATCAAAGCTTGAACACTAGCTCAATTGACTGAACTCATCTCAATTTTAGCTAAAAGAGCTGAAATGGACTAAAATGGGCTCTTGAACACTTAGAAATGGTTTTGAACTGAAAAGGGAGCACTTGAACTCCTAGTGAGCTCAAGCTAGACTCTGGGGAGTATGACTGACTATGAATGACTGACTCGGAGACAATTGGCTTGGATTTGAGTGAGAAATGAGCTCATTTTTTAAGAAATGATCCCATTTTGGCAGGAATGGTCAGAAATGAAAATGGTCTTTCATTGTGAGCTCAGATGAGCTTGAGATGACTGATATTTTAACTGTTCTGAACTGATCAATGAGCTTGGTTGACTCCGACTGACTGGGGTCTGGGATGACCTAGGGGTAAAATGGTAATTTTCCTAATGAAAATGGGTAAAATGATGATTTTCTGAAACTGACTCGGGGTTTGACTCCTACATTGACCTAATAGGGTTGGCACTGCCTGAGGAGGATTGTTTGAGAATGGATGTGGAAAATTTGGGGTGTTTACAGTATCATGCTCAAGTCTTCTGTCGGGAAGGCAAGATCGTTCTTTCTCAGCCTGATCGTCCTGTTCTGGAGATCAAGCTTCCTCGACCTTTGCGCGATAGTCGCATGATTTCTTCTTTCAAGGCTCAGAAATATCTGCGAAACGGGGGTACTGCATTCTTAGTCAGCATTGCCCCAGTTGAACCCGAGATGGTTTTGATCGAAGACTTGGACGTAGTCTGAGATTTTTACGATGTGTTTTCGGAGAAACTACCTGGGTTACCTCCGAGGCGTGAGATCGAATTCGGTATCGAGTTGTTGCCTGAAACGACACCAATCTCCAAGGCACCATATCGTATGGCTCCGGCAGAGCTTGAAGAGTTAAAGCGTCAGTTGGAAGAACTCCTTGATCAAGATTTTATTCGACCTAGTGCTTCACCGTGGGGAGCACCAGTGCTGTTCGTACGGAAGAAGGATGGATCCCTGAGGTTGTGCATCGATTATCGGATGCTCAACCAGGCGACAATTAAGAACAAGTATCCGTTGCCGAGGATCGAAGATCTTTTCGATCAGTTACAGAAGGCGAAGGTCTTCTCGAAGATAGATCTTAGATCGGGTTACCATCAGCTTCGTATCCGAGAGGATGATATTGCGAAGACAGCTTTCCGGACGAGATATGGGTTGTATGAGTTTGTGGTGATGCCTTTTGGCCTCACGAATGCTCCAGCAGCATTCATGGATTTGATGAACCGGATTTTTCGTCCATATGTGGACTCGTTCATGATAGTATTTATCGACGACATCTTGATCTATTCGGAGAGTCCGGAGCAACATCGAGAGCATTTGCGGATTGTGTTGAGTACTCTTCGCGAGCATCAGTTGTTCGCCAAATTCTCTAAGTGTGAGTTTTGGCTCGAGCACGTCATGTTTCTTGGCCATGTGATATCGAGGGACGGAGTATCTGTCGATCCAGCGAAGGTAGAAGCAGTTTTAGGCTGGAAACAGCCTAAGAATGTGTCTGAGATTCGTAGCTTTCTTGGATTGGCCGGTTATTATCGACGTTTTATCCAAGACTTTTCAAGGATCGCTTTACCTTTGACGAAGTTGTTGCGTAAAGGTATTAAGTTCGTGTGGAACAGTGCCTGTGAGGACAGTTTCCAGATCCTGAAGTTGAAGTTGACTACCTCGCCGGTATTGGCTTTACCCTCAGGCAGAGGTGGCTTTGTGGTGTACACAGACACCTCTGGTACCGGTTTAGGTTGCGTGCTTATGCAGCATGGCCGAGTTATTGCCTATGCCTCCAGACAGTTGAAGAATCACGAGCGAAATTATCTGACGCACGATTTAGAACTGGCAGCAGTCGTGTTCACTTTGAAATCATGGCGACACTACCTATATGGGGAATCGTTTGAGGTCTTTTCTGACCACAAGAGCCTCAAATATCTGTTCTCTCAGAAGGAGTTGAATATAAGGCAGCGACGATGGCTTGAGTTCATCAAGGACTATGATTTCACGTTGTTGTATCATCCTGGTAAGGCGAACGTTGTGGCAGATGCGCTTAGCCGCAAAGCGGGTGGCGTTCTGGCTAGTCTTGTGTGGAGCCAGAAGCTTATCAAAGATTTTGTTGCATGGAAACCTTTTTCTGTTGGTGGTGGTTCGATCAGGTTGTCTGGTCTGACCATTCGATCTGCGTTTTTGTCAAAGATCGTAGAGGCTTAGAAGCTTGACAACCAGTATGGTAAGTTTCTAGCCTTGGCTGAGCAAGCAGATTCTCCTTTCAGAGTGTCTAGTGATGGCAGCTTGCATATGAGAGATCGCCTTTGGGTTCCGAGCAACCCTGAGGTGAAGAGAGAAATTCTTGACGAAGCTCATATGTCAAGATATACGATTCATCCCAGAGGAACAAAGATGTTCAAGGACTTACAGCGGAAATATTGGTGGAGTGGTATGAAGCGCGAGATAGCGGCTTACGTTGCGAGATGCTTGACGTGTCAGCAAGTTAAAGCGGAACATCAACATCCCGGTGGTACCTTGCAGAGGATTGAGATTCCTCAGTGGAAATGGGAGAATGTTACAATGGATTTTGTGGTAGGATTGCCATTGTCTAGGCGTAAACACGATGCGATATGGGTAGTCGTGGACAGACTCCCCAAGTCTGCCCATTTCCTGCCAATTAGGATCAGTCAGTCTCTTGAGAGCCTAACTGACTTGTACATTAGAGAGATCGTTCGGCTTCATGGTGTGCCGAGGTCTATTATTTCCGATCGTGATCCCCGATTCACTTCGCGACTGTGGGGTCAGTTGCAATCTGCTTTGGGGACGAAATTGAAGTTTAGCACAGCCTTTCATCCTCAGACGGATGGACAGTCTGAGCGAACGATTCAAACGTTGGAAGATATGTTGCGAGCTTGTATGCTTGATTGGAAGGGTGAATGGGATTCACACCTATGTTTAGTAGAGTTTGCGTATAACAACAGTTACCACGCTAGTATCGGGATGGCCCCGTATGAAGCGTTGTATGGTAGACCTTGTCGGTCGCCATCTTATTGGGATGACATCAGCGATAGAGCGAGCGAATCGCCGATTGTTCTTCAGCACTACACGCAGCAAGTGCAGAAGATTCGTGAACGTTTGAAGGCAGCGCAAGATAGACCGAAGAGTTACGCCGATAAGAGACATCGCAAATTGTCTTTTAATATTGGAGACATGGTTTTTGTCAGAGTTTCGCCGACTAAGAGCGTATTTCATTTCGGAAAGAAAGGGAAGTTGAGTCCGAGGTATGTCGGACCATTCGAGATCGTGGCACGGATTGGTGAGGTGGCATATCGTGTCGAGTTGCCTCCACAGTATGCCCACATTCACAATGTTTTACACGTGTCAGGAAATACATTCCTGACCCATCATATGTCATTCGTTACGAAGATGTAGACGTGCAAGAAGATCTGACTTTACCGGAAAGGCCTATCGAGATTGTTGATCGACGAGATCAAGTTTTGCGTACCAAGACTATTCCGTTAGTTAAGGTACGGTGGCAACACCATGGCATTGAAGAATGCACATGGGAACCAGTAGCGAACATGAGAGAGTCTTATCCAGAACTTTTTATAACCTCCTAATGGTGATTTCGCGGACGAAATCCTTTTTAGGAGGGAAGGATGTAAGATCTACAATTCTAATTTTGATGTATATTATGTAATTATATGGAATCAATGAATTTTTATGTTTTGACAATTTTCTAATGATTTGCTTAGTTGAGAATCGGGTAAATCGCGTAATTGTTTTGCAAAGAGCGATTTCGGAGAATCTAGAATGAATCTACCTCCGAAACTTTTAGGGTGAGTTTGGAATAGGGTTGTGGTGATACACCCCGAAAATGAGACCCGAGTGACGAAAAAACCTCGTCAGTGCATGCGAATCACGAGTCTTGACCTAATTTTAGACCCAAAACTTAGAACGCTCAATTTTAGCAAACAAGAGGTGATTTCCTTACGGGGCATTGACTATTCTACGTTAATTACGGTTATGAAGAGAATAGAATGAGTTGTTGGAATTAAATTAGCATTTTAATGTGTTGAATAAGCATTCTTTAAAGAAGTACACTATATGCGATTTTGGATTTGGATCCGGGGCTACTAGGAGATCCAAAACCCTGGGACGACCCTACAGTGGACATCCATGTCCTTGGTTGACCAGCTTGTCAAGGGCTGACCAGCTGGATGGTATTTTTGAAATAATCTTGCATGGCTTTAAAGAATAGGCCTTCATTGGCCACGAAGCCTAGGCTCCATCATGAGGGGCACCATTTTCAAAAGAGAGCCATGGGGTGTCGCCCCATGGCAGATTCGTGATTATTTTCAAAGACATTTGAATCCTTTCAATCCATTGGGCACGATGGGTGGCAGCCAGGGGCGCCCTTTTGTAAAATTTCAAACTTTTAAGGGCATTTAATGATGGCATTTTCGAGATTTTTGCAAAGCCTTTTGGAAGGCTTGACATGCATTGGTTGTTGGGGGGCGTGGAGCTCCCCAACCCTCCATCTTGGAGGGATTTAATCCCAGTCGTTCACCTCTAAGCCTACCTCTATAAAACCTTTACAAAAAAAATGGGTCCCTCTTATTTGCGGCGATTTTCCTTTTTCTCTCTCTCTCCTCTCAAGCTTCCTCACTCCAGCCGTGTGCTTCCTCTTGGCATGAAGAGCTGTAGCACCTTCCTCATTAGCTAAGGTGAAGACTCACCTCACTTGTTATGGTTTCATTATGAAGAAGAAACCGTTGGAAACTTTGCACCTTGGCATGCAAAAATCCAAACGGTGGATTAGGTGATATAGCTATTGTTCCGATCTTAAATCACCATGGATTAGCAGGATTTCTTGCCGCACGTATTTGAAAGCTTTTCCCTTTTTGTTTTCGTTCAATCACCATTTTATTTGAAATCATTTTCTTGCTTGTTGTTGTTTACCATATTAGTTTAACACTGTCTTAGTTGTTATGTGATTCTTCTATGCTGAAGTTCATGGCTTTCTCCACCTTCTTTCTATTTTCTATTTTTTTTCTTTTTGGTATGGTGGGCCGAGCTGGGCTCGTCCAACACACACCCAGGCCGGTTAGCTGTCCCTTGTATTCGGGAACACTAGGCGGCGTGTTCCAGACATCAGCATTTATATATTTTTTTTGTGGTTATTGTTATTCTTGTTCTGTGTTTTTCTCTTGCGGTGCTGGGCTTAGACCAGTCCCAAAATGCTGGGACTGGGGGTTGCAGCCATGTTGTCGAGCGTTGGTCACAGTGTGACCAGCTCATTTTGGGCGTAGGAAGGTCAGGCGGTTGTGTTAGCCTCTTGCATGTCTTTTCCTTTTTCTTTGTACGGTCTTCTTTGGAACCAGGACTGGAGCAGCTGGGCCGGATTTGGTGTGCCCAGCACACCCTCCTTGTTGCTGTGAACCGAGCCCTTGAGCTCTGGTTCGCGCTGACAAGGGTGGCTCGGTCTGGTCCAGCGGACCAGACCCCCATGGTCTATCCTTTTGCTCCAGGAATGGATCTGGCGCCACTTGGGTGGCCCACGCATGCAAGTAGGGATTTGGCCTCTAGCTTCTTCTTCCCTCCGCGTTATCGTTCCGCCTAAACCCTTCGGTTCAGGTCTGAACCAAGGTTTAGACCTGATGGTTTGTCAGCCTGGGCGTGGCACGAGGTGCCAGCCGTCCAACCCCTTTTGTGGGAGCCGGATGGAGCCTAGTGGTGCCGAGCACCCAGGCCCTTTTCATTCGGCCATTTTGGGTTGCATGTAGGTCCGAACCGAATGGTTCAGACCTGTGCATGTATGGGGAACCAGATCGGCACCGGGTGCCAGCCATGGTTCTGTTTTTGGACAGGTAGAGTGCCAGCCGCATGGTGCTGGGCACCTGGGTCCCTCGAGCTGATCCCCTTCGGGTTCGGGTCTGAACCAGAAAGAGAAGGGTTCAGACCCACTGCTGGCCAACCACAGCCCCGTCTCATAGACCAGACCGACTGGGCCCAGTTTTTGGGCTCAACCCGCAGGCTTAGCCACGGTTGTCTTTGCCGGGGCTGGAAACAGCCCAACCAAAACCCTTGACAGGTAGGGTCCGGTTCCTGAGTCGGTTCAGACCTCGATGGTAGGTCCGACAGTCTGGTCCGTAGGACCAGACCACCCTTAGCTAGAGCTTGTTAGCACAAGTGCGGGTGGACTTTCGTTTCGCCACACTCGCGGCCCCGCTACACCATTATTTATGGCTGATAGCAGGTTACCCTATCAACACTAGCTCACACCTACTTCGAGTCGAACCCGATTAGGTTCAAACCAGCCTTTGTATTGCCCTGCACCCTCCTCGCACTTCGGTTAGGTTCGGCATGAGTGCATGCCTTGGGATGCACTAGGTTCGAGTAAGCTTTTCATATATATATGTATATATATATATATATATATATATATATATATATATATATATATATATATATATATATATATATATATATATATATGTAAATGGGATTGTATATATATGTATATACGTATACATATAGGTATGTGCCTCGCCGAGTATGTTTGAAAGGGTTGATATATATATATATGTACACATGAATATATGTAAGGGTATTAAAACTTATGACTCTCGTGTCCCGTTCAAGCATTTTCTCAGATGATGTCTTACGTTCGTTTTGGACAAACGGTTTGTTTAGGGTCCGCGGGCGTGGCACCCCGAACCGTGGTAATGCCAATGTTATTCCCATTAGATGGGTTAAGTTCAAAAATCATCTTCGACACGTAAGTGTATCGTACTGTGTAAGGAAAATCCTTATACCTTGATTTATATGCAACTACTTAGTTAAGTATACAGACAGACACTATTGCAAATCCACATACTTGGAAACTACGTTGAATTACAAGCATTGTTTCATTGTCTTTGTTTCGGGTCCGCAGGGGCGGCACCCCACACCGTGGGAATAGCTAATGTTGTTCCCATAAGTCGGGTATATCCCATATTTTCACCATAAACATGTAAGTGTGTCAACCACGTATGAAAGCATAGTGAATGCAATATTCACACTGAAGTATGCAAGTTAATCATTTCATATTATGCAACTGCCTCTGTTGTTTATGCTTGTGCAAAAGATAGAAACATACACTTCGCACTTGACACATCCTGACACTGTTACTGAGTAGTGCGTACCTTGAAAAGGTACATTGCTTGAGGCATTAGTAAGTGCACCACGTGCACTTACTACAAGAAAGAAAAGAATAAAGATAGGGTACGAATAATGAAATGACTTGTTATGGGCTCAGTTGGAGTCCTTGGGCAATGACCTTTGCTTAAAGAGATGGACTCTTGTGTGATATACCTTAAACAGAAATAAATCAATAAGGTATTTCGACTGCTTTCACGAGCAGTGTGCTCCGTTGGCCGCATGAGGCTGAGCACGTGAATGGGCCGGCCAAGTCCTCGTTTTGCGTACCCTGCGGGGACCACGAGGCAAATTCCTCATGAGAGGTGTGTTGAACATGAGCCTTAAGAAAGATAAACCTGCTTCGCCCCATTCACAAAATGGTTCACCTCGGGAGAGGGAGCGCTCCTTCTCGGTTGCATACAGTAGTATGGATTGCAATCCTTGCCTATGCGAGTGTTTTCGCCTAGCTGTGTGCTGCTCCCATAAGGTCGACTCGGTCTGTAGCTTCCCCGGTTACCACACTAGAATTTAAATAACAGACGTCCGGTGCATGTCTCACAGAATGCGAGGTTCCTTCGCGTACCCGAAGGAGTAATCAGAAGAACTTAAGAACTAACCAAACAGCTGACTTAAAGTAGTTGTTGCTTTACTTGTGTTGTAGACTTACTTTAGTTGTTACAGTCATTTCAGTTTGTTACCTTAGTTACTTGCTGCTCAGTTCGCTTATACTTCAGTTCGTTGCTTCAGCTACTTGTTTTCCTGTTAACTAGTACTTGTCACTTCACACTTACCAGACACAGGCACTTACACTTGTCAGCTTGTTTTCTGCTTTCCTCTGTACTTGATATATATACACATTGCTTGTGGTTGTTTCTTCACCACCTTAAAAAAGGATTGACCCCGTTTTATGGGGATGTAGGTGACGAACAGGCTTAGTGCGGATGCAATGATACACGATGGAGGCTCTGAGGACCCACACACTTGACCTGCAGATCTTGTACCTGGTGGTTTTGGGGTTTTTGGTTGTTGTTGGGATGTATCCCCTATTTTGTACCTTTTGTACTTATAAGTTATAAACTCTTTAAAAATGTTGGGGTGTTTCCCCTTTTTACTTCATAGTTACACTTTTAGTTGCACTTATCTGTGGCGGCCGCCCAGACTTGCGGCTTTGTTGTTTTCCCACGTTTGCTTCCGCTAGTTTCCTACTTAAACCTTTCAAAAAAAAAAAATTTTTCCATAGAAATCCCAAGTTTTTCCAAGGTCGGGGTTTGAGGCGCCACACCTTGGGCACCCGGTTTGGCCAAGTTTCGGGGGACTAGGGCCACCGACCCATGTGCCTAGTCTAAACCAAGGGTTCAGACCAGAACTATGTCAGGCCTTGTGGGTCCAGTCCCAGGGACCAGACACACGTCCCTCTCGTTTTGGCCCAGTTTTGACCCCAGGGCAGCCGCCAAGTGGCGAGTTGCTGCTGTGGTTTGCAGCTACTCGCTGCACTGCATGGAGGTCGGTCTGAACCGTGAGTTTAGACCCATCTTTTCACAACAGCGTGGTCTGGTCCAGAGGACCAGACCTATGTCAGGTCCAGCCCACTCTCACCTGTCTTGGCACCATAGACTTTTACCGAAAGATTGCGGTTTTTGGGTTGCCGATTCAGGCTCACCCAGTTTAATGAAGGGTCTGGTCTGAACCGTGGGTTCAGACTAGAACCCTTATCAGAGCATGCAGTCTGGTCCGGAGGACCAGACCAACATGCATGTAACCCTATTTGGCGGCTTCAGCAAGGGGTTACCGGGTGCCACTTGCACCCAGGTCCATTGCTGCCTTGGCACTTGGTTTGGCTGTTGTCACCACCGGTGACTATGTGGCCAATGTGGCCGTTGAGTGCAGCCATACCACCGACTTGGTCTGGCCCACATGACCCGACCCGCACACCTACTTCTGGCCATGTAGTTGCCTTAGACTACAGGGTGTCGTTGCACCCAGATTCCTTGAAGATTTGGGCACCCATCGGCTTGCTACCACCATCGGTGACCAGCTGACCATAGTCGAGACACTTGAGCATAGCCGAGCTACAGTTTCAGTCTAGCCCGAATGGCCAGACCCTAACACCCCTTTCTCTCATATCATTTCAATCGCTAAGTGCCCCAAACATGGGAATATGGTTGTGAGCAACCGGATCAAACGCGCTCTGGTGCATGTATACTTATACAGGGGTAAAATGTGTATATATATGTACATTTAGATATGTGTGTATATATATTATATATATATATATACATATATATATATATATGTATATATATATGTATATATGTATATATATATGTATATATATATACATATATATATATATGTATATATGTATATATATATAATAGAATCGGATGATTCGGTGCGACCAATGGACACGTGGCACTCTTGTGTTTTGTCCAAGTGTTTCCGTAGTTAATTTACACTCCAATGTGAGTACGAGTTACATAGTGTTTTATCTTGTGACCGTCCAGTCGGATGGCCCAAAATTCTTGTTGATAGGTCCGTAGTGGACCTCACACTGTCCTCGATTTCCATTTTGCTTGACCAGTTGTGTACGAGGGTAAGCACTGTTGCTAACCCCATATGTTTGCAGCCTATGTGGTTTTGAGTCACGGACATTGTCCGATGTTTCATTTTGGGTCCACGGGCACGACACCCCAAACCGTGGAAAAGCCAATGTAATCCCCATTAGATGGGTTATTTCCAGAATTCGCTCTTGACACGTAAGTGTGTCACACTTCTTGAGGAAAATACGTACACCTTGATTTTCGTTTCGGTTGACTAGTTGTGCAAACGGGTGAGCACTTTTGCAAACTCCACGTATATAGAGCCTACGTTGGTTGCAAGTCACGGACTTTGTTTAGTATTTTGTATCGAGTCCGCAGATGTGACACCCAAACCCTGGAAATGCTAATGTTATTCCCATAAGTTGGGAATGTCATAGATTTCAATCTCAACACATAAGTACACCAAATCGCGAGTCTTCCCTACAAGAGTGGTCTCATGTTACTTAAAGTGCCAATCTTAATGATTTAGTTCCAACTACTTGAGTGATGAAATTGATGAAATTGCATATGCATGTCTCTTGGAATTGACGAACTGTACACTCACATGCATAGTATCTTGTCTCTCAGATATGAAATTGTATAATGCCTCTGTTCCTTATGTTTGTGCAATTGATGGAAAAGCATGTGGTATTTAATTACACTTTGCACGAAGCACATCATGACACTCGTACTGAGTAGTGCGTACCTCGACTGCTATATTGCTTGAGGCATTGGTGAGTGCACGAAGTGCATTTCATGAAATAAAAAGGCTGATATACAAGTTAAACACCATAGGGTATGAATAAACAAGATTTATATTGGACTAGGTTGGAGTCACTGGGCAAAGGCCCTTCTGTCATGAGTGAACTCACATGTGACTATACCCTAAATTAGAAAAGAAATAATATGGTGTTAAGATTGCTTTCACGAGCGATGTGCTCTTGTTAGCCACGTGAGGCTAAGCACGTGGATGGATAGGCTAAGTCCTCATTTTGTGTACCCCGTGGAGACCACGAGGCATAAAATCCTCGTCAGGATGTGTGACTGAATAATGAGCCTAAGAAAGACAAACCTGCTTCACCCCATTTACAAAATGGTTCACCTTGGAGAGGGTGGATGGTACAACCCTGAGTGACTTGTCGTTACTACGACATATGTTTTGACAAGAGCTGTAGCATCCTTTAACCTCCAATCACTCATAGTCAGGGAGGTCGAGGTTGCCTTTTTAGGACCTCACTACTACAGTAGTATGGATTGCAATCCTTACCTATGCAAGAGTTTCTCTCAGTTGCGTGCTGCTCGCATGAGGTTTACTCGGTCTGTAGCATCCCCGGTTACCACATTAGAAATATAATAACATACACCGGGTGCATGTCTCACAGAATGCAAGGTTCCTTCGCGTACCCAAAGGAGTAATAAGAAGAACTTAAAGACTAACCAATCACAGTTGACATATTGTAGTTGTTACTTTACTTGTTCAACAATTGTTTCAGTTACTTTACTTGTACATCAGTTGTTTCTGTTACTTTACTTATTCAACAGTGGTTTCAGTTCTGATTATGTTTCCTTTACTGCTTTTAGTTACTTGTTCTGCAGTTACTTCAGTTTTGTTACCTGTTTTACTTAGCACTTGTCACATGTGCACTTACCTGACACTGACACCCATACTTGTTATTTTACATTACTATTTCCTGTTTTTCCTCTTAGAAATGATATATATATGTTGTGGTTGTTTCTTTACCCCCTCGCAAGAGGACTGACCCCATTTTATGGAGATACAAGTGACGAATAGGTACGGTGTTGATGCAACGGCACATGGTGGAGGCTTGGGGACCCACACTTAGCTGCAGATCTTGTTCCTATTGGTTTTTTGGGGTTTTGGGTTTTGTTGGGACACATTCCCTATTTTTGGAGACTTGTTGTATTGTCACATCTTGTAACTCTTAAACTGTCGGGTTATAAACCCCTTTATATTTGTGATTGTACTTCTTAGTCATTTCTGTTGTACTTACCTGTGGCCGTCCAGACTTGCGGCCTTGCCACCTTCTTTACACTTTGTTTCTGCTGTTTTCAGTAAAACCTTTCAAAAAAAAATCATAGAAAATCTAAGGTTTTTCCAAGGTCGGGGTTTGGGGCGCCACAGAGTTTGGTATCAGAGCAACATTTTAAGTATGGTCCAAGGATTCATCGTGCATCATCCATCGCATTGTAAGTATGATTACTCTTTATTTATTTGTATGTTCCTTACTTCTTAGATAGAATTGTGTGCTTGGTTCTGTTTATGGGTTAGATGACGACAAACCCAAGCTAAGAGAAGATTCTGGATGCTCTACAAGACTTAGTTCAAGGCGGGGAGTCTTTTAGTATAGCGGTGAAACACCTAGATCACAGTGTGCATATGCTGGCACAGCAGGCACAACAGGCACCTCCTTGTGCCAGATGTTTAGTGGATCACGCGGGACAAATTTGTCCCCATGAATTGAATGATTGCCCTTATTGTGGTCTTCGGGGGCATATCGAGGAAGAATGCCAGACGAAGCTGCGAGATGACTTCGGTCACTAGACCCATTGTGGTTGAAGTGGATAGTCAAGATGGAGACAGGCGTGGAGCGCCGAACTCTCCGCAGTATTCTCCTGAATCTTATCCTTATGCGGTTTCATCAGAGTACGTGCCAGAACTCTTGTGCCTCTAGTACTGATGGAAGTCCGGGAGATATCTGATACGTTGTTGAGAACTCCTGCTTATCCTCCTCGTATCAGACCGTGATGTTGTAGAAGTCAGAAGGACTACCGACATTTTTATACTAGCAGACCGTGATAATGTTATGATATTTTGTTAGAGACACTAAGTCAGTGTTTCATTTCTGAGTTTTTGCTTAAGCTGTTAGCAGTGTTTTGGTTAACCCTGTCAGGATAAAGGGTGTTTCTGTCATGTAATGCATGCAATTTTCCTATTAATGCAATGAATCTTCTACTTTTGAGTACTTGCCTAGTTGCTTATGTATGATTTTTGCCTATTTAGATGGCGTGGCGTGCACGATGTGACAATCTTAAGGAGACACTCAACAACCTCACTGAGGTTGTTGGACGTCAAGTCGAGACGATGAGGAACATAGGCGATCACATACAACAGACCGCCCAGGGTCAGGGAGCTTCTGCCCAAGTTCCTGCCACTGTAGTACCGTACAAACAGTTTATGAGCATGAATCCTCCTTCCTTTGACGAAAAATCGACACCAGAAGCAGCGGAAGACTGGGTATGAGAGATAGAGCGGATCTTTCATGTCCTACAGGTGAGCGACGATCGGAAGGTTGATTTCAGGACGTATCATCTCTGAAAAGATGCTGAAAGGTGGTGGGCTACCACCTGAGAGATCAAGTTTGATAACCAGCCGATCACGTGGGAGCAGTTTGTGGAGGCTTTCTATGCTACATATTTCCCGGCTCATGAGAGGATCGGGAAGATACAGGAATTCCTTGACTTACAACAAGGAAGTTCGATGCTAGCGAAGTACGTCACTCATTTCCGTAGTCTTGAAAGATATTGCCCTTAACCTGTATGCAACCGAGAAGGAGCGAGCATTGAAGTTTGTGGTTGATATTTTGAAATGATATTTTTAAAACCATTATTTTCAATAAAACTTTGGAAAATCGTCAACCAAAAGTATAAAAACCGACTTTCCACAAATGGTAAGTACGGGTCGAATCCTCAGGGAACATGAATTAATCAAGATATTTATGTAAAATTTAATTTATTAATTACAAATATCAATCTACAATTACACAACTAATTAAATTACAATAAAAAAAACTTGAAATAGCAATCCAGTCTTCAGTTGCACGCCAGGGGTATTTTGGTCTTTTGACCACTTAGACGATATTTGCACTTGGACAAAGAACCCTGAAAAAATAAAGATGCTTTTCAACCTAAAATGAAGGAAAATGAAAAGTTAGTATTTTATTCTAAGAATGAAACTATAAATGAAACTAAGTCTAATTTTACTAAATTAATAAAACAAGTTCTAATTATCAGACAATAATTAAATAAAATACTAAACTAATTCTAAAATTAGCTAAACTAATTCTAATAATTCTGTATGATGCTTATGCAGACAATGCAGAAAATACTGAAAACAGTCCTAAAATGCCGAAACTAAGGAAATTACAAAAATGCCCCTATCTAGTGTAAAATAGATTTCTGATAGGTTATCGAAAAACCACTGTTTGACAAAATAAACGAGGTCCGATTTTTCCAAAACTTGTTCTGTTCTGTAACTGACAGACTAAATAATCTGACAGTTTTTACAGAATGGAAAAAAGATATCTGGAACTCCAGATATAAGCGTTTCAAAACTGGAAAAAATCAGGATATCGAAAGTCCCGAAATTTAAAAACCAGAAAAAGCGGTTTTCACAAAACGCTTAAAAATCAGACCAAACCAACTCAGATCGAGCTGAAATTTGGTCTGCAATTAGCTAACACGTTGATAAAGTGAATAGAACAAAAAATTTCTAAAAACTCAGAATTTTTTCAAATGAAATTCCGACAGTGCGATGGAGCAAAACTCAGACTTTTCTTTTAATGCACTATTCACTCTATGAATCTATTCTACACACTATGAATGCAATCTAAATGTAATTCAGATTGAAATGAACCTAAATGATAGATGATATGCTAATATTAGCTATGATGAAGCTAAATGAAGTCTAAATAACATATGATATGCATTTCATGACTATGACCTAAATGGGTTAATGATGCAAATATCACTAAAGTACTAACACATACAATTAACCATATGAATAACTAATGCAAGCAATATAATCAACATGCAAATATACTAACTAAATTAGTAATAATAAAAAAAAATTAACAAACACACCTTAAACTAAAAATGATAAACTTTAACGAAAATGATCAAGTAAGTAACTAAACTAACTATTCTAACAGTACTATGAATTAAACCTAAAGGGAATGAGACTAATAAGGAACAATAAAATACGGATTTTGAACTAGGACAAGGGTTGACTCGACTAGGCTCGATTGACTTAGGTAGACTCGGTTGTGACTTAGCTAAGGTCGGTTTGGGTTGACTAGACTTGGGGGAAGTTAGGTACACGACTCCTATACTTAGTCAAGGAGATTGACTAGGTTAGGTTAGGTTAGGTAGACTCGGTTGACCTAAGGTTGGGTTAGGTTTGACTTAGACTAGGTTGGACTCGGTCTAGGTTTGACTTAGCTAAATGTGTTCAGTTGACTTAGTCAACTAGGTTCGGTTGACTCACTAGGTTCGGTTTTGCCTAGCTAAGGTCGGATTGGGTTTGGTTCAACTAATTAGGTCAACTAAATTAGTAACCTATTAATTAACCTAAAATTAATTTCAAACTAAACGAATTTAATGTAGAAGGTTGGAAAAATAAGGTAATAATTGTCAAAGCTTGAATTTTGGAATGATTGGATTATCAAAAATTGCCCCAATTAAATAGGGAGTTACCTTCCTTAAATATATTTAAAGCTCCCTTTTGAAAAACGAAAAGTCCAACCTAGAAAACCCACGATTTTTGCTTTCCAAGATTGAATTAATTTGCATTTACTTCTTTCTTGAAATCGTGGAACCTAAATTGGAAGTTTAATTGAATTTCAAAAACACTTTCCAAAGCCAAAGAGTAACTCCTTTTTTTTATGCATACTCCAAATTTAATTCTCCCTTAAATGCTCCACACGATTTTTGAAGAATCTACTATTTCCAAAAACTTTTCAAATTCAATTACCTTCCTTCTCAAAAATCGTCAACCCTAATTGAGATACTTTCTAGGCTAAGACAATTAAAACTACCTAGGGAATAAAATGACTTAAATAGAAACACGATTTTCTAGAATTAAATGCTACCCTAATTCCAAAACTTACTTAAATGACTCCTAAAAACGGCTAAGGCAATAAAACCTAATACATTGAACCTAGACACCTTCCTAACCTACCTAATTGCAATTAATACTTTCTAAAAAAATCGACCTAGAGCTCAATTGGAGCTCTAATGGCTGCCGTGGGGAAGAAGAAGACTAAAAAAAATACAAACTAAAAAAAAAAATGATTAAACTAAGTAACAAATACTTTGGTAAAGCTAAATGAACATATGGTTGATATTTTGAAATGATCTTTTTAAAACAATTATTTTCAATAAACTTTGGAAAATCGTCAACCAAAAGTATAAAAACCGACTTTCCACAAAGTGGTAAGTACGGGTCGAATCCCCAGGGAACGGGAAATAATCAGAGTATTTCTTAAAATTTAATTTATTAATTACAAATATCAATATACAATTACACAACTAATTAAATTACAATAAAAACAACTTGAAATAGCACTCCAGTCTTCAGTTGCATGTCAGGGGGTATTTTGGTCTTTTCACCAATTAAACGATATTTGCACTTGAACAAAGAATCCTGGACAAAATGAAGATGCTTTTCAACCTAAAATGCAGAAAAATAAAAAGTTAGTATTCTATTCTAACAATGAAAACGATAAATAAAACTAAGTCTAATTTTACGAAATTAATAAAACAGAGACTAATTATCAGACAATAATTAAATAAAATACTAAACTAATTCTAAAATTAGTTAAATTAATTCTACTAATGCTGTATGATGATTATGCAACTCCTAGAATTCAGAAACTAAGGAAAACAGGTCTAAAATGCCGAAACTAAGGAAATTACGAAAATGACCCTAACTAGTGTAAAATAGATTTCTGACAGGTTATCTCTTGGAAGATCCGACGACCGGGGGGATAAAGAAGAGCGGACCGTGGCTTGATCTTGACGTCCCAAACGGTTCGAGAATGCTGAACTTCACCAAAAACAACACCTTTTACAGTTGCTACACGTTGGAGATCCACCGAAGATGGAGTATGTGGCGATTCTCGATCGGAGGGTGTAGAAAACCGGATGGAGGTAGGGCCGGCTCACCTTGTTGGTGTGTTTTGCACTCCCACACAAGGTTAATGGTCTTCACCTCTGCTACACCTGCAAAAGTACAGAAAAATGGTGAAAACACAGCAAGGAAAAAGAAAGAAATGCAAAGAAAACACAAGGGAGATCGAAATATGCTTGGAACCCAAGCATAAACCGGTCTTCAATGGCCAAAACGTGGGAGAATGGAGAGGAAGGAGGTGCTGGAGCTAGAGGCACTGCAGGGGGCGTCCAAACAAAGCCAAATACGTCTAGGGCTTCTCTAAAAAATATATTTATAATTTTGACATTTTTCAGAAAGAAGGTTAAAAAATAAAAATTTGCTAGGTGCCACTTTCTGGGGGGTTTTCTACAAAACTTTTTGAATTGGATATGGATAAGCGTGTGGGTTGTGTTTTGGGCTTTCTAAGGGTTGATCCAAAGTCCAAATAACCTAATTGGGTCAGATATGGATCCGATCGACCTCGAAATCCATGCCCAAACACTGAAATAGCCATAACTCTCTCATTTTAACTCCGATTTTTCTGAAATTCGAACCATAACCCCTTACTATCAAAATGCATCTAAATATGGGTTTAAAACCTTAAACTTGATAAAAAATGCATGAAAAACTTATTGACATGATGCGCATTTCATGCATCATCAAATACCCCCATGCTTGAATGTTTGTTAGTCCCTTAACAAACCCTAATTATGCTATGCAACAGAGACAAGAAATGCTAAATATGAATGCATAAAAACTAACTCACTTTCGTAGGAATCACGGTTGCATTTAGCGTATGCAACAAGCCCTTTAAACCCCTAGCTTACACTAGTGGACGAGTAAGGTCTCGTGAGGGTTTGCAGTGATGCTACCCACAAACATCAATGAAATGCGAGGATGATTTTTCAAAAATATTAGGCTCTTAAGAATGCAATTGGAACAAATATTTCATGTAATTGACATTCTCAAAACAAGTTTAAAAATCTCATGCCACCATAGTAAAAATTCTTTTTCCTTCACTTTTCTAATATTGTAGCTAGTTTATGATTTTTCTCAGAAAGTCAAGTATTCTCATGTTTTACTCATTTATTCTCACTTGTATATTTTCTGCACAGTAATACACATATATGCCTAAGCAATGAAAATTTTCTAATTCAGCACATTATCTTTTTTCTTTCTTTCATTTTGCATTTTTCAAATTTGTTCTCTTGAGCATTCTTCTCACATGAGCACTATTTCGAATAGTTAGTTTTCGTGACCCGTGTAGCGAGCTTTGGGTCAGTGACTCCCAGGCTGGCCAACCTTAGGGCACTAGATACAAAGTATCCCTCGGACTTAATTGCTCGAGTCACTAGACCTTCTATTCTAATAGTTTACGTATAGTCTTCCTCTCGTCATGTGCAATGTCTCTATCTCTTAGGCTTTCTATGCAGTCCATGTAACAAGCTTTCGAACCGGTGGCTCCCAAACCAGCTGGCTTTGGGGCACCAGGTGTAAAACACCCTTCAGATTCTACTTACTCGAACTACAAAGGCCACAGATATTAACTAGACAAGAAGATGATCTCCTTCGTTCCTTTTCGTTAAGAGACTCAAACACTTCATCTCGTGTCTCAGTTCCACTACTAGGATTCACGAAGAAATCAACAACTAAACATAGCTCTATTCTTTTAAACTCATTTTTCAAAAAACATCTTTCCATTGCTTATTTCTTTCACAAAACATACTGTGCATACTTATACTAAAGTGATTCAAAATTTTCTAACAATCAAATACTATCTTTTCTTTGAATTTTCTCATAAATAACTACTCTATTTGACTCAGTTCAGAAAAAAAAAATTTATGGGGCTTAAAAATTTATAAACTGTTAGATTATGCCAAAAACAATCATATATGCTACAACTTGTTCTCAACTGCCTACTTGAATTACCAGTCATAAAAAAAAAAATTGAAATTTTTGTGTGCATGCATCTAAACCACCCCCCCATGCTTGAATGACACTGTCCCTAGTGGCATACAAAATATAACAGTACAATACCCATGCACCCTAAAAGACAATAAGAATATGGGAGAAAGGATAGATACAACCTGATCTGCTCTCAGCTTCTGAAGTTGAATTTCATCTGATCTTTGAATTCTTTGAGAGCTCTTCTCTGTACCTGGTAATTGATACACTAAGTGTTAAATTCATCCTGCATACATCAAAACAAAAGTTAGCAAATATGAAATAAAATACTGAATAAAGAAAATACTGAAATGAAAAACTAACTAATGTACATATGATACATCCCTCTGGTCGAATCCTCATGCCTTCGTGAGATGCACTATCTCACACTCACCATCCTGCAAGGAATCTGAAATAAAGGGCTTTAATCTTTGCCCATTCACCTTGAATGTTACTTGGGACATAGAATCGAATAATGTCACTGCTCCATGGGGAAATACTTCTTTCACAATGTACGGACCTGTCCATCTCGATCTCAACTTCCCTAGGAATAAATGCAAACGAGAATTGTATAGCCACACTTTCTGATCTAGCTCAAACACTTTCCTGACAATATACTTATCATGAAATGCTTTCGTGCGAGCTTTGTATAATTTGGCATTCTCATATGCATCATTCTTGAGTTCCTCTAATTCTGAGAGCTGCAATGCTCTCTCTTTGCCAGCCTGGGTGAGGTCAAAATTCAATTTCTTGATAGCCCAATACGCTCTATGCTCTAGCTCGATAGGAAGATGGCATGCTTTCCCGAATACAAGGCGATATGGGGACATGTCAATGGGAGACTTAAATGCAGTTCTATATGCCCAAAGTGCATCATCTAAGCGCTGGGACCAATCCTTGCGGTCCGGGCGAACTGTCTTTTCTAAAATTCGCTTAATCTCCCTATTGGACACTTCAACCTGTCCACTAGTCTGCAAATGATATGGAGTGGTGAATCTATGATTGATAGAATATCTTCTCTGAAGAGAAGCTATCTGTACATTCCTAAAATGCTTGCCACCATCGCTAGTCATCGCACGTGGCACACCAAAACAACTGAAAATGTTGTGCTTAATGAACTTAAGCACTACTTTGTGATCATTGGTCTTGGTTGCCACAGCCTCGACCCACTTGGACACATAATCAACCACCACCAGAATGTATAAATTTCTGAATGAAGGCGGAAATGGTCCCATGAAATCAATGCCCCAAACATCAAAAATCTCGACTATCAAAATCGGAAGCAAGGGCATCATGTCCCTCTTGGAAATGTTCCCAATCTGCTGACATCGAATACATCGCCTACAGAACTCATGAGCATCCCTGTGGAGTGTGGGCCAATAAAATCCTGACTGCAAAACCTTTGCAGTCGTCTTCCTACTACTAAAATGCCCTCCACAGGCTGATAAATGGGAAAAAATCAGAATGGACTGGTACTCCTCCTCCGGAACACATCTCTTAATGATCTGGTCTGCACAATATCTGAACAATTCTGGTTTATCCCAATAATAGTGCCTCACCTGAGATAGGAATCTCTCACGCTCATTCTTATTCCAATGCTCAGGTATCTGCCTTGAAACCAGATAGTTCACAATATCTGCAAACCAGGGTAACTGCGATGTCCTAACTGTCATGATCTGCTCATCGGGGAAAGAATCGCTAATCGGCCTCTGATCCTGCGTGGTCTCCACGATCAGTCTAGAAAGATGGTCTGCTACTACATTTTCGCTTCCCTTCTTATCTCGAATCTCGAGATCAAACTCCTGTAGCAATAGAACCCAACGAATCAATCTCGGTTTGGTGTCTTTCTTATTCAACAGATATTTCAATGCAGCATGGTCAGAATAGACAACCACCTTCGAACCGAGTAAATAAGACCTAAATTTGTCCAATGCGAAAACTACCGAAAGTAGATCCTTCTCTATCGTAGTATAATTCATCTGAGCATCAGACAGAGTTCTACTAGCGTAGTAGATCACATAGGGCTTCCTATCAATGCGTTGTCCTAAAATAGCACCCATAGCATAATCAGATGCATCGCACATAATCTCAAATGGGAGAGTCCAATCCGGAGGTCTCAAAATGGGTGCAGTAATCAAGGCCTCTTTGAGAATCTCAAAGTCCTTCAAACAATCCTCGCTAAAAACAAAGGGCTGATCTTTCTCCAATAAAGTGCAAAGCGGTCGAGAGATTTTGCTGAAATCTTTTATGAACCGCCTATAAAATCCCGCATGCCCTAAAAATGATCGAATCTGCCTCACAGAGGTGGGTGGAGTCAAATGGGAAATGGATTCCACCTTTGCTCTGTCAACCTCAATACCATGCTTGGACACAATGTGTCCAAGAACAATCCCTTCCTGGACCATAAAATGGCTCTTTTCCCAACTCAGGACAAGATTTGTCTCCGCACACCTACTCAGTACTCGAGTAAGTTTTTGGAGGCAATCTTCAAAAGAAGAGCCGTACACTGAAAAGTCATCCATGAAAACTTCCATCACATCATCTATCATGTTCGAGAAAATAGCAAGCATGCACCTCTGAAAAGTGGCCGGGGCATTGCAGAGCCCGAACGGCATACGTCTAAATGCGAAGGTGCCATAAGGACATGTAAATGTAGTCTTCTCCTGGTCGTCAAGATGGACAGCTACCTGATTGTATCCTGAATATCCATCTAGAAAGCAGTAGTAGCTCTGTCCAGCGAGCCTTTCTAAGATCTGGTCAATGAATGGCAATGGGAAATGATCTTTCCTAGTTGCCACATTCAGCTTCCGATAATCGATACAGACTCGCCATCCTGTGGTGGTTCTCATCGGAATTCTCTCACCCTTCTCGTTCTCGACCACAGTGAGTCCTGACTTCTTTGGCACAACCTGAATCGGACTGACCCATTGGCTATCAGAAATAGGGTAAATGATTACGGCATCCAACCACTTCACCACCTCGTTCTTCACCACTTCCTTCATGTTGGGATTTAGCCTTCTCTGCATATCCCTAACTGGCTTGACTTCCTTATTACAATGAATTCTATGCATACAGAATGAAGGATCAATCCCTTTCAAATCAGCAACTCCCCATCCAATCGCTGCCTTGTGCTCTCGAACAATAGTCAGCAATCTCTGCTCCTGCTCCTCAGTGAGCAGGGACGAGATGATCACAGGCAGAGTCTCATTATCTCAAAGGTATGCATACTTGAGTGAATCCGGTAAGGGTTTCAACTCAAGTTTTGGAGGTGACTCGATCGACGATTTGGCGGGGGTCTCCGCGAGTGGTGGGAGAGTCTCAATGATGGCTCCCCAAGGTGGTCTCTCTGACGACACTCTAGACACATCTACATTATCTATACCACTATTCTTCTCTATATGGTACAAATCTAAAGAATCTTCAGTAATATACAACTCGGGCTGCTCCTCCACTAACTCATGTGCAATATCTACATAAAAGTAGTCCATGTCTCCTGCTGGTCCCATCGCAGCATTGAAAATATTCAGCTTGACCTTCCTATTGCCGAATGAGAGATCCATGGCTCCGGTCCTACAATTGATGTACGCATTGGCAGTTGCCAGGAATGGTCTGCCTAAAATAATCGGAGTCTGGTGCTGGCTGTCTACTCCTTTCATATCAAGAATAATGAAATCGACTGGGAAATAAAAATCATCCACTTTAACTAGCACATCCTCCAAGACACCTCTCGGTACCTTGACAGAATGATCTACCAGCTGCAGTGTAATTGGAGGCGATCTCATCTCTCCTAGCCCGAAAGAATCAAAGAAATACCCAGGCAGAATGTTCACGCTTGCTCCAAGATCGAGCAATGCGCGTTCTATCCGGATGTTCCCTATAGTACAAGCAATGATATGGGCTCCAGGGTCCTTGAGCTTTGGTGGTGTCTGATGCTGAAGTACTGAACTCACCTACTCAGTCAGATGGACCCTGTTAGGAACTCTCTCTGTAGATTTTCGCTTCTGCGTACATAGCTCCTTCAGGAATTTGGCATATGCCGGCACCTGCTGAATCACATCGAGCAAAGGTAGGTTGATCTGCACATGCTTGAAGATGTCAAGCATGTCCTGGATCTTCGCACCTTGCTTCCCTCTAAACCCGGGAGACTCTAATGCTTTGGGATAGGGTGGTGGGGGAATATACTCTGTTGGCTCCTCCTCTTTGTGAGAAGACTCACTCCTATCCTTCTTCTGCACTGAAGATGAAGATGATGATGGGGATGGGGATGATAATGATGGCTGAGCCGACGTAGGTGAAACAATGGTCTCTGGCTCCTCTATCCTCTCTTTACTCTCTCTCTCTGCTCTCGACGTGATACTCACGTCCACTTCTCAGGGCCATAACAGATTTGGCCTGCTGCTGTGTCTCAGTATGAAACAGGCCTCCAATCATCTGGTCCTTGCCCTTCGGGTTCATGACAGCCTGACTCAGCAATGTACCCTCGGGTCTCCTACTAATAGCCTTAGCTAAATGTCCCATTTGCGACTCTAACTTCGTAATGGACTGTGTATGTGAGCTCAATATCTAGCTACACTTCTCGAAGGCGTTCTGATTAGAGGTTTTCACCTCTTGGAATGCCTGGAGAAGTCTCTCCTCAAAAGAAGTCTGCGGGGCAGACTCCTGCTGAATCGAGGGAGGGACTGAGGAAGACTGAGAATAGCTCGACCTCTGGAATGGCTGAGTAAAAGATGGTTGTCGAGCTGGCTGAGAGGATGTAGGCATCTGCATGGAAAACTGTGGATTCTTCCATGAAAAATTGGGGTGGTTACGCCAACCCGGATTATATGTCGATGAAAATGGGTTATTCGACGGTCTGACGTAACCCTGAGCTGCCTAAACTTGTTCTTGAACAAACTCAGGATACTGAGTTGCCGAAGGGCACTCAGTGATATCGTGTGCCGGACTGGAACAAAGAGTACACACCTGCTGTGTAGTGGATGGTCTTGAGAGAAGCTGGTCCAGCTTCTGAGCAATCATGTCTACCTTGCACTGTAGTGCAATAGATGGACCAATCTCAAGAACACCAGCTTTCTTCTGAATGTTGGGTGTGGCTCTATCCGAATGAGAACTCGAAGCATGGTGGAGGGAATTCTCGGCCAATGTATCAAATAACCTCCATGCTTCATCCTCGCTCTTCAGCATGAATGTCCCTCCACATGAAGAGTCGATCATCTGACAATTCTTGTCAGACAATCCATCGTAGAAGCTCTGCACCAGTTGCCATTTCGGCACTTGATGATAGGGACATTTTTTGAGGAGATCCTTCATTCTCTCCCAGGTCTCATGAAAGCGCTACCATCTAGCTCTGAAAAGCTAGTGATGGCTCTACGATATTGGTTTGTACGACCAATGGGAAAGTATTTCCGAAGAAACTCCTATTGCAACTGATCCCAGGACTCTATTTCTACAGAATCTAAGGACTTTAGCCAATACTTGGCTTTGTCCTTCAATGAGAAAGGAAATAGAGTCAACCTCAAAGCATCATCATCGAAATTCTGTATCTTTACAGTAGAACAGATTTCGAGGATTTCATCTAAATGTCGGTAGAGATCTTCATGACTAAGGCCATAAAAAGATGGGAGCATCTGAATAATGCTGGCCTTAATCTCATAATGTGGCGCTCCGACATCGGGTCTCCGAATGCAGGATGCCTGAACATAATCTGTGGGAATGAAGTATTCACGCAGAAGACGTGGATGAACTGGGGGTGGAGGTGGAGGATCCTGTGAACACCCCAAATTTTTTCAAAATCTTTTAAATATTCCCTTATTGCCCCTAAATTCATTTTTTTGAGCAAATGAGTCATTTTTAAATCTAAATTCCAGTTCATTTCTCAAATTTTACTGAAATTAAATTCATTTTATATGTTTAAATTGATTTCGGATCTGGATCCATTGTCCAGATCCAAATCTGAGTCCCATTGTTCAAACTTTTTTATTAAAATTACAGAAAATACTAAAATAGTCTTTAAATATGTCAGATAGTCCATTCGACATCCGTTTGGATCCATCACGTTGTATTTCTCGATTCGAGTTTCAAAACCCGAACATATTCTCAAAGCTTAGGTCCAAACTCATTATTTTGAAGAATTTCCCCCAAAATGGCCTGAAGTTATCGGAAATACACTTTTGTAAATATTTTCTCAGAAAAATAAAAAAATCAATGTTTATTCTTTGTTTTCCCGTAAAACTTTAGGATTTTCAAAAAATTGCAAAAAAAAATGGAAAATAAACAAAAAAATTAGTTTTTAAAAAACCACTTTTAAAAACCATTCTTTCACAAAAACCCTTTTTGAAAAACACCTTTTGAAAATCAAGTTTTATGAAAACATTTTTTTTGGTAAAAACCCTTTTTTTGGTAAAAACCCGAAAATAGAAGGGGCCTTGTTGTAAACCTGTTTTAAGGGTTTTGAAAACCTTTTGCAAAGAAAAGAGGGCGGCGCCTCTTTGGAAGACCCTCCACCTTCTCTCCCTCATTCGATTCTCATCCTCCATGGCCGGACCCTCCATTTCCAACCCCTCATCACCAACAACCCCCATCTTCACCCTTCATCCCACAACCGCATCCTCCTTCTTCCTCCTTAAAAGGGGATTCAAGAAACCCTAAAACTCCATCGTCTTCACCTCTCCCCTTTCCGGTACATAACCCTCTCTTTCCTCCAAACCATTACCACTTCTTCACCCTCTCACCTTCTCTATTATGATCCATCATTCACATTCCCAATGGTCTTCTGATCTTCTTCGCTCGTTTCCCCTTTGCTTTTTTTTTGTTATTCCAAATTCCTTGGTTATTCCCTAGCCGGCTGAAAGGAATCGATCAGTCCCACGATTCGCTACAGTGTTCTTCCACTCGATTGAAAGGAATCGACCAATCTGATACATCCAGCAGATCTTTGTATTTTGTTCTGCTGCTTCTGGAGTTTTGTTGATACGCCATCACCCGATTCCATCGATCAACTTCATCCGCCCTCCCCTGCCAGCAAACTGGAGGTCAATTTCCCTCTGGCGCCTCTGCTACCATCATCTAAAGAAGGTCAATCTCGCAATAACTAGAGGTAAACGTTCCATCTCCCTTTTTTTCTTTTTTTTCTTTTTTTCTTTTTCTTTCTCTTTCTTTCTTCCTTCTTTTCATTTCCTTGGTTTTTCTCTTGACTTTCAATTTTGGGACTCCATTGACGCATCCTCCATAACTCTGATTTCCATATAGCAAATTCAGGCTATGGAAAAGCAATATCAACGGAATCTTTGATTCCTATATGTATATATATATTTTTTTATCTTTCTTCTCTCTTTTCTTAAAATTTCTTTAGGATTAGATAATTTGAATATCAATCTGTCTAATACCTCCTCTTTGTTTCATATCATGCTTTCCCTTTCTGTAGATTTTTTTTTTTATTTACCTCTGAGGTTTATATTGGGTCATATATATGGTATTTGATCTTCCAATCCCAGCAGTATTTGATGGTATTTCTGTTCATTCTGTTAAATGAATCTCTCACTTGTGTTTTTCCAAAGGCTGCACTAAGGAGAGTGAGATACGCAACATTTATTTTCAATCACATACGATTTAGTTCTCCTTGATGTGGTCATGGATTCTCGGCTAAATAGAATTATTTGCCTGTGTTTCTGAAATGTGGAAATAATTAAAGAGATTAAATGTGTAAGAAGGTATAGAAGGAGAATGGTTTAATTATGTTCTCGATGATCTGGATGAGACGTCACAGACAACATCTTCCTGTCCAGATGAATGGTTGCTACAAGATATACCTTCTGGTAAGTTGTTCAGTTATGACTCTGTGCATTTCCTCAATTGTATGTAATAACTTTTCATGCATCTTTAAATGACATCAGATTATCTATTCCTCTTGCTTTAAATTGCTATATGTCTTCATCCATAGGTTTAACTGTATATTTTCATACTCGCTACTTTCTGTATAATACTACAGCAACATAACCACCTTACCAGGCTGCGTTTGTCAGCCCATACACCTTTTCCATCCCAACGCCCATATCCTTTTTTTTATCTCCCAACATACTATGAACCCTGCAGAAAACTCAAGGTTAAAACTGGAGACATCAATAGGCACGCTCATGCTTTGGTTCACAGAAAATGTTGGGAGCCGCCTGCTATAGGAGATCTTCCTGACAAATGCTATCGTGAGAATAAAAAGGTCGCTTTGATTACACGAGTTTGGGTATTGAAGGAGGGCAGATCTCAAAATTATGGTGAACTTCAATAAGTTATATCTGAATTGCTATTCATATATGACCGATCATGAACTCTCATTTTGTGGTGTGTCCATTAAGGTCCATCCAGTGAATCTGCCAAGAGTTGATCAGCAGAATTGCTCTGTTGAGGTATTTGAACAATGGATAGGGTTCAACTGCAGTTGCGTTAACAAATTTTCCTTACTAAGCCCACAAATAGCTCACACTTTCTCAATCCATTATGACATCAATACTCTGTAAATGGCTAAGCTTAACAATGAATTTGGTTTTATTTAATGTCATCTTGCATTCACATAATTAGTTCTCTTCTTATAAAATAGATAGCATCAGCCCTGTTTTCTTACTTTCACTAGTTACTCACGATTAGACATTGAGTTCATCAAGTTAATTACATTAGCTTGTATCTTATATACCTTTTTCGGCCCTGTATTAGTTGAGTTGCACATTTTTGGTCAGGTGTTTGGACCTCTGATGTAATACTTGATTCACGTTTTGATATTAATGTTTGTACTGATAGGTTGAAGTAATTTACTTGCTTTTGTTTTCTTATACTATAGATCTGCAAAAGTATGATTCCTTTCTGATGTTTTCATAATCTTATGCTATCTTTAATAAGGGTTTTGGGGAAGAAGTGTATTCCTGTCTATATGGATAGCCTCATAAGTATGATCTTCAGCCACATCACCACCTACTCACTGTGCACATCATCCCTTTATTTTCCACAACATCCTTATGCACACACAGCTGATGCATTAGCTGCCCAGCTCCCCACATCCATCATACACCTACTATACAACAACATTTAGCTGTATTTCGCCTTTACACAACCTCTGCTTTCTTTTGTTTAGTACCAGCATCACTCCCTGCACATCTGCTAAACCCCCCTTTCAGCCTCCTTCATACTCACCCCTCACCTTCTATATATTCATAAAGCTGACTGCAACCCAGTGCTATCTTCATCGATTGGCACTCCACTACCTGTCAAGTTGGTATTTGTATACCTTCCCTTCAGCCCACCTTCATTCCAGTCGCATGTGACATCTGCTACGCAGCAACATGCACCCGTATTGTCACCTAAAGTGGTGTTTTAGGCACTACTATGATGGCACTTTTTGATCTCCACAGCCGTATGTTCATACTATTGTGATTTCATTTGGTCACTTATTGTAATAAAGAATGCTGCTGCAACTGATGGCGTCTTCAACATCTTAGCTTTTCCCACGGAATCACACATCTCCACCATTTTCCCTGCACTTCCATTATCTTGCAAGCATCTACCTCTCAGCTGCACATATGTCTATGTCATTCCCTCTCAGAATCATTTTACATTGTATATCTCCTTCCTTGTTATATTTTTTTTTCTTCATCAACACCTATGCTGTCAGTACATCATGTGTAATATATACATATATATATATATATATATGATTATGCATATACCTATATATATACATATATATAGATAGATATGCCTGTATATATGAATACAAGTATATATATATCCCCTCCCATCTTCTTCATCGTATACATCTTGGCATATGAGTGTTTTACCATTGACATCTATATACATTTTTTTTTATTTTTCATACTAACCAAGTGTTTTGCAGGAAATATGAGGAAAAGATCATTATTTGGAGTTGTAAATTCAATTTCATGTATTGTAATAGTTAGATATTAATGAGAATTTACATTTCCCGCTTTAGATTAGAATGAATGAGCATTGTAAACATCATGAATTGCTTGTTTTCATGCATTTTTGCCTTTATTTCTCAAATTCTCACAATGGTGAAACACGAATGACACGGGCATCATTTTGTAAGAGGTAATTAATCCTAAGTTGATGATTTACATCAACGGCCATAGTCGGGATGTAAACAAGACTTGGGATTTTTATCTTTTATGAAATAACACTGGATCTACACTGGATCCATTTTCAAAATTCATCATATTTTCCTTAAATATTTTCTTCTTTTATCAGAATTTAACTTAAAATTAATTCAAAATATATACCAATGGCCATAGTCAGGGTATATTGAGAGTTAATTTCATTTTTAATTCTATAAAAACACCAAATGTGTTTCATTCTTCTCTTGAATTTAAATATAGATTATTATATAATACATTCAATGACCATAGTCAAGGATGTATTATATCTTCAATCTTATTTTAAATTCATTTAAAGAATGAAATAGCTTTTCAAAATCCAATTTCAAAATTTTAAATTCATTCATCATTTAGGATAGAATTGCATCATATTTCCAAAATTTCTTCTTCAAAAACTCCAAGTAATGTAAATACTTTCTTCTAATCTATCTCCAATCCTTATCAAATCCAATTCATTCTTTCAATTTTCAAAATTCTATTTTATTTGTAAATCTCAAAGTTCAATCTAACTTTGAGATTTCAAAATCATTTTATATTCAAATTTCAAATCGGATTTTCAAAGTTCAATTTGACTTTGAAATTCCAAATTCATCTATATTTAAATACTCCAAATCAAATCCAAAGTTCAATTTAACTTTGAGATTCCCTTTATTTTCTAAATTTCAAAATTCAAACTTCAAAACTCAAGGTCTAATTTGACTTTGAAATTCATTTATATTCTAAATTTCATTTTTTTTAAAAACTGGAAGTTCTTGATTCATCTTCTGAATTTAACAAAGTCCAAATTCATTTTAGGATCCAGGATTCAACACTCATATTGGATCTCAGACTTCAGATCCAATTCCATTTTAGGATCCAGAATCCAATTCCACTTTTGGATCTCAGACTTCAGATCCAATTTCCTTATAGGATCCAGAATCCTATTTCACCTTGGATCTGAGACTTCAGATCCAAATCCATTTAGGATCCAGAACCAAATTCTACTTTGGATCTTAGACTTCATATCCAATTCCATCTTAGGGTCCAGAGTCCAACTATACATTGGATCTCAGACTTTAGATCCAAAATCCATTTTAGGATCCAGAACCGAACTCTACATTGGATCCCAGACTTCAGATCCAAATCTACTTTAGGATCCAAAATCCAATTCCACTTTTGGGTCCAGACTTCAGATCCAAATCCATCTTAGGATCCAAAACCCAATTTTACACCGGATCCTAGATCCCAGATCTTAAATCCATTTTTTATCTAATTTCAAAATCTGGATTTCAAATCCAAGTCCATTTCCAGATCTCATTTGAATTCCTAAATCCATTTCTATTCTTAAATACCATTTTGATTTTCCCAAGTTCATTCTAAAATTCAAATTCAATATCACTTCGAAAACTTCATCTTCTTCTCCTAAATTCATTCAAAGTCCATTTCTGACTTTGAAACTTCATTTCCTTTCATTTCCAAAAGCTTTAGATCATTCTTTTTCCAAATCAAGATTTATTCTTCCAAACTCTGATCCAATCCTGAAAAGACTTAGAACTTCTCTGATCTATCTCAAGTTCTAAAGTTAGATTTAATCGTTTCTTCACTTCATCATCAAGTTCATCTCAGAATACTTGGAAATTTCTCAATCAATTTTCAAAAAGAGCATACATTGCACAAGCATGATTCTTTGTGCATTTAGAATTAGAATAAATTCTTAGATTATATTTAGGCAAAGCAAAAGGCATAGATTCGATCCTTGGTTCGATTACCCCTGGTAAAGGCGCCAAGAATGGTCGAACCTCGTACCGACGAGCGAATCCTGTCTCTCCATCTTCCCGTAATATTTTCAAAACGGAGGCGAGTTATTTGCTAAATATTTTCAAATATAGGTCAAGTGAGACCGCGCAAAAGAATTCCTCTCTTCTCTTCCTCTTCTTTTCTCTTCTCTCTTTCTTTTCTTTCTTTTATCTTTCTCCCTTCAAAAAGGAGGAAAATAGAGGTTGGAAAAGGAAAAGAGTAGGAAGAGAGAGAAACAACGAAAGAGGAAAAATTTTGCGATGATCACAGTTTTGGCGACCGTGATGGGACTCGTCTTCGTCCTGTTGAATCTATGCCTTTGCTTTGCTTTAATATTTTCTAAGTCTTTATTCTTTATGTCAGCTACATTTTCCATGCAAACCTTAGGAGCCTAGACTCTGTCCTAAGCTGACATCATTGCATATAGGATCTAAGCATGTTTTGGTAGGACCATATTGAGGAGATTATATCCATGTTCACATTAGACTTAGGTCTTCAATACAACTCTCCTCAATTCTAGGGATTGAATGTAAACAATGAATGCAAGTGTATGCTTCTTTTCATTTTAATCTATCTCTTTAGGACTTGCATTAGAGCTTTCTGATTTTATCTGCATGTTGATCATATTTTGAAAACATCCCTACCTATATTGTCCCGGTCTTCACGTTGCTGGGCTGTCTCACTGAACCATAGTTTGGGAGAGAGCCTCACAACTGGACCACTTATTTGGGTTCGCGCCCCCCTACCACGTACCTAAGGGCCATAGTCCGAGGTATATTGGTAGGTGCTCAAGGATGTTGGGAAGCCATTACCTTAGAACCGAAGAGATATCTTATATGCCACGTACTTCGAGCTTCGGCTTAAGTATATCGGCATACCTTGATTGGAATCAGATGATCTAAATCTTAGAGTTCGGATTAAAGGTCCTATCAGCCATTTCAAATATTGCATATAGAGTTAACTTTAGGGAATGCTACTTGTACATCCTTGTTTGTATATCTGTGATTGTATGATATTTTATATCTTCCCTATATTCTTCAAAACCCTAGGTATGTATTATTCAAAATTTTCTCTTTTTTAAACCCAGGAGTATTTTTCCCTTTATTCTTCTGATTTCTTCAAATTCTTTGATCCTGCCTGCAATTCTTCAAATTTTTCTTTAAATATCCTCTTTCAAATTCTTTTGTGATAAAATAAATTTTTGTCAGGATATGTCCCTTTCAAAATTAAATATTTGTTTATCCTTTTTTCAGAAAAACAATGCGGTTGTCACAAATTTTTGGTGACAACCCGATCCCTCGTAATGGGATATTTTCATCAGACTTTGATTTCTTCCTTTATCATAATTTTTCCTCCAAAAGTTTCCTAAATATCCCATTCTTACCTTCAGAGAGGACATTGACATTTCATCATGGTACGGACAAGGACTGGAAAGGAAACAGTACCACAGCAAAGCGACAGTGAAGGAGAGGAAATGAACTCCACCAGGTCATCCAAGCAGCAGGGCCAAGAAGCAGAAAGCAATGTTGATTCAGCTACATACAAGTTGTTTCAGAAAGTGATGGCCAAAATGATGTCTGAACAGGGTGAGGAAAACCCTGAGAAAATATCTTCTAAAAGCAAAGCCAAGGGAAAAGTCAGCAAGAAGCAAGTTCAGTATGACAGCACTTCAGAGTCAGCAGAGGAGGACTCAGAGGAAGAGCAGCCGACATATTTTCACAATCCCTTGTATCGGCCCAAGAAAGTCAATGAGGGGCACGAGTCAACAAGCAAAGCCAAAGGTCAGATCCCAGTAGAAGATCCGATGCATGAGCAAATGAGAGAAATGACTCATGCAATCAAAGACTTACAAACCCAGGACAAAAGCAAAAAGGTCTACACCGGTGCAAATTTTTATCTCGGCCTAGAAGGAGATGACAACTGGGAAGATCTTCCTCGTAAATTCATAAAGTTTGATGGGACCGGCAACCCCAAGGCTCATCTGGCTACGTTTTTCGCCGAGTGCAACCGATTCAAGAAGAACAATAGGGCTTTATTTCTATGCTTTCCACGCAGTCTGGAGGGAGTTGCAGCAAGATGGTATGCTGACCACATAAACCCGATTGAACTGCGAGAATTTGACAAAGTCATCAACTTGTTCATTGAAAGGTTTCTCTTCAATACTGAGGCTCTACCTACCCTCAACCATCTTTTCAACCTAAAGCAGAATGACAATGAGAGGGCAAAGGATTTGATTCATAGATGGAGATCTACCTGCAACCGGATGAAGGATCCGATATCAGAGGGACATGCACTCTCAATAATTTTGAACAATTTTTCTCAACCTCTGAAGGGTCTGATCTCTACTTCTCCGTCTAAATCTTTCATCAAATTAATAAAGCGAGTCGAATGGCTCAAAATGAGATTAGAGAATGGAACCTATCATGGCATCACCTTGGCAGGAGGCAGTCAGGATGTGAAAAAGAAAACCAACTGTACCTTTTTTACCAGTTCCTCCAACAACAATGGCAAAAACAAAAGAGGTGGCAGAAAGAACCACACTGGCAGGTCAGGCAGAGATGACTGTTTCAGTCAAAAGAGTGGGATCAGCAGGCAGAATGGCAGCCCTCCCTCGAGCATCCAGTTAGAGTCTAAGCCCCAAGGGAAGCCGAAGCATGACGGTTGGGGATATGACCGCGAGTTTACACCCTTAGAGCAAACACTTGAAGAAGTTCTTGAGTATATGACAACAAAAGAGATGGTTAAACTTCCCAAGGTAGCAGATCCACCTGTGACTATGGGAAGGTTCAAGGATCAGTTCTGCAAATTCCATCGGGCGATGGGGCATGACATCGAGCACTGCTTTTTTTTCAAAAACATCGTCCAAGACTGCATTGACAAAAAGCTGCTGGTGGAAGATCAAGAAAAAGAGTAGCTACCCGTTATGGCCTAGCTTCTCGAACCTTGTCAAATATTTTTCTGCTTTCTCTCTTTTCAGTCACCTAATAGGGACAACTGAGTCCCAGTCTTTCGTGACCTTTTTGGTTAACAAACTTGTAAATATTTCAGTTGTTATCAATATTTTCTATCAATGAAATGTCAATTTTCTTCATATCTGTTGATATCAAACACTTCTGTCCTTCGCCACGATGGGGCATATATTTTTAAAAAAAATTGTATTTCTCATATTCTTTTTTAAATAATGGACAATCCTAAAAACATCATCATGAGAGAAATGATATTACCTATGAAGGATTTTCAAAATCATAAAAATCTTGAGAATTTCTGCAAAATCTTCGTCATGTTCATCAAAAATTCAATATTTTGATCTAATCTTCTTCAAAATAAACTATCACCTTGATTTTTCTTAAAATGGGTTTTTTAAACCATTATCTTCAAAATTAACCCTCATGATGATCTCTCATGATGATTCCTTTTAAAAGGATCAGATCTCACACTGATCATTCTCCTTATAGTGGACTTTCTTCCCAAAAATGATTTTTCACTTATCTTTTAAATAAACATTTTCCTTTCAAGATCCCATGCAGGCAGGATCAGAAAAACTCCTTTTCCTTTTAAATCTTATAAATTTTCAGTTAATTTGATATCTTTATCAGTTTTATTCATTTTATTCATATTTTTGTCAAAGTTTACATCAGTTTTATCATGTTTTATCAAGTTTTTCCTCAATTCTATTAAATTTTATCAATTCCTTTACCCTTTCAGGTTAAGGGATAAACCTGATGCCTCTTTCCCATGAGGTATTTCCTTTATTCTTATTTTTCCCCTCAGGTTAAGGGATAAACCTGACCCTCGTTGTCTAAGGTGTTCCCATTCAGGATAAGGGATAATCCTGAGACCCCTCGTAGGAGCAATAACGCTACCTATGAGAATTCTTTTGTAAATACACGTTTTGCCAATCTTTATTGATTCTTTGTAGATTTATATCAATTTTCCTTCATTAAATTTTCTTAAATTTTATTCTTTTTCCCACTCAGGATAAGGGATAATCCTGAGACCTCTCGTAGGGGCAATGATGTTACCTATGAGAATTCTTTGTGCAAACACAAGTCTCATCAAATTGATTTTCTAAATTTCTTTTCTTAAATTCTATTCTTTCCCCTTTCAGATTAAGGGATAAACCTAAACCTCGACATTCGAGGTATTCTTTCTCAAGATAAGGGATAATCCTGAGATCGCTCATAGGAGCAACAAATGCTACTTGTGAGAATTCTTTTATAAAGTAAATAAATTTCCTCAAAATTTTCTCCATTTTTTTCATCAAATTTTATTTTCCTTCTATCTGTTTAAATTTTATTCTTTTTCCTGCTCAGGTTAAGGGATAAACCTGACCCTCGTTGTCAGAGGTGTTCCCATTCCAGATAAGGGATAATCCTGAGACCCCTTGTAGGAGCAATAACGCTACCTATGAGGATTCTTTTGTAAA
Organism: Nuphar pumila; assembly: GCF_984573655.1. NCBI lineage: Eukaryota > Viridiplantae > Streptophyta > Magnoliopsida > Nymphaeales > Nymphaeaceae > Nuphar > Nuphar pumila. The sequence goes on from NC_143258.1 coordinate 57,481,224, forward strand.
TACAAATTTTGCCAATCTTTATTGATTTTCTAGATTGATATCAAATTCCCTCCATTAAATTTTCTTAAATTCTATTCTTTTCCCATTCAGAATAAGGGATAATCCTGAAACCTCTCGTAGGAGCAATAACGCTACCTATGAGGATTTTTTTGTAAATACAAAGTTTCATAAACCTTCATTTGACTTTCTAAAATTTTATATCAATTTTTCTTCATTTAAAATTTCTTCAAATTCTTTTTCCATTCAGGATAAGGGATAATCCTGAGACCTCTCATAGGGGCAATAATGTTACCTATGAGAATCCTTTTTGTAAATACAAGTTTCATCAAATTGATTTTCTAAATTTATATTAATTTTCTTAAATTCTATCCTTTAATTTCCCCTTTCAGGTTAAGAGACAAAACTGAACCTCGGCCATTCGAGGTATTCTTTCCCTTTCAGATTAAGGGATAAACCTGAATCATTGGCTATTATATCCTAAATTCTCATCAAATGTCTATCAATTCATCAAATGTCTTTCATTATCAAGCCCTCGGGTTACCATTTTATCAATGTCTATCATCTTCAAGCCTTCGGGTCGCAACTTCATCAAAGTATATCATTTTCAAGCCTTTGGGTCACAATTTTATCTATATCTCTCAAAATTTCAAAGCCTTCGGGTTACAATCTCATTAATGTCTATCACTGTCAAGCCTTCGGGTTACAAATTCATCCATGTATATCCTTTTCAAGCCTTCGGGTTACAAATTCATCAATGTATATCAAAATTCAAGCCTCCAGGTTACGATCTCATCAAATATCCTTCATTCTCAAACCTTTGGGTCACAACTCTATCAATGCCAATCATTTTACCAAAAATCCTGCTTTCGAGCTGGTCGGGCAATCAAATCCTGCTTTTGAGCTGGTCGGGCAAACAAATCCTGCTTTCGAGCTGGTCGGTCAATCAAAATCCTGCTTTCGAGCTGGTACTCCCAACAAATCTTGCTTTCGAGTTGGTCGGGCAATTAAATCCTGCTTTCGAGCTGGTACTTCCAAAAAATCCTGCTTTCGAGCTGGTCGGGCAAGCAAATCCTGCTTTCGAGCTGGTCGATCAATCAAAATCCTACTTTCGAGCTGGTACTTCCAAAAATCCTGCTTTCGAGCTGGTCGGTCAATCAAAATCCTTCTTTCGAGCTGGTCGGGCAATCAAATCCTGCTTTCGAGCTGGTCGCGCAACCAAAATTCTGCTTTCGAGCTGGTACTTCCAAAAATCTTGCTTTCGAGCTGGTCGGGCAATCAAATCCTTCTTTCGAGATGGTCGAGCAATCAAATCCTGCTTTCGAGCTGGTACTTCCAAAAAATCCTGCTTTCGAGCTGGTCGGTGAAACAAATCCTGCTTTCGAGCTGGTACTTTCATAAAATCCTGCTTTCGAGCTGGTCGGACAAACAAATCCTGCTTTCGAGCTGGTACTTACAAAAAATCCTGCTTTCGAGCTGGTCGGGCAATCAAATCCTGCTTTCGAGCTGGTCGGGCAAACAAATCCTGCTTTCGAGCTGGTACTTCCAAAAAATCCTGCTTTCGAGCTGGTTGGGCAAACAAATCCTGCTTTCGAGCTGGTCGGTCAATTAAAATCCTGCTTTCGAGCTGGTACTTCCCAAAAAATTCTGTTTTTGAGCTGTTCGGTCAAAACAAAAATCTAAATATTCCTTCTCAAAAGTTTCAGCTAAAGGTCGCATCAAAATCTATATTAAGTGATTATTTCACATAGAAATCATGAAAACTTTGCCAATTTGATAAAAAGTATTTATTGATTTCAATAAATCTTACTGCACAAAAGAATCACCTCTGTTTACCTCTAGTATTTCTTTCCAAAAGTGTGAAACTTTTTGTGAAAAAGGTAAAATTCAAATCTTTTCCTGTTGATCAACCAAAAGGATGTGAGAAATGTCCTCGCTATGATTAGCGAAATAAATATTCGATGACGTTGAAAAGCCAGAAGCGAATCGATATTGATCATGGCTATGGCGCATGTTTAAAGACAGCTATCTGGCAATCAGGCAGTGGAAATATCTTAAGCCATAAAAAGAATCCCCTCAAATCCATGTCTTCTCATTTCATTCTAAAGTTGCAATCAAATATCTGCAAAAGGGATCTCTCAATTGTCGTCAAGATGAAGGCGAATAGGCGAGCAGACCCCCGGGGCCAAAGAAGATTTGGATCATCTATCGAGATGAAGGAGTTTGTGAAAGATCCTTCAAGGGAAAGTTCAGATCACCGTCGAGATGAAGGCGAGTGCGATGAACTTACCGACAAACCCTAAATGATATTTGATTTCAGCTATCATCTAAAGACCTTTTAATCCCTGAGATAAAAGAAGGATCGAAGCATCTCCAAGATGAAGGAGTTTGTGACGTACCCTTCCCTGAAAAAGAGAGAAAAGTCAGGACATCTCCAAAATGAAGGATGATGTAAAAAGCCCAAAAAAGCCCAATGACTCAAAAAGAGTGCAAGAAGATCATCATGGAAAAACACCCAGATATCAAACTGCCGAAATTGTCAGAAGTTATCTTTTCTTATGCAAAATTCTTTTATCAATGTCTTTTCACAACTTGCTTTTATGAAATTGAGAATATTTCTTCTCTTCTCATATCAGGGAAATGGATAACTTCCTTGAAGAAAATCATCAGCGCTAAAATTTTGAATTTGACTCTTAAGACCGAGAATTTAACCTCGTTGGAGGAAATACTCTAGGTAAAAGAGGGAATATCTTTGCACGCATATGCACATTTTCAAGCGTTGAAGTCAACTATAAATTCATCTTATTGGCAAAATTTTCTAGATATTCTAAGAATGAAATAAATATTCAATATCCATTTTGGTGCAACCTAGCATTGTTTATATCTTCCAGAAGAGTTACCCCATTCAGTTGAAGTATCTCTCCTGTCCCATCACGGTTTTGAGAAATTCGTATGGTTGTTCCCACTCAGGTTAAGGGTCAAAACCTGTACTCCCTGCGAGAGGTCATTAAATTCAAAAGCTGATTTAGTCTCATGAATGAGACGTCCAAGTTCATCCCTTTTTCAAAGCTTTAGGGAACCCCATTTCCTTCCTCCTTTCGCAAACCCCTTTCGGATTTGTTCGTCCAAACTTCGAAGGTCCCATCATGGTCTCTTCACTCGAGGATTCCATATGGTCGTCCCCTTCAGGTTAAGGGTTAAGCCTGAACCTCGTACATCGAGGTACCTTCCTTTTTCAGGTTTGGGTTAAACCTGAGTCTCGTTTCGACGAGGTGTTTTCCTCTAGTCCCATCATGGTTCTTCCCATCGAGGAATCCGTACTTTGTATATTCATCCAGAATAAAATCCTACTTGAGCTTTATCTCATGAGGCGTCTTCTCAAAAAAATGTCCCATCAAGGTGATCACATACTCCTTTCCCCATTCAGGTCGTCTCGATATGTCTCTGTCCCATCCAGGTTAAGGGCTAAGCCTGAGTCATTCCAAAAAGCGGATTTTGTCTCACCCACGAGACTTGATCAAAATTCTTATCTTTCATCATTTCGGGATCTTCACCCAAAATCCCATCACGATTTCCTCATTTTCTACTCAGTCATATCACTTTCGAGGATTTCGTCTTGCAAAAGCCATTCAAGGATAAAGATTTAAATCTGAAAAACCATGTCTTTTAAATCAAATTCTTCCACACCCAGTTCAGATCTGCTGACTAGGGCATTTTTCAAAATTTGGAGTGTTTTCTTTGCCACTAAGCTCGGCTATCAACCGGCTTAGTAGCAAAGAGGGGCATCTGTGAACACCCCAAATTTTTCTAAATCTTTTAAATATTCCCTTATTGCCCCTAAATTCATTTTTTTGAGCAAATAAGTCATTTTTAAATCTAAATTCCAGTTCATTTCTCAAATTTTACTGAAATTAAATTCATTTTATATGTTTAAATTGATTTCGGATCTGGATCCATTGTCCAGGTCCAAATTTGAGTCCCATTGTTCAAACTTTTTTATTAAAATTACAGAAAATACTAAAATATTCTTTAAATAGCTCGGATAGTCCATTCGACATCCGTTTGGATCCATCACGTTGTATTCCTCGATTCGAGTTTCAAAACCCGAACATATTCTCAAAGCTTAGGTCCAAACTCATTATTCTGAAGAATTTCCCCCAAAATGGCCTGAAGTTATCGGAAATACACTTTTGTAAATATTTTCTCAGAAAAATACAAAAAATCAATGTTTATTCTTTGTTTTCCCGTAAAACTTAAGGATTTTCAAAAAATTGCAAAAAAAATGGAAAATACAAAGAGAAAAGAAACAAAAAAAATAGTTTTTAAAAAACCACTTTTAAAAACCATTCTTTCGCAAAAAGCCTTTTTGAAAAACACCTTTTGAAAATCAAGTTTTATGAAAACATTTTTTTTGGTAAAAACCCTTTTTTTGGTAAAAACCCGAAAATAGAAGGGGCCTTGTTGTAAACCTGTTTTAAGGGTTTTGAAAACCTTTTGCAAAGAAAAGAGGGCGGCGCCTCTTTGGAAGACCCTCCACCTTCTCTCCCTCATTCGATTCTCATCCTCCATGGTCGGACCCTCCATTTCCAACCCCTCATCACCAACAACCCCCATCTTCACCCTTCATCCCCCAACCGCATCCTCCTTCTTCCTCCATAAAAGGGGATTCAAGAAACCCTAAAACTCCATCGTCTTCACCTCTCCCCTTTCCTGTACATAACCCTCTCTTTCCTCCAATCCATTACCGCTTCTTCACCCTCTCACCTTCTCTATTATGATCCATCATTCACCTTCCCAATGGTCTTCAGATCTTCTTCGCTCGTTTCCCCTTTGCTTTTTTTTTTGTTATTCCAAATTCCTTGGTTGATCCCTAGCCGGCTTAAAGGAATTGATCGGTCCCTCGATTCGCTACAGTGTTCTTCCACTCGATTGAAAGGAATCGACCAATTTGAAGCATCCAGCAGATCTTTGTATTTTGTTCTGCTGCTTCTGGAGTTTTGTTGATACGCCATCACCCGATTCCATCGATCAACTTCATCCGCCCTCCTCTGCCAGCAAACTGGAGGTCAATTTCCCTCTGGCGCCTCCGCTACCATCATCTAAAGAAGGTCAATCTCGCAATAACCAGAGGTAAACGTTCCATCTCCCTTTTTTTCTTTTTCTTTCTCTTTCTTTCTTCCTTCTTTTCATTTCTCTGGTTTTTCTCTTGACTTTCAATTTTGGGACTCCATTGACGCATTCTCCATAACTCTGATTTGCATATAGCAAATTCAGGCTATGGAAAAGCAATATCAACGGAATCTTTGATTCCTATATGTATATATATATTTTTTATCTTTCTTCTCTCTTTTCTTAAAATTTCTTTAGGATTAGATAATTTGAATATCAATCTGTCTAATACCTCCTCTTGGTTTCATATCATGCTTTCCCTTTCTGTAGATTTTTTTTTTTATTTACCTCTGAGGTTTATATTGGGTCATATATATGGTATTTGATCTTCCAATCCCAGCAGTATTTGATGGTATTTCTGTTCATTCTGTTAAATGAATCTCTCACTTGTGTTTTTCCAAAGGCTGCACTAAGGAGAGTGAGATACGCAACATTTATTTTCAATCACATACGATTTAGTTCTCCTTGATGTGGTCATGGATTCTCGGCTAAATAGAATTATTTGCCTGTGTTTCTGAAATGTGGAAATAATTAAAGAGATTAAATGTGTAAGAAGGTATAGAAGGAGAATGGTTTAATTATGTTCTCGATGATCTGGATGAGACGTCACAGACAACATCTTCCTGTCCAGATGAATGGTTGCTACAAGATATACCTTCTGGTAAGTTGTTCAGTTATGACTCTGTGCATTTCCTCAATTGTATGTAATAACTTTTCATGCATCTTTAAATGACATCAGATTATCTATTCCTCTTGCTTTAAATTGCTATATGTCTTCATCCATAGGTTTAACTGTATATTTTCATACTCGCTACTTTCTGTATAATACTACAGCAACATAACCACCTTACCAGGCTGCGTTTGTCAGCCCATACACCTTTTCCATCCCAACGCCCATATCCTTTTTTTTATCTCCCAACATACTATGAACCCTGCAGAAAACTCAAGGTTAAAACTGGAGACATCAATAGGCACGCTCATGCTTTGGTTCACAGAAAATGTTGGGAGCCGCCTGCTATAGGAGATCTTCCTGACAAATGCTATCGTGAGAATAAAAAGGTCGCTTTGATTACACGAGTTTGGGTATTGAAGGAGGGCAGATCTCAAAATTATGGTGAACTTCAATAAGTTATATCTGAATTGCTATTCATATATGACCGATCATGAACTCTCATTTTGTGGTGTGTCCATTAAGGTCCATCCAGTGAATCTGCCAAGAGTTGATCAGCAGAATTGCTCTGTTGAGGTATTTGAACAATGGATAGGGTTCAACTGCAGTTGCGTTAACAAATTTTCCTTACTAAGCCCACAAATAGCTCACACTTTCTCAATCCATTATGACATCAATACTCTGTAAATGGCTAAGCTTAACAATGAATTTGGTTTTATTTAATGTCATCTTGCATTCACATAATTAGTTCTCTTCTTATAAAATAGATAGCATCAGCCCTGTTTTCTTACTTTCACTAGTTACTCACGATTAGACATTGAGTTCATCAAGTTAATTACATTAGCTTGTATCTTATATACCTTTTTCGGCCCTGTATTAGTTGAGTTGCACATTTTTGGTCAGGTGTTTGGACCTCTGATGTAATACTTGATTCACGTTTTGATATTAATGTTTGTACTGATAGGTTGAAGTAATTTACTTGCTTTTGTTTTCTTATACTATAGATCTGCAAAAGTATGATTCCTTTCTGATGTTTTCATAATCTTATGCTATCTTTAATAAGGGTTTTGGGGAAGAAGTGTATTCCTGTCTATATGGATAGCCTCATAAGTATGATCTTCAGCCACATCACCCCCTACTCACTGTGCACATCATCCCTTTATTTTCCACAACATCCTTATGCACACACAGCTGATGCATTAGCTGCCCAGCTCCCCACATCCATCATACACCTACTATACAACAACATTTAGCTGTATTTCGCCTTTACACAACCTCTGCTTTCTTTTGTTTAGTACCAGCATCACTCCCTGCACATCTGCTAAACCCCCCTTTCAGCCTCCTTCATACTCACCCCTCACCTTCTATATATTCATAAAGCTGACTGCAACCCAGTGCTATCTTCATCGATTGGCACTCTGTAAACACCCCAAATTTTCACTCACCTTCTTGACATCGCCCTCAATCGGCACATTTCAGTTCTCCGGGAGCAATGAAGGGTAAAATGGTCATTTTCCAAGATTGAACCTTGTAGAAGGTCCAAAATTTCATTCTTGAGCCTCAAAATTTTCATATTTAGGTTCAGAGACATCTTCAAATTGCAAAATTTCAAAATCCTTTCTCTGGACAAAAAGCTAAAATTTCCAAGTCCGAGCTCAGAGTGACATTTCACTGAAATATGTTTTTGCATCGCATGGCATGAACACTTTGCATCATTTCACTGCACAACATGTCATTTTGAGATCCAGAACTCCTGATTTTCAAAATTGTCAATCCAGATTCGATTTTTAAACTTTTCAAAATTGATTTTTAACCCTGGGATTTCAAAATTGCCATTCTTTCCCATTTTACCCCCAGGACTTTGAATTACAAAAATTTTTCTCAAAAAAAACAATCTGGATATTTGGATATTGATTTTAAAGATTTTATCTCAAAACTTTTTGCAAAAAGATTTTAAATCTCTTTACAAAATTTTTTACATTTATTTTATCCATATTTTTGCCCTGAAAAACCAATTTTTCCAAATTCTTGAAAATAAATAATGTTTTATCTCGTATCTTCAAATAAATGGAGCGGGACCCGCCTTGAACTAGCATCACACTCAGACTCTCAGGTATGTTTCTTACTTTCAAGCGGGATCCACCCGGAGATGGCACCAATTTTTGCAAATTCCTCTTTTTTTTAATAGTTAGTGGGCCCACACACATGTGGCACCCCAATTGAAAATAAAAGATTTTCCAAAACAAATTAAAACTTTATTTTCCAAAAGGATTTTAAAAGTAGGTTGAGGTGGAATTTCCATAAAAGTTTCATTTATTTCAATACTCATTTTTTTATTTTATTCCTTTTTATATAATTTTTTTTTTAAAGAAGGAGGCAACCTTAAATGGCACAGCCGAACTTCCAAAAAAAAAATAAATAAATAAATTTCATCTTTTACCTAGAACTTAGGTAAATGAAATGAAACATGTAAAAAAATAAAATAAAATCACAAGATGAGCCCTTTTGAAAACGGCAGCATTAAGTTTCAATTTGAAAAAAATTTCAAAATGTGTAACAGAAGCTCAAGGCTGCGTTTTCTTCAAGGGGCTGAAGGTCTTTAAGAAAGACCAACCATTGAACGAGAATAGGGGGCTAGCCGATAAGGGAGGAAGGACATCCAGCAAAAGAAAAGGGAAGCCTGGCCGATTGAAACTGAAGAAGGAAGGAAGCCTGTCCGATTGAGGCTGAAGAGAGGAAGAGCTGGCCGATTGAGGCTGAAGGGAGAGGATTTGATTTGTTGTTGTTGTTTTTTGGATTTATGCAGGGATTTCCTGCTCAGCGTGGAGCCCCCATTCACCTCCAACGTGTTGCTTCTCATTTTCTTCAACCTCCAGCAGCTGCCGCATATCCCCACTTCAACTCCAACCACAGGAGAGCCACCATCGGGCGCCATCTTCACCTCCATTCCAGCCACAACCACCCAGCCAGTGTTTTCATCATTGTCCACCTCCAACAGCCAACGTGTTTCCCATTTGCCTTCAGCCCCAGCCATTGTTTATCCAGATCCTTCTTCAACCCACCAGCCAGTTGCTATGCAGCCTTTTCTGCAGCCCACCGCCCAGCCATCTCAGCCTTTTTGCAGCCCAGCCAACGTCTCCTCATCTTCTTCACCAGCTAAGCTCAGCTGCAGGGGATATAGCAGATCCAGCAGAAGGCCTGCTACTCGCCTTTCCTTCAGCACAGCAATCGCCCTTCTTCTGCAACCTACAGATCGTTTGGATCCAGAGATTTATAAGGTATATTTTGAAGATTACAATATCCCTACTTTCTGTTTTTTTTTTTCATTTTTTTTGCTACTCGATACTCTGATATATCTTATTCATTGCAGAAATCTCATCTCCTTAGGTGATGGTATCCATGATACTGATATAATATCTCTGTTTTCAAAGTGTTCGAACCTCATTTCTTCCTAATTGATCTTGTATCTTATTAATTTTTCTACCCATCAGGATGTTATATTTCTCACCATGTTCAAAATTTTAACACAGCACGCCTTTTTGTTCCGGCACCTCATTTCATTTACATTCATTCAGTAGTTCTTTTGCATCACGTTTCTATTCATTGCATTAAATGCTTGTTTCCTGATTCTTGATTTCTTGCATGTTTTTGTTTTTATCTTTAGTTTAGATATGATCTTAGTTTTAATTTCCTGCTTTTCCTCAGTTTTCCAATTTCCTGTTTGTTAAATGATTACCTGTATTTCCTGTTTTGTAATTTCTTGCATTTATGTTTTATATTTGCTCTTTTGATTTTCCATTAATTTTCCTGTAATATATTCATCACCCTGTCTATATTGCTAACCTTTTATTTGTGGTAAGATTACTTTTTGCGTATGTATGAATAACATCTTCGATCATCTAAACAGAAATTTTCTAAATGAACTTCTTGTGGTTTAGATCCATATCAATTTACACTTGTTTGTTTTCTTTTCGTTTCAATTAGCCAAACTGATCATGTTGTTTGATTTCCAGTTTTGATTCATCATAGTGTTTTTGGTTTTACAAAGGATTCCTGTTTTCTGTTTTTTTTTTATAAATTTTGTTCATCATAATCATCTAATTTAGCTAATATGTCATAGTTGGGTTGTTGAGGAATATATTGTATAGCCTCAAATATGTTGAAAGGCACAAGATTCATTGTTTATCCGGGTCAAGTATCCGATCCGGAAGATCAATTTTAGAATCGATACTGGTTCATGAAAGTAATGGGCTATACTTGTTGAAGTCATTCTCTTTTCTGCTGCAGGTACCCAGTCTTGATAAACAACCACCTTCATGAACGGATATATCCATATCCGTTCATGATCTCTATGCCATCTTTTGCACGCTTCATTGTTGATATATAGGGAATCTCCATACCCGAATTTGTTGAGAAATATGTTGTAATTTGGGAAATATGGCTGTGTGAAATCACCTACAGAAACTGTATATACCTGTATTTTCTGATTTTACCCATTATATGGAATTTCCATTAAACATATATATTTTCTCATTATATGTATATATATATCTATATATATGTATATCTATTGTATATCTACTTATATGTATACGTGTATATGTATATATATACACATATATATATATATATATGTATATATATACTTATATATATATGTATATATCCCTTCATGTACACTTGTTATCACATATATTTTCTTTTCTTTTACTTTTTGTGAATATATCTTCATTATCATATATCATTCATCATAAATTCAAGTATTTCTACATTTACTTGTATATCCTTGTTATATATAGTATATATGTCCATTTCCTTGGTTATTTTGTACTAACTCTCATTTTGCAGGAAACTCTAGAAGATGTTGATTCCTTGGTTCCGTTTCAATTTTCTTTTAACTTTATATTATGCAATGTAACAATCCAATGTAAACCTTGGAATAAGATTTACTTTTACTGCTTAGATTAGGCCGCATCTCATATAGTTTGATTTCAGCAATATCCTGATTATATGATGCATACATCTCAATCTTTCAAAATTCACAATGGATGAACACGAATGGCACATGCACCAACTCTTAGAGAGTTGATGAACTCGGTGGAGTCCATATTTACGGCCCTAGTCGGAATATGGACGAGACTCAGATCCATCATCTTTCTACCAGTCACACTGAGCCTACACTCTTAGGCTATCTTGAAAATGCACCTCATATTTCAAATGTTTTCAAAATATTGTGAATTAACTCAAATAAACCCTGAATATATTCATGGCCACAGTCAGAATATATGAAGGATTTACTTTGGCTTAATCCACATTTTTCCAACCAATTTTTCAGAAATCTTTTCAAACTGCATTCATTCATTCAAATCATCTGCATCATCTGTTTTTCTCATGATTTTCTCAAGAGAGTTTCACTTCATGGAATCGATTTCTCAAGAAACTATGATGATATTCGAAGTTGAATTTTCCAAATCAAAGTTTTTCTATGATTTTCCTTAAAAAGTTATTTTTATAAGATCCATTTTCAAAAGGAATTTTCATCTTTCATAAAAATCAAAAAAATCGATTTTTAGAGATTTCAAGGACAAAATTCTTAGGAATTCAATTTCCTGAATTTTGAATTTCCTTCTCCAATGAATTTTCCTACAAAATTTTCTATCATTTTCCTAAGAAAATTCTCAAAGTCCGAGTTTTTCCTGACAAATGCTTTCCTTTTCAAATATTCATCTTTTCTCAAGAATTCTTTATCTTTTCCCGAGATTCTCATTTCTTCATGATATTCCAAGTCTTTCTAAACTCTCTTAAAATTTTCCTGAGATTCCTATTTCCTCATGGTTTTCCCAATCTTTCTCAACTTTCTCAAAATTTTCCTGAGATTCTCATTTCTTCATGGTTTTCCAAGTCTTTCTAGACTTTCTCAAAATTTTCCTGAGATTCTCATTTCTTCATGGTTTTCCAAGTCTTTCTAAACTTTCTCAAAATTTTCTCGAGATTCTCACTTCGTCAAGATTTTCCAAATCTTTATAAACTTTCCCGATGATTTCAAACCTTCTTCGTCTGAGATTCCTGAGAGATTGATTTCCACATTTTCCTGAGAAATGCTTTTCAACTGCAAATGTTTTCTAAGCATACATCATAGTTTTCCAACCCATATTTTACCAAATCTCATAACACATGCCTGAATTCTCTGTGCATTTAGGATAGAACATAATTTCAATGATTTTACTAAGTCAAGCACAATTTTGGTCCTTGGTTCGATTACCCCTGTTAAAGGCGGCAGGAACGGTCGAACCTCGTACCGACAGGTCGAGCCCCATCCCAAGGATTTTCTCGCAATTTTCAAAACGGAGGCGAGTATTTCAAAACAATTTCCAAAATCCGGTCAAGTTTGAATCGCGAGAGCATTTCCCTCTCTCTTCCGCAAGGAAAGGAAGACGGGAAAATTTTGCGACGAGAACAGGTTTGGAGACCATGATGGGACCTGACCTTGTCTGACCTAAATTATGCTTGACTCAGTCCAATTATCGAAATTATGTTCACAACATGTCAGCTCTTTACTTTTGATATCATGTGAACCTAGGAGCCTAGATTCTGACCTAGCTGACATTGACTGCATATAGCTTAGGCATGGTTTGGTAGGACCAGATTGAGGAGATATTTTAATGTTCATATAGACTTAGGTCTAAACACAACTCTCCTCAATGTAGGATCTGAATGCAAACAATGTATGTTTCTTCAAAGTTTTCAAAATCTATCTCTCTAGGTTTAGAGCCCTCTATTTCTTGCATGTGATCATTTTCAAAATTTCCATTACCTATCATTACCCGGTCTTCACGTTGCTGGGCTCTCTTCCAGAACCCTAGTTCGGGACAGAGCCTCACAATTGGGCCAATTATTTGGGTTAACACCCCCCTACCACGTACCGCGGGCCACAGTCCGAAGTATATCGGTAGGCGCTCAAGGATGTTGGAAAACCTTACCTTAGAACCCAAGTTGATTTTCCAACATTTCAAAGGACAAGATTCTCATGAATTCAATTTCCTAAGTTTTGAATTTCTTTCTCCAAAGAATTTTCTATAAATTTTCTATCATTTCCTTGAGAAAATTCTCAAAGTCCGAGTTTTCCCGACAAATGCTTTCCTTTTCAAATGATCATCTTTTCTCAGGAATTCTTCCCATTTTCCTGAGATACTCATTTCTTCATAGTTTTCCAAGTCTTTATAAATTTTCTCAAAATTTTCCTGAGATTCTCATTTTTCCAAGTCTTTATAAATTTTCTCAAAATTTTCCTGAGATTCTCATTTTTCCAAGTCTTTATAAATTTTCTTAAAATTTTCCTGAGATTCTCATTTTTCCAAGTGTTTCTAAGCTTTCTCAAAATTTTCCTGAGATTCTCATTTTTCTAAGTCTTTATAAACTTTCTCAACATTTTCTTGAGATTCTAATTTCTGCCTGATTTTCCAAATCTTTATAAAATTTCCCGAGATTTTCAAACCTTCTTCATCTGAGTTTTTCTGAGAGATTGATTTCCATCTTTTCCTGAGAAATGCTTTTCAATTCCAAATGTTTCCTAAGCATACATCATATTTTCTAATTTACATTCTTACCAAAATTCTCATAGCACATGCCTGAATTCTCTGTGCATTTAGGATAGAACACAATTTCAATGATTTTACTAAGTCAAGCATAATTTTGGTCCTTGGTTCGATTACCCCTGTTAAAGGCAGCAAGAACGGTCGAACCTCGTACCGACAGGTCGAGCCCCATCCCATGGATTTTCCCGCAATTTTCAAAATGGAGGCGAGTATTTCAAAACAATTTCCAAAATCCGGTCAAGTTTGAATCGCGAAACCATTTCCCTCTCTCTTCCGCAAGGAAGGGAAGACGGGGAAAATTTTGCGACGATAACACACTCCACTACCTATCAAGTTGGTATTTGTATACCTTCCCTTCAGCCCACCTTCATTCCAGCCGCATGTGACATCTGCTACGCAGCAACATGCACCCGTATTGTCACCTAAAGTGGTGTTTTAGGCACTACTATGATGGCACTTTTTGATCTCCATAACATGTGCATACTATGGTGATTTCATTTGGTCACCTATTGTAATAAAGAATGCTGCTGCAACTGATGGCGTCTTCAACATCTTAGCTTTTCCCACGGAATCACACATCTCCACCATTTTCCCTACACTTCCATTATCTTGCAAGCATCTACCTCCCAGCTGCACATATGTCTATGTCATTCCCTCTCAGAATCATTTTACATTGTATATCTCCTTCCTTGTTATATTTTTTTTCTTCATCAACACCTATGCTGTCGGTACATCATGTGTAATATATACATACATATATATATATATATATATATATATATATATATATATATGATTATGCATATACCTATATATATATACATATATATATATATAGATATTCCTGTATATATGAATACAAGTATATATATATCCCCTCCCATCTTCTTCATCGTATACATCTTGGCATATGAGTGTTTTACCATTGACATCTATATACATTTTTTTTTTTTCATACTAACCAAGTGTTTTGCAGGAAATATGAGGAAAAGATCATTATTTGGAGTTGTAAATTCAATTTCATGTATTGTAGTAGTTAGATATTAATGAGAATTTACATTTCCCGCTTTAGATTAGAATGAATGAGCATTGTAAACATAATGAATTGCTTTTTTTCATGCATTTTTGCCTTTATTTCTCAAATTCTCACAATGGTGAAACACGAATGACACGGGCACCATTTCGTAAGAGGTAATTAATCCTAAGTTGATGATTTACATCAACGGCCATAGTCGGGATGTAAACAAGACTTAGGATTTTTATCTTTTACGAAATAACACTGGATCTACACTGGATCCGTTTTCAAAATTCATCATAATTTCCTTAAATATTTTCTTCTTTTATCAGAATTTAACTTAAAATTAATTCAAAATATATACCAATGGCCATAGTCAGGGTATATTCAGAGTTAATTTCATTTTTAATTCTATAAAAGCACCAAATGTGTTTCATTCTTCTCTTGAATTTAAATATAGATTATTATATAATACATTCAATGACCATAGTCAATGATGTATTATATCTTCAATCTTATTTTAAATTCATTTAAAGAATGAAATAGCTTTTCAAAATCCAATTTCAAAATTTTAAATTCATTCATCATTTAGGATAGAATTGCATCATATTTCCGAAATTTCTTCTTCAAAAACTCCAAGTAATGTAAATACTTTCTTCTAATCTATCTCCAATCCTTATCAAATCCAATTCATTCTTTCAATTTTCAAAATTCTATTTCATTTGTAAATCTCAAAGTTCAATCTAACTTTGAGATTTCAAATTCATTTTATATTCAAATTTCAAATAGGATTTTCAAAGTTCAATTTGACTTTGAAATTCCAAATTCATCTATATTTAAATACTCCAAATCAAATCCAAAGTTCAAATTAACTTTAAGATTCCGTTTATTTTCTAAATTTCAAAATTCAAACTTCAAAATTCAAGGTCTAATTTGACTTTGAAATTCATTTATATTCTAAATTTCATTTTTTTAAAGAACTGGAAGTTCTTGATTCATCTTCTGAATTTAACAAAGTCCAAATTCATTTTAGGATCCAGGATTCAACACTCATATTGGATCTCAAACTTCAGATCCAATTCTATTTTAGGATCCAGAATCCAATTTCACTTTTGGATCTCAGACTTCAGATCCAATTTCCTTATAGGATCCAGAATCCTATTTCACCTTGGATCTCAGACTTCAAATCCAAATCCATTTATGATCCAGAACCAATATCTACTTTGGATCTTAGACTTCATATCCAATTCCATCTTAGGGTCCAGAGTCCAACTCTACATTGGATCTCAGACTTTAGATCCAAAATCCATTTTAGGATCCAGAACCCAACTCTACATTGGATCCCAGACTTCAGATCCAAATCTACTTTAGGATCCAAAATCCAATTCCACTTTTGGGTCCAGACTTCAGATCCAAATCCATCTTAGGATCCAGAACCCAATTTTACACCGGATCTTAGATCCTAGATCTTAATTCCATTTTTTATCCAATTTCAAAATCTGGATTTCAAATCCATGTCCATTTCCAGATCTCATTTGAATTCCTAAATCCATTTCTATTCTTAAATACCATTTTGATTTTCCCAAGTTCATTCTAAAATTCAAATTCAATATCACTTCGAAAACTTCATCTTCTTCTCCTAAATTCATTCAAAGTCCATTTCTGACTTTGAAACTTCATTTCCTTTCATTTCCAAAAGCTTTAGATCATTCTTTCTCCAAATCAAGATTTATTCTTCCAAACTCTGATCCAATCCTGAAAAGACTTGGAACTTCTCTGATCTATCTCAAGTTCTAAAGTTAGATTTAATCGTTTCTTCACTCCATCATCAAGTTCATCTCAGAATACTTGGAAATTTCTAAATCAATTTTCAAAAAGAGCATACATTGCACAAGCATGATTCTTTGTGCATTTAGAGTTAAAATAAATTCTTAGATTATATTTAGGCAAAGCAAAAGGCATAGATTCGATCCTTGGTTTGATTACCCTTGGTAAAGGCGCTAGGAACGGTCGAACCTCGTACCGACGAGCGAATCCCGTCTCTCCATCTTCCCGTAATATTTTCAAAACGGAGGCGAGTTATTTGCTAAATATTTTCAAATATAGGTCAAGTGAGACCGTGCAAAAGAATTCCTCTCTTCTCTTCCTCTTCTTTTCTCTTCTCTCTTTCTTTTCTTTCTTTTATCTTTCTCCCTTCAAAAAGGAGGAAAATAGAAGTTGGAAAAGGAAAAGAGTAGGAAGAGAGAGAAACAACGAAAGAGGAAAATTTTTGCAATGATCACAGACCCATGTCAGCCATTGTTGTCGAACTTCGATGAGAATGTAAAATTCTCTCTAGGTTGTCAACAAATGGGTGTAATGGGGTTCCTAAACCTCGTCGCCCCTGCATACACTGGTACTAAGACCAGCTGTAAGCAAACGACCTAAATCTAAACTAACACAAGTACTAAAATGTAAATAAAACAAATAACAGTGTTAAGAAACAGATATGCTATCTATCTATGTCAGAATTCTATAACTAAATAAATAAATAACAAAGTAAACTATTCTAAAATATTGAAACAAATAAATACAGGAAATCACAAACTAAGTTTTTCTAAAACCCACCTGTCTAATCGCTCCTTGCAGAATGAAAATTAAGTGAATCCTAGAAAGAACAGTACGTGAATCCTATATTTACTAACTATGTTAATCCTATATTCACTTACTAATCCTACTAACTAAAAAGAAAACAACTAATTAACTAACTAAAACAAATTAATAAATCAAACTCTAAGAAATAAAGTAATTAATTCGCTGTTCCCTGGCAACGACGCTAAAATTTTGTTGATTTTTTTGAAATGATCTTTTTAAAACAATTATTTTCAATAAACTTTGGAAAATCGTCAACCAAAAGTATAAAAACCGACTTTCCACAAAGTGGTAAGTACGAGTCGAATCCTCAGGGAACGGGAAATAATCAGAGTTTTTCTTAAAATTTAATTTATTAATTACAAATATCAATATACAATTACACAAGTAATTAAATTACAATAAAAACAACTTGAAATAGCACTCCAGTCTTCAGTTGCACGTCAGGGGGTATTTTGGTCTTTTCACCAATTAAACGATATTTGCACTTGAACAAAGAATCCTGGACAAAATGAAGATGTTTTTCAACCTAAAATGCAGAAAAATAAAAAGTTAGTATTCTATTCTAACAATGAAAACGATAAATAAAACTAAGTCTAATTTTACGAAATTAATAAAACAAAGGCTAATTATCAGACAATAATTAAATAAAATACTAAACTAATTCTAAAATTAGTTAAATTAATTCTATTAATGCTGTATGATGATTATGCAACTCCTAGAATGCAGAAACTACTGAAAACAGGTCTAAAATGCCGAAACTAAGGAAATTACAAAAATGCCCCTAACTAGTGTAAAATAGATTTCTGATAGGTTATCGGAAAACCACTGTTTGACAGGGAAAACGAGGTCCGATTTTACTGAAACCTATTCTGTTTTGTAACTGACAGATTAAACAATCTGACAGTTTTTACAGAATGAAAAAACGATATCTGGAGCTCCAGATATAAGCGTTTCAAAACTGGGAAAAATCAGGATATCGAAAGTGCTGTAATTTAAAAACCATAAAAAGCGGTTTTCGCAAAACGCTTAAAAATCAGACCAAATCAACTCCGAAAGAGCTGAAATTTGGTCTGCAGTCAGATAACACGTCAATAAAGTGAAAAGAACAAAAATTTCCTAAAAACTCAGAATTTTTGCCTATGAAATTACGACAGTGCAATGCAGCAAAAATCAGTCTTTTCTTTCAATGCACTATTCACTCTATGAATCTATTTTACCCACAAAGAATGTAATCTAAACGTGATGCAGACTTAAATGATCCTATATGACTGACTAAATGCTAATATTAACTATGATGAAGCTAAATGACATCTAAATGAAGTATGATATGCATTTTATGACTAATAGCTAAATGAAATAATAATGCAATTACAACTAAGCTATTCAAGGAAATATAATCCGAATTAACTATGTTAAATAATAACTAACTACGAGTAAAACAGTCACAAAACACAACTCACACACATGAAACAAGTACAATATACGCACACCCACTTCTACACTAAAACTAAATTAAATAACTAAACTAATTAGTCTAAAAATCAAAATAAATAACAACTAAATGAAATTAATCCACTAAAGAACAAAGGCTGCGGGTTTAGGATAGGGTTAGGGTTAGGGTTAGGTTTACTCGGTTGACTCAACTAGGATCGGTCTTAGATTAGGTTAGGTAGACGCGGTTGACCTAAACTTAGGTTAGGTTTGACTAAGACTTGACTAGGGTTAGGTCTTGGTCTTTGACTTGACTTAAACTAACTGGGTTTGACAAGGCTCGAGTTGGGTTAAGTAGGGATTAGGTTTGACTCAACTAGGCTTAACCTAGGGGTTTGACTTACTTAACTAGGTCGACTAAATTAGTACCTCTTAATTATCCTAAAATTAATTCAAAGTTAACGATTTTAATGTAGAAGGTTGGAAAAATAAGGTAATAAATATCAATGCTCAAAATTTGAAATGATTTGGATTCTCAAAAATCGACAACTTAATGAGGGAGTTACACTCCTTAATTGTTTTTAAGTTCTCACTTTTGAAAATGAAAAGTCCAACTTAGAAAAACCCCACGATTTTTGCTTTCTCAACTTGAGTAAAGGGCATTTATTCCTTTCTGAAAATCGTGGAACCTAAATTGGAATTTTAGTTTAATTTCAAAAATACTTTCCAAAGCTAAAGAGTAACTCCTTCTTTAATGCACACTCAAAATTTAAATCTCCCTTAAATGCCCCACACGATTTTTGAAGAATCTATTATTTCCAAAAACTTTTCAAATCCAATTACCTTAATTACCTTCCTTCTCAAAAATCGCCAACCCTATTGGTGCTACTTTCTAAGCTAATGCAATTAAGACTACCTAGGGAATAAAAGGACTTAAATAGAAAGCCGATTTTCTAGGATTAAATGCTACCCTAATTCCCAAAACTTACTTAAATGACCCCTAAAAATGGCTAAGGCAATAACCCTAATACATTGAATTTAGACACCTTCCTAACCTACCTCATTGCAATTACTACTTTCTAAAAAAATTGACCTAGAGCTCAATTGGAGCTCTAATGGCTGCTGCCCCTCCTTGGGGAAGAAGAAGACCAACAAAAACAAAAATACAAATAAAAAATGCGATTAAACTAAGTAACAAATAATTTGATAAAACTAAATTAAAATATAATAAAAAAAACTCCTAATTACACAAATGCAAACATGAACAACACTATGCTGAAATTTATTAAAAACATAGAGAAAATAAAACTCGATTTTTGTAATTTTTTTTCTTTCAATCAAAGGAAACTACCTAAAAATTAAAAACACAAAGAAAACAAGGATTAAAACAACTCTAAAACGATGAATTTGACTCACCCAACTCCACTAGACTGTTAACTAACACAAAAACAGAAAATCACACAAATGATACAAAAGAAGCACCTACACTTGCATGATTTTAATCATTCCTTCACGATTTTATCAAAAATCCTTCATGCGACACCTAATAAATTCATTTTCCTAAAACAAAAAATAAAAGGTACTGAAATAACAAAACTCACACACAACAAACAGCACTACTACAGAAAAAATAATAAAACATGAACAATTTTCTAAAAACACAAGAATCGGCTAGAGATAGTCTAGCCGATTTTGGTATTTTTCTTTTCAATTTAATAGAAACACATAACGAACACTTCCAATGATTAATTTGAATCAAAATGAACAAATTTTTTATTGGATTTTCTGTAAAACAACACCAAGAACACACTTGACAAACTTGAAGAATCGGCTAGATGAAGATCTAGCCGATTTTCACGATTTGTTTGAAAAATAAAAAAACACACGATTCAAATGAATGAATCAATCAATCAAATAAACCTAAACTAACGTGCTGGCCTATGCACGAAATCTAATCTAAGGTTGAAACAAAAAGAAAAATAAGAAACACACAGAAAAAAAAAAATCAAACACACAATTTCGGTTTTAGCTAGAAGAGAAGGGAGAAGAAGACCTACCTCTTGGAAGATCCGACGACCGGGGGGATGAAGAAGAGCGGACCGTGGCTTGATCTTGACGTCCTAAACGGTTCGAGAATGCTGGACTTCACCAAAAACAACACCTTTTGCAGCTGCTACACGTTGGAGATCCACCGAAGATGGAGTATGTGCCGATTCTCGATCAGAGGGTGTAGAAAACCGGATGGAGGTAAGGCCGGCTCACCTTGTTGGTGTGTTTCGCACTCCCACACAAGGTTAATGGTCTCCATCTTTGCTACACCTGCAAAAGTACAGAAAAATGGTGAAAACACAGCAAGGAAAAAGAAAGAAATGCAAAAAAAACACAAGGGAGATCGAAATATGCTTGGAACCCAAGCATAAACCGGTCTTCAATGGCCAAAACGTGGGAGAATGGAGAGGAAGGAGATGCTGGAGCTAGAGGCACTACAAGGGGCGTCCAAACAAAGCCAAAGACGTCTAGGGCTTCTCTAAAAAATATATTTATAATTTTGACATTTTTCAGAAACAAGGTTAAAAAATAAAAATTTCTAGGCGCCACTTTCTGGGGAGTTTTCTGCAAAACTTTTTGAATTGGATATGGATAGGCGTGTGGGTTGGGTTTTGGGCTTTCTAAGGGTTGATCCAAAGTCCAAATAACCTAATTGGATCGGATATGGATCCGATCTACCTCAAAATCCGTTCCCAAACACTCAAATAGCCATAACTCTCTCATTTTAACTCCGATTTTTCTGAAATTCGAACCATAACCCCTTACTATCAAAATACATCTAAATATGGGTTTAAAACCTTAAACTTGATACAAAATGCATGAAAAACTTATTGGCATGATGCGCATTTCATGCATCATCAATATATACTCAAAAACTCTTAATTACACAAATGCAAACATGAACAACACTATGCTGGAATTCATAAAATACCGAAACACTCTAAATTACCTAAACATTATTCTAATGAACAAAACATCAAAAAAATTTGCAAACGATTAAATCACTTTCTAAATCTATCTAACTTCAAGAACAAAATACATCATGAACACAAGAACTCAATAGAACTAAGTATCAAACATGCAGCCGAACGAAGACATCCATTAAAAACATAAAGAAAATAAAACTCGATTTTTTTAATTTTTTCTTTCAATCAAAAGAAACTACCTAAAAATTGAAAACACAAAGAAAACAAGGATTAAGACAACCCTAAAACGATGAATTTGACTCACCCAACTCTAAGAGACTGTTAACTAACACACAAACAGAAAATCACACGAATGGCACAAAAGAATCACCTACACTTGCATGATTTTAATCATTCATTCACGATTTTATCAAAAATCCTTCATGCGACACATAATAAATCCATTTTCCTAAAACAAAAACTAAGTGATACTGAAATAAACAAAACACACACACAACGAACAACAACACTACAAAAAAAAAACAAAACAAGAATATTTTTGTAAAACCCAAGAATCGGCTAGAAATAGTCTAGCCGATTGTTGTTTTCTTTTATTAATTTGATTGAAACACAAAACGAACAATCCAACGACTAGGATAAATCAAAAAGCAAACTTTTTTATTAGATTTTCTGTAGAACAGAACCAAGAACACACCTATGACAGATTTGAAGAATCGGCTAGATGAGGATCTAGCCGATTTTCACGATTTAGGTGAAAAATCTAAAAAAACAAGATTCAAATGAATCAATCAAGCAAATAAACCTAAGCTAACGTGCTGGTCTGTGCACGG